>NC_043967.1:26207949-26552115 GCF_902148855.1 Sphaeramia orbicularis
TTAAAATGTTTCAGTTACAAGAGACACCAATGAAACTAGTCATACCAAAAAAAAGAGATTTAAATTTCATTTTAACTGTTTTATTTGAGATTCAATTTGGTCATCAGGGGGTTGGGACAAGTGAAAAATGGCATTTTAGGGGGTACTCCAGACTTATTTGGTATTTTTAAAACTATTTACAAACATTCTTTTCTCCCAGTTTTTTTTAGATTTGGTCTCAGGACGAGAAAATTTACACAGAAACTCCATGTTTTAGTATTTTGTACATGGATTATTTAAAATTTGATGGGTGGGACGTCAAATGTCCTCCAATTCTGGAATGACCCTTGTATTGTGTAATGTTATGCATGTACTGAACCCCAGGAAGAATAGTGGCAGCATTTGTTGCAGCTAAGGGGGGGTCCTACTAAATAAACAAACATAAACAAACAACTGTGGAGGTAGTTTTTCTTGCTTTACTGCACTAATTTTCAGGGGGAAAGCATGTTTAACCTCCACTACACTACCAGGCAAAAGTTTGGACTCACCTGGTTTTTCTTTATTTTTATGACTATTTCCATTGTAGATTCTCACTGAAGGCATCAAAACTATGAATGAACACATATGGAATTATGTAGTTAAAAAAGATGTGACAAAACTCAAAGCATGTTTTATATTTTAGATTCTTCAAAATAGCCACATTTTGCTTTTATTACTGCTTTGTGCATTCTTGGCATTCTCTTGATGAGCTTCATGAGGTAATCATCTGAAATGTTTTCCAAAAGTCTGGAAGGAGTTCCAAATGATGCTGAGCACTTGTTGGCCATCTGTGGTCCATCTCATGTCATTTAAATAAGAAGGTGAGTCCAAACTTTTGCCTGGTAGTGTAAATCTCCTTTGTCTTCATTACAAAGACACTCCTGTTCAGTTAAACATAAATGCATCCATAGATATAATACAAAGCTTCCACTAATAACAATAAATAGCTAATAATCCTGTTTGAACTGATGATGTGCCATTTAATCGATCAGTGATGTGTTACACCAATAGCTCAGTGTTTGCTGTACTCAGCGGGTATCGACTAAATCAATAACCCAGCAGATGCAACAGCATCTTTTATCTCTCTATCTGATGCCTTTTATATGTTATGCACACATCATTCAGACTACAGCTGTTGGTCTACGTGGTGAATGAGACTTCAACATATCCACCTATGTCAATATTTAATTAGAAAAGAGGAGAAAGAAAATCAAAATGGACTTTAAAGAAAAAGGCAGCATTTCGTTTCCACTTCTCATAAGTAGTAATGGCTGTGATATGCATAATAAAGAACCATGAGGATGCCAGATTATGGGAAATCTCTTTAAATGTTGTTAATCTCTCTCTACTATTATAAGTGCTATGTCTGTATTGTATAAAGGTAGTGGATGTAGCCACCTCACGCCATAAGGGTGATGAAACTCATCATTAAATTAGTGGAAATGTACTGTTTAGTCGAAAATGTTATCTCACATTTCTAAGTTAACAGCACATTTCCACTAAATACTTTCCTTTACCAAGTGACAACCCAGTGAAAATAGGTTCATGACCCATTTTGGGCACTGATCCTAAGTTTAGGAAAAACAGGATAAAAGCAGTGTTGTATAGTAGCATAGTAATAATACTCACGACTGTTCTCAAGTATGTTTTGGGAGAATTTGTACTTTACTGAGTATTTATTATTCTGTTCACTTTCACTTTTACTTCACTACATTTCCAAACTCATTTGTGTACTTCTACTCCCACAGATTTTTAGCACACAATATCATTATTTGTTACAAAAAACAAATTAAAGGAAATTTTATGTTTTCACCGCTGAGATTACCAGTGACTGCAACAAAGTCAGGGAGTTGATTCGTCATTGAGCCTAAACGCATAATGAACAAGTGCAAATGACTTTTCTCATTCAACCTGTCGTCAATCTGTAGATGTAATGTAGGCTCCAGGTTTTGAGGTGGCACATAAGCGCCATAGTTTTCTTTTTTTCTTTTTTTTTCCAAAATTCTGATATTTATGATAGCAGTAACCTAGTCCTGTGTAGATTTTTGAAATCTTTTCTAAGTGTGTGATGTAGGCATTATTTTCAATATTTTGGCAGCTTGTCTTTTTACCTCCGCCAAGGAGGTTATGATTTTGCTGGCGTTGGTTTGTTTGTCTGTTTGTCTGTCCGTGTGCAAGATAACTCAGAAAGTTATGCATGGATTTGGATAAAAATTTCAGGAAATGTTGATACTGGCACAAGGAACAAATGATTAAATTTTGATGATGATTGGGGAACTGATCTGCCGTGGCGGAGGTCTGCACTCTCTGAGTGCTTTTCTAGTAATTTACCATGTTTTTAAATCCTGGATAACTTTATAATATTCACAATTCTGACTGCTTTTGGTTATCATTTACTTGTACTTCTGTTCTCATTAATTGAGCACATTTAATTGTAGATTACTTAATATACTTAAGCAAAGTAAATAGTAGATACTTAAAGACTTTAACTCAAGTAGAATTTCAGTTGGTGACTTGAACTTCTACCAAACTCATTTTTTGGTAGGATACCTGTTCTTCTACTCAAATGTGACTTTCCAGTACTTTATAAAACACTGGATAAGAGTGATGTTAGTTTGGGGGTTGTAGTAAATGGGCATTATGAGAGGCTAGCTGATAAGCCAAAAAATACCTAACCATGTTCATGACATTAGCCAGTGTAGACAAATTTTGCATTAAATGTCTAGAAATATAATAACTAACAGCCAAAAAAATTTATGAAATATTTGCATGAGAAAAGCCTTTGATCGCCTTCCACAACCTCAGCAGAGCTTTCTGTCTTTGATAAACAGACGCTGCAAACAGAGCAACATGAGGCTGCCAGACTGTGCAAAATCTCCACAACTCAGCAGGCGAGCAAGCTGTCAATCACACCTGTCAATCAAGTAACAACCAAAGTGCCAAAAACTGCAGTTCCTTAAATGGCCACTTGAGGCTGACTCCTAAAGAGAGTCAAAATGAGATGTCTATGTTAAAAACGTCCAGCCTCACAGCACAAAGTGGTTTACAGCCCGGTGCAAAAAATGGTTTTGGTTTCTACAGTTAATTTCAAATTTACACATGGGTTGACTTTTTTATTTAATCACCTGTTAAAATTATTCAAAGGCTAAAATTATTTGCATAATTAACTCTATAAAACCATTTGTATCATATTTGCTACACGAGGTTAGGAGATCAAGATCAGTACTTTCCTTAAAAAACATGTATATGACCGTGTTTTCTGCCTCCTGGTGGATTACCATCCCACTGCAACCAGTGGAGGAGCTTTTTTTTTTTTTTATTGCTTTTTTCAATATGGCTGCTATCATTAAATCATTAACACACTTTTTGCAGGAAAGTTGCTGGTAATTTTCAAAAAGTTACGTTAAGAAGAACATTTATATTTTTACTTCATGTTCACATACAATGCATAGTTACTTGATAATTGATTCTTCTTAGTGCAGTTAAGTTGAGTTAAAAAAAAAAAAATTGTGTATCAAATTCTATACTGTAAGTATATAAGATGCTTTATAAAAATGCCCAGTGTATCAAATGTGATTCAAAAATATATCATAAGCAAAATAATATGGCAAAATGTTTCATCTGGATATTGTTGAAAGATCTAAAAACATCTCAGTTCTAAAAAAAAATATATACATATATTTTGGGGCTTGTTTCTGATGGGTCAGGTTTTACAGATTTAAAAGTGTTGCCTCATTTAGGTGACAGTCCGTGTTTGATGTGTAGGCTTTGACAACTCGCTTGGCTGCTGAAACCAACATTTGGAGTTTCTATTTATTGATAAAATGTATTTTTAGAGCCACAGCACATCTCCATGAGCAGGTCTGTCCGTTCATTCATCAGGTGTATAAAATCAGCATCAATGTCTCAGAGAAGGTTTGATGGAAGGTTTTCAAGTGAAGGATGAACTGAAAAGTGGTCAAAGGTCGACATGACTGTGAGTCTCCATACACTTCTTCACCTGTTAATACTAAAATCAAATAAATCTGAAAATGATTTAAGAACATAGACAAAAAGCTCTTTAGACTGAAATGGGAAGAAAAATGTTGATTTAGTATTTCTACAAAGAATTTGTCATTTTTGTAATGGCCACCTGTGGTATTACACTATAAGTTGTTTATTTTTTCTTATGCACTGGCTTCATTTTCAAGTTGTGGTTGTTTCTTGGCTTTGCATTTTTATTTGCCAGCAGCATTTAGCAGTTTATGGAACTACAAATATTTCATACCACCTTAACCCATAAAGACCCAGTGCTATTTTTGTGTCTGTTCCCAAATGAATGTTTCACTCTATTTAATCTATTTAACCTTCATTAAGTGATTTATCACCATTTGTTGCAATATTATCTTCTTTATTTCGTGTTTTTTTCTGTGAAAATCAGGTACATTCCTATGTTTAATTCACAGATTATGTAGATGTTCATAAAAACTCAGGTTAAAGTTGAGGGCTATTATATCAAAATCAGAGAACACTGTAGAAAAAGTGACTTTTTCAGTAAAATACATCATTAAAAGAGCATAAAAACAAGCATCTCCGTCACTGTCACTGCCTCTGAACGTCCAAATGGGTCATATCTGATGACCATGAATGGATGACAATCTGTATTTTACAACAATTATTTACATGGATTGATCAAATTTATGAATCAACAGATGTTAAAGAGTTTAGATCAGTAGATGTTTTTGGTTGACAGTTGTGGTTTGGTTAGTTTGATAGCTGCAATAGGTGGAGTGTTTCCTACATTATAAATACAATAAAACTGAAGCTCAATACTGTCTTCCCACCAGGAAATAGGTCATTATCATCAAGTAGTTCATGGTTCATATAGTGTTACTAATGGTTAATGTTCACTAAGTTTGTTTGTTGATGCGCAGTTCAGACCATACTGAAACAATTTTACAAACTGCCCCTTTAAAAAGACAGACTGTCATTTTGAAATATGCTAAATACAAGCCAAAGAGCATTTTTGGCATCTTCATTCAAGTTAAAAGTTATTTTACTGATCTATAAAGCATTAATAAAAGATTTATTTTTCATTAATAAAATAACTGAAGTCACCTCAGAAGATAACAGACTGATGTATTGCTGCCACGCTGTTACTTTTAAGAAGTAGCAAGTGTTGATGCAAAGCAGGGGTTGAAAACGTATTTTATTTTTTATTTTTTGGTGACGACAGCAGCCAAAATGAATGCGTGGATAGTTGGAACATTCGCGGATCCCCAGATCTCAGGATTACCCGGTGTATTCCTCCAAAGCCAATCAGAGGTTTGTAATAAAGAGCCCAGAATTTGCACAGTACATGAAACAAACTTTGATGCTTTTTGCCACTGGGATGAGAAGAAGAAATCCTATTGTTCAAATGGAAAACTTGATGAATGTATGAGTGGGCGATGAAGGGAAAGACAGAAAGGATAGGGATGGGAGAAAGCAGTGGGGTGTTATAGCAAGAGAAGTCAGTGGGGGATGTACGGTGTGTTGCAGGTGTCTGACCTGTTCATGTAATGGCCCATATGTACTGTATACCTTTACACTCAGCATGAGGACCTCCTTATAATGCATGTAGAAGCTCCAAGCCCCTGCGGCGGTTTTAACTTATGATACATGTGTGAGAAAGAAAAGAGAAAGACATGAAGAATGAATATAGAACAAGATTATCATATTGACAACGGCAAACTTGTCATGCTTGAGTGACTTCTCAGGGGTTGATATACAAACAAGAGGAGTTAGGGATTGACAAATTGGCTGGTGAAATTCAGGAAAAAACACAGACACATGGTGAAACTAAACCAGTCTCTGGAGAGAGTGAAGCTTTGCTTGAAGGGAAGCATATGCCAAAATAAACCAATTAATCAATAGATGAATATTTACACTTAGACAGTTAAAGATACGGGTATAGCTTGGGAGCGGACTGTTTTATTTTCTGTTTGCTTTTATATACGATACAGAGGCAACTTAAATACTGTATATGCTTTGATCTGGAGTTTTATGATTCTGTTCAATAATAAATTAACCCATAAAGTTCCAGCACTACTTTTAGAGTTAGTTCCTGAATAAATACATCTCTATATCCAACCTTTCTTAACAGATTTATCACCATTTATTACAATATTATCTTCTGTATTATGCATTTTCTCTGTAAAAATCTGGTATTTTTATGTGTTTAACCCTTTCATGCATGAATTATGAGAACCTTAATCAAGACTTTTTTTTCTGAGCATTTTTTTATTCCTCGTTAGGCATAAAAAATGTGATTGAATTTTTTTATGAACCTATTTTTCATGGAGTTATAAAAATGTCCACTCTGCTGGACACCATGCGTTTAATTTTAAAAGCAAAGAAACATGTATTTACTGATATACTGTAAAAACTATGGAAAAAAACATTTTTAATGATGCTAATCTGATGTTTTCTCACATTTGAACATACTCTCATACTAATTATTACTCACCTTATGGAGATAATATGCAAAAAAAAAACCAAACAAACAAACAAACAAACTGTTAATTAAATGTAATAACAATAAGCAATTTTTTACATTCAAACATGTTACTGCAGATCAGGTTTATCTAGAACAGCAAAGTTACAGTAATGGTATGAATTGCAGTGTATGGGATGATGCATAAGTGTCCACTGTGTTGGTTGATATGGAACTAAACCAACAAAATCCATGAATATACAAAAGAACACCTTTGAACAACTGTCCACTGTAGTGACCACTATCCATGAAAGGGTTAATCTAGTTATCATGAAGATGTTTATAAAAACTCAGATTAAAGTTGAGTAATTATATCAAAAACAGAGGAAAAGCAACTTTTTCAGTCCAATATATCATTAAGTGAACATAAACCAAGCATTTCCATTCACTGTTATTTGACGAAGTCTATGGGTTTTACTGGTGAATCATTGTAGAAGATGATTACTACGGAGCCTTTGAACGTCCAAATGCGTCATATCTAATGACTATGAAAAGACGACAAATTGTATTTTACTCCAATTATTTACATGTACTGATAGGATTAGTGGATCAACAGGTATTAAACAGTTTAGATCAGTAAATGCTTTCAGTCAGTGATGGATGTTTGGGTCTTTATGGGTTAAAGTTTCTAGGAAGAGTAAAAAAACTCCAAGACATTTTCTGTTTCTCCATGTTCCTCTCTGGCTATTTGTCTCTATGTCACGCTTATACGCGCATGAAAGGACCCAGATTTCTGGACAGGAATGAGCTATATCTGTGCAGGAGAGGCGGTGATCTGCCGTCAGTCTGATTTTTCATGGGACGGACGGAAGTGTAATTTGCTCCAGCGAACACAGTGCCCAGAACAGAGCAGAGGTCAATGAGCTCCTACATAGCTCCGTCTTTCATCTGTCACATTGTATGGATATCAGCCACTGTATAACGGCGTGGTCAGGGGTGAGAGTCTGATAAACGTCTCTGATGCATGATGACTGAGTAGACCGTGGGTTCCCTGGTGACCTCTGACAAAACCTGAGGTGACAAGGCTGCAGTGAGTCTGTAATCCCATCATTCTTTTCTTTTTTTTTCCCCAAAAGTTATTGACATTCAGTCACATCCTGGCCGACGGCGCTGTAATGGGGTTGCTATGACTCCCTGACAGGAAGGGAGGAAGATTAAGATGTCATGATCCACTTAAACAGTGGCTAATATTAATCAGAGGACATCAGGTAACGTGGATGGCTGTAAGTAACCACATGTGGTAATGCAGCTACGTCAAACTGTGTCATCTAAACTCATCCATCCAAGCTTCTTCAAAGGGGTTCAACAGAAAAACACTGACGGACGAGTTTCTGTCTTCCGGAAGAAAATGAGCCAATGGGTGACTCAGCGTGTCACCTCGATCTGCAACGGCACAAAAGAGGGTTTTCTCTTTTTGGGAGTTTAGTCCTTTCTTCTTTTTTTTCCACTGAGTATTGTTGTGGTTAGAACAGTGTATGTGTGCAACTCTCTAGGCACAAGATGTGGAAGTGGTTATGTGTGTCTGCAAGTGGGTCAGACTTTTTTCCTCCACCTCCAATTAAGTCTAATTTTAGTCGCCTCCAGTCATTTTCACCCTCATACACAGACGGGTTAGCACTTAAAATTACAGTTCTGCAATAATGTGGTAGTAGTGGGGGTTTAGTTTGATAATTAAAGGTTCAATATGTAAATTTGTGTGTGCTTGGGTAAATTTTGTGATGGTCATTTTTTTCCATATTTGTTAACGAATTTCGTCACCAATTTTTCATCAGATCTGTAAAACCAGAGTCATAGCCAAAGTATCCCAAATTCGTTAGTCTTTCTGTGATTACACACCTGAATCACTTCCCTCACAGTGAACAACTTCAAAGTTGACTCCATCACAAGCAGTTTGTTTGTTTACATACTAAACCAAAACCAAACCGTCACTCGGGTCTTTTTGGAATTCCACACAGCAGCAATAAGCAATGAAGCCGTTTCCGTGTTTGTTGCTGCTGTGGCCATACTGCAACTGCGTGGACTTGCCATTCCCACAATGCACTTTGCGACAAATTTCCAAAAATGCCCTATCGGCTTGGTATGTAAACAAATGGACTGCTTGTAATGGAGTACACTTAGAAATTGTTCAATGTGAGGGAACAGATTCAGGTGTGTAATCGTGGAAAGACTTGCAGAGTCATGATACTTAGGCTATGACCCTGGTTTTACAGATTTGATGAAAAATTGGTGACGAAAGACATAGGCAGATTTAAATGAGTTAATGCATAAGATGTATTTCCAAACTAAGGAACAAATTAACAATATGTCTCCACAGACTGCATCACACTCTGAATAAAGTATAAAAGTCATTGTTTCAGGTTACACACAAGTTTTCTCCTTCAAACAAAAACTCATAGCGGGTTGTTGGTCAAATAACAATGTGTTTTGTAATCTTCACCAGGTGCACCAGCTGATAGTTTACATTATAGCTCCATTAGCTCAGCTCTGATTTTAGACCAAAAACAGCCACAGTAAAACCACAAATCACCTCCGCTTTCTGTGCAGTTTCATTTAGAACTGTGTGTGAGTTCATTTCTGCTCATTGAACATCCTTTATGGACCCAGAACTTCATTTTGGTTGTGTGAGTTTTCTATTGTTTGGATGAAATAAAAACTTGCATTTCCAAAGTACACACGTCCTCATATTTGCCAGCTTCATTCCTCTCATTACATACTGATAGTAAAGTTTTGAACACATAAAAGAGCATCCAGCTGTATACTCATGTTGTGACGCTGTCTGTCTTCCTATATTTACGGGTGAAAATTGTCTTTTTCTTATTTTTTTCTTACACACAGGCTTGTTTTCAGGTTGTCTCCATGATGAGACAAAGCGTAAACATCTCCTGGGTGTGAATTCAAGTCAATGCGTTCAAAAAGTCTTTAAAGACTGTGAAATACAAGACAAAATCGATGCCTGTCTCTCGCTCAGATGCCACACGGCTGAATCCCCCTCCCCCCTCCTCCCTACTTCAACACAACTCTTCAACTCAGAGGAATCACTCTCCTCGACGATGGGGCTGCATCGGATATGAGGACGCCTGAGGAGCATCGCGTTGTAATGGATTCACCTACGTCATGCTTTTGTCATCCAGACGTCAACACTACGCTGGCTGCCTGCTTGTCCCTGTACGTCCACCCACGCCTCAGGTTCATGTCACGACTGGCAGACACGTCCTGAATTTAACTTTTTAGTCTCTTACTCTGTTGTTTGAGGGTTTTTTTTTAATTACACTGATTTCTATATACCCCATTTCAGATTTATTCATTGACCTCAAAGAAATAAATAATAGTTCTTTATTATTTTTTATATAAAATAGCTACTCTTTATTTTGCTGTTATGCTTTTGCCCCTCAGCCTAAAAAGACTTAAAAACATTCAAAACTGTATCTTTTTTTTTATCAATAGTATAAAAAAGTGTCTAGTTTTGCTCAATTAAAACTGTTTTTTTTTTTTTTTTTTTTTTTTTACAACAGATAATTATGTGATGAGAAACCACATGACTGGAAAAAATAAGAATCGGTGCAAATAAGTCAAAATACACTGTTTCCCATTCCTCTTTTTAGTCCTATTTATACACATCAGTAATCAGCTAGTGCATTGATTACATGCTGATTCGCAGTTACACTTTATCTATCAAGAATAAATCACATTGTCACAATCACTTCATGAGAAGAGGAAAAAATGCCTTATTCTAACTTCATGGCTAACAGTGTATGACACATATTTGCATACCAAGCAAAATATAAACCAAGAATAACTTGAAAAATTCAACTTTATATTGCAAAGGTTGTTATTGTGTTATTATTTAATGTTGAACCTAAAACTGTCATAAGATAGGGTTTATATTGTGACAGTTTAGAAGAAATATTCAGTTTGTTAAAAGTGGAAAAACAGTCTGAGATAATGTGAAAAAGCATGTAAAGAAGCTTGGTTGGAAAGGTATTTCCTGACTTTTTTTGGGAGGGAATAAAGACTGTGAGATAATCCTTTGGAGTCTTTTTTTTTCCAGTTAAACTATAATGTAATGCAGCTCTTTGGTGACTGAAGGTGACTGATGCCCTCCGTGGATCCTGGCAGAGCAGCTGAGTTTTTGCTGCCGCCAAATCGAAACAATCTGGATCTCAGTGCTCTGTGGTGCCTTTTCAGTCTGCTACAGTTAATTGGCTCCTCTGAGAGTCACTCATACACATACAGTAGACCGATACACCCACACAAACACACACCAGCCAAGGACCACCCAGCCATCTGGTGGGGGCTCACACATACAGGTGCTCCTCTGCTCCAGCTCTCCCACCTCTGTGCTCAGGAGATCCCACCAGCCGGCTGTTGTGTTTGATCAGTCGTGTCTTGTCATTGTAATTTTTGCAAACCTGGAACTTCACAACTCATCTCAGTCCAAACACCCACAGCTCCCACGTCTTAATACCCACCCTGATACTTCTCCGTTCTCCTTTGAACCATTTCACAACAACACGTCTCATTCACGTCAAAGTCTCATAAGAAGCTTCCAGCAGCTCATACTTTTTACCATCCCTCCTCTTGACTGGATTAAGATCATGTTTAGCTGTGACAGGATATTGTAGCAGACATTTACAATAACATAATTAGCCCAAAGTGTTGCTCTGAAATGTGAAATGTGGCACTGCTGACATCAAGCTGTGGAAGAATAGAACTACAACCGATCCACTTCATGGTCCCTGCCAAAAAAAAAAAAAAAAAAAAAAGTTACCACTGGGATTTAATTCTGCTAATAGTTCAGATCCTTCCATTGGATAAATACTGCAGTGATTAATATGTTGTATCTGCAAGAAGTGATTTATTTATTAACCCTTTAACCCCTGATGTGTCTGTGGTGAGCATTCTGAATATATGATTGATTTTAAAATATTCATAAAATTTCAACCATTCGGTCAATGAGAAAGATTTCAAAACATGCTGATAGAATAGACCTTATTACTTCCATAGACATCTGAGCATGCTCAGTGCACCCCCCACCCCACCCCCCACCACCTGTGTAATGGGGGTCAAAACACAGAACGGTGAGTGAGACCGACTTTCTATAAAAATAGATGGTTTGGGCTTTTTTTTTTTTCCTGTTGTTTTCAGTGTTGTGGTGATTTTCCTTTATTTTTTTAACTGTGTTTTTACTGAGTTTTGACCGCATAACTTCTTTTTGGAGTTCAACCAGGTGTCAAAAAGCAACTGGACTGATTTAGAAAAAAAAAAAAAGTCCCCAAAACAAAAGCCACAGGGCCAAAATTCAAACACTTGTTGTTCAGTGTGTTCCAGTTCACAGTTCATGTTGAACATCCTAAATCTCTTATTGATGTACATTCTGAGTGCACAGGAAAAATTACTGAGCATTTTTTCCAGAGTAAAAAGTATTTTCCTCAAAAAGAATAAATGTAACTCTATATTGAGTAAATTTAGCTCTGTAGTGAGTTTGGAGAGCTCTACCCAAAGAGTAACTTTTACTCTTTTTAAAGAGGGACCAAATGTTATCTGAGCAGAGTAAAAAAAATTTCAGCTTGAGTAAATTTTACTCAGGCAAATTTCCTGTGTGCCTTATTTAGTAAAAACCTGTCAAACTTCTATTCCTCTCTGTCTTTTTGTGTTATTCCACCCTGTTTTGACCCTAAAACACACAGTAAAGCAAAACCACTAAAGAAAAGGAACACAAGTACATACCCACAGCAGCTTTTATTACACTGAAACAGATGAAAATTTACAGCAGCATGTTTACCTGGAATAATGTCTCAGGGGTTATGGGGTTAACCTTTATTTAACCAGGAAAAAACTAGTTGAGGTTAAAAATCTCTTTTGCAAGAGTGTCCTGAAGTTACAGACACAATCATCCACACTAAAAATGTACATAAAACACATAATAAAACTCAGTTCTAAAACCTTAGATAAAACAGTAAACTAAAAACATACATTTAAAACACCATCAATAATTTAAAAGGTACTAAAACTAAACTACAATGTACAATGTCATAGAAAAACACCCACATCCAGATTTATCTCCTTTTCCCTCTCATTTAAAATGGCTTTGAATGTATTTACAGAGAACATTTCTTTCAGTTTTATCGCATTCTGTCAGCTGTTCCAGGCAGTGGGAGCAGAAAATTTAAAAGCTGTCTTTTCCAGTTCTGTCCTGACTTTTGGAACACATCAGTTTTAACCCTAACTGATGCAGTGAGTAGCTTTTATATCATAATCAACCAAGACATAAGATAGAAAAAAAAAAAAAAAGAAAGAAAGAAAAAATGAAACTCTCTTTCAGAAGGGTCAAACTGACCTTCATCAAACAAAGAAAAGAACTAAGGAGATGCTGAAACTAATAAATCTGGGTTAAAAACTCTCCAGTGCAGTATACTGGTTTACAAGTAAAATACCTCCAGAATAAAACAAGTTTGATTCACTAATTTTAAGAAAAATTAAGTCACAATGCTGTTGATTGTAGTTTGTATAATACAGGTTAAGGTCAAAATGTGAAAATCGGAGAATTAATGAGAAAAGGATTTTAGTTTTTTAAAAAATGAATGTTTGTTTCAGAGCCACCGGATCTACTTCAAAACACTGCACATTACAAAACATTCACTTTACCGGTTCTTTCAAGTGAAAGATTTATAAATCTTTTGCATAAATGTAATAACACTTCATAATATATGCTGAAAACATCAAATTAGCCAGCACTTTTTTTCATTTGTTTTCCAATTCATCTTATTAAAGTATGTAAGATTTAGACCTTTTAATCTCCAAGGCAGATCATTTATTAAAAAAAAAAAAAAAAAAAAGCAAAACAAAAACAAATAAATAAAATTGTAGACAAGTGTTATTAAATCCTGGACAGACAGTGGTGACTGATTTTTTTTGTGGTGGGAAAAAAAAAAACATTAAACAATCATATTCAGAGATGTCTTAAATATTTGGTGGAATCAAATCATTAAAAAAAACAACACAAGAGCACAACTATGTTTAATGGTGAAAGACAGAGTATTTCTACACCTTCAACTGAAGGCATTGGGACTAAACCACTGTGTAGCTTTAAGAAAACCACTTAGAAATGAAGACAAGTTCAAAAAACAGGATTTGTTTTCTAAGGAGCGTAAAGATTGGACTGTGTTTCAGTGTGGACAGGTTTTCCACCAACACAAGAGATGTAACAATGAACAGAAAGTCCACCACTTGTGCAACGCTGATAAGAGGTTAAAACACAATACCCTCCTGTAGATCTCATTCCCCTCTGACTTTAGTAAAAGACAAACCATGTTTACTTTGAATCAATTATTTCCACTAGGGGGGGACATTCCTCTGTGTTTTCTGCACGTGTAGATTAAACTAAACTGAAATAGAGCTCAGATCTAAAGGTTTTGGGTCATTCCACACCAAGTCACCCAGACTTCTGAGCATCCGAACATGCATTTTTAACCCATAAAGACCCAGTGCTATGTTTGTGGAAGCTCCAAAATATTTTTTTTTTCTTTATATTTAACATTTCTTAAGTGATTTATCACCATTTATTATGACATTATCCTCTGTATTTTGCATCTTTTTCAGTTAACATCAGGTATTTTCCCATATTTAATTCACTGGTCATGTGGATGTTCATTAAAGGTTATTATATCAAAATATGCAAAACTGAAAAAACGTGACTTTCAGGAAAGCTATGAATAACTGAATGTAAAACTAAGTGTCTCCATCCACTCGGCCTGATCACTATCAAGGGTAACAGGAAGGGTGCAAAGATAGATAAAAAATAATACTGCTCTATTAAAAAATCAGACAGGCCATTTTAATTGTCTGATATTTCTCTTTTAAAGTCCAAAATATTTTGTATTATGGTGTCTACTAAAAATTTCACAGGTTTGCCCCTGTCAAATCAGAAATTATTGGGTGTACGGACACTACAGCCTAATAGCCTCCATATTTAATGTCTACAAAGATATACAGATGTTTCCGCACTCAGGATAATCATGCATTGTCTATTGCATAGAAGTCGTGTCCAAAGCATGCGTGCTGAAAATTTCCATATATTCACAGAAACTATAAAGTTAGACCCACATATTTTGAATATGGTGTACGGACACTACTTGGTGTACGGACTCTACAAGATTGGAATGGAAATCTGGCTTACCACATGGTCGCATCTCTGTTAGATCTGTAACTAGGTCTTCCTGGTACAGGAGGAAATAAACATTTGTGAACAAGTTATAACAGTATATCTATAAGGCATATACGCCATATCATTTCCAAAATTGTCGAAAAAATAGTCGCCGCTCAACTCCATACACACTTAATCACCAATAGTCTCTACGAGCCCTTCCAGTCCGGTTTCCGCCCACACCACAGTACAGAAACCGCCCTTCTAAAAATCACTAATGATCTCCTCCTTGCAGCTGACTCCGGTTCACTATCCATCCTGATTCTTCTCGATCTGAGTGCAGCCTTCGACACCATCTCACACCCCATCCTCCTCAGTAGACTCTCATCTATTGGCATCACCCATACCCCCCTCCGCTGGTTTCATTCTTATCTGTCAGGCCGCACTCAGTTCGTTCAGCTCAAATCTTTCAGGTCAGATCCCACCCCAGTTACCTCAGGTGTGCCCCAGGGCTCAGTCCTGGGGCCCCTTCTTTTCATCATTTACCTTCTCCCCCTTGGCAATATTTTCAGAAAATTTAATATCCATTTTCACTGTTTCGCGGATGACACCCAGCTCTACCTCACCACCAAACCTTGCTCCACACTCCCACCCTCCTCCCTCACCTCCTGCCTCTCTGAAATTAAACTCTGGTTCACCTCCAACTTCTTGAAACTCAATAGTGATAAAACAGAAATGCTCCTCATTGGCACAAAATCCACTCTCTCCAAAACCAACACCTTTTCCCTCATTATCGACAGCTCCTCAGTCTCCCCCTCACCTCAGGTTAAGAGTCTGGGTGTCATCCTCGATGGCCTACTGTCTTTCAAATCCCACATCAATAACGTCACCCGGTCTGCATATTTCCACCTGCGCAACATCAACCGTCTTCGCCCCTCCCTCACCCCCCATACCACCTCTATTCTTGTGCACAGTCTCGTAACCTCCCGCCTTGACTACTGTAACTCCCTCCTATTCGGTCTCCCCCAAAAGTCCCTCCATAAGCTCCAACTGGTCCACAACTCTGCCGCCCGCATTATCACCAAAACCCCCTCCTACCACCACATCACCCCCATCCTCCAGGAACTACACTGGCTCCCAATCAGAGAACTGAATTAAAACTCCTCCTGTACACATTTAAATCCATCCACAATCTCGCCCCTCAGTACCTGTCAGACCTCCTCCATGTCGCCACTCCAGTCCGTTCCCTCAGGTCCTCCTCCTCTATCCACCTCACCCTGCCCCCTGTCCGTCTCAGCACCATGGGACGCCGAGCCTTCAGCCACTCTGCTCCTCAGCTCTGGAACTCCCTGCCACCATCCAACCGTAACTGTGACTCTCTCCCCACATTCAAATCCAGACTCAAAACTCACCTTTTCAGAATAGCCTACCCCCCATAAGCTCTAATCTCCATTCTACTACTTCATTTCTATATATAGTAATTATTTGTTTTAATCTGTTTATTTCTTTGTATTTTATGGATTATTTGTTTTATCTTGTTGTACAGTGTCCTTGGGTGTCTTGAAAGGCACTTATAAATAAAATGTATTATTATTATTATTATTATTATTATTGATGGAAGTATATTGGTGTACGGACATCATGAATTTTGGCAAACAACGCACCATTGAAAACATGCGGTTCGACGTAAACATCCGTTTGACACATTGTTCCCAAATTTTCTGCAGCCAGGGAGCATACAAAAATCTGTCTAGTTGAGCATATTCAGTCCTAATAATACTTAAATAACAGGTTCCCATTCTATTATTCCAATTAAAGGGCTGGAAAAGAAGGGTATTGATAACAAAATGGTTGATTGTCTTAATACTGAAAATAAGAATCGATAATCAAACAGCTGTTCAACTAAAATGATCAATAAATGAAAAGCAATGTGATGTATTTTGTAATAAAAAAGACACAGGAGTTGAGTAGTAATTATTTATTGTGTTACAAAACATTATGTACAATAATTTTGCTCTCTTATAACAATAAAATTGTGCACGTTTTCACGCTCATTGGGTCGCCATTTTATCAGTTTTTATCTGATTTTCTTCAAATTTGGAGGATTGCAAGATCCTAGTAATAAGATGGCCAAAGAAACATTTGGGGAATGATTTTGGGGGTATCTTTTTCCAATACTGATTAATAACTGATGCAAATATACTTGTACACCTTGACTGTGATCAGGCTGACTGTCATTGATCAAATTCCATAGGATTCATTGAGTTTCCACATTAACTATGGAGCCTCTGAATGTCCAAATGGGTCCTATCTGATGACCATGAAAACACAACAAACTGCATTTTACACCAATTATTTACATGGATTGATAGGATCAGTGGATAAACTGGTTTAAAAACAATTTAGATCAGTGGATGGTTTTGGTTGACAGTGGCTTTTTGGGTGTTATTGGTTACTATGAAAACCTTTATTGAGCTCATGAGACCCTGCAAACTCCTACATCTCAACCCAGACACTATTTTTAATAGAAGTTTGTTCTTCCTAATAGTATGAGTAGTTAAGACTCACCAGCTGCTTTTTTTCTCACTAGTTTGGGATAAATTTGACTTAAATGTCCAAGAAACTTTAGGAACATTCTGCAACATGGATTCATATAAAGAGTTTTTACCAAAAATGATTAAACAGTAAGACAGGATGCTCAGGTAACTCAAAGACCTAAAGAGCAGCCGGTGACTCAAAGCATCTACTGATCTAAAATGTTTGATAACTATTGAATCATTAATGCAATCAATACATGTAAATAATTCAGGTAAAATGCAGTTTCTCTGCTTTTCATCATCATCGTCATCATCACATAGGACCGATTTGGACGTTCAGAGGCTCCGTAGTGAACATGGAAACACTGTCATCTTGTGTAACATAAATTCACCAGTAAAACCCATGGAGTTTGCTAAACAACTGTCAAATGCGTGTTTTTATGTTCAGTTAATGATATATTTAGCTAAAAAGAAAAAAGTAACTTTTTCTTCAGTTTTCCCTGTTTTGATGAAATAACCTTTGAATTTCCTCTGAGTTTTATGAACATCAACATGATCAGTGAATTAAATATAAGGAAATACCTGATTTTCACTGAAAAATGCAAAATGCAGAGGATAACATTATAATCAATGGTTTTGAATTGCATAAAAAGGTTCAATATAGAGAAAAGTTCATTTGGAAGCTGACACAAAACTAGTTCAGGGTCCTTAGGGTTAATGCCTCCGTTATTGTTCTCTCTTTCTCCTGAATTATTAAATATAAAGTACTAGAATAGTAGTAAAAGAACATGAACACTTTCCCATCTTGACTTTTTTCTCTTGGTTTTCTTAAGCTACAAAATTATATTTATCACCTTCTGGTTCTGGGAAACCAACCACATCACTGCTGCAGACAGAAATCCACAACACAGTACAACAAATTCTGGAAATCCTGCTGCTTTTCTGGTTTTTGCTACTTGATATCCTGTACTGCATACTGCATATTTTCAATATTTTAAGTTCAAATTTTATTTTTGTAGGTTTGCATTACTATTTTGTTTGCAAAATTTTTCATTCATAACAGACATGAGAGGTAAGATTTCATCTCATTTTCAGCTTCAGTTTTACTTGACTAACACTAATGACTTGAAGTAGACGTACGGTCTGTTCACCTGAATCAACTGGACTTGTACTGGTCATGTAACAGGTCATCCTGCTCAGAGAAGATGTTGGGGGGGGGGGGGCTGTTCTTTTTTCCATTTATATATATGTGTGTGTTCTTGAAGATGTACTGAGGCCTCTAGATGAAGTGTTCATTTGTACAATGTGTTTATTTCTTTCATTAAATCTTAGTTATCCGACCTTGTTTTGTGAACACCACAGCCAGGTGCAACATACGGAGGAGAAAAGAATGGAACAAAATATTGAACAGTGTGAAAACATAAAATTTAAGATGTATAAAAAAACTTATTTTCTAGAGATATAGAAACAATGAACAGTATAACAGTGATAGTTATTGATGTATGTTACAATTTGTTCTCTTTTTCTATAATTTAATAACTGACTTATTCTTTTTTTGATGGACTATATACATTAGCTAATTAGCCAAGTCATGTAAAATTGGGGTAGGATAATATATAAAGTGTTGTTGAAGAGCTGCAATGAAATAGTTGTACATTGTATGACTTTGTTTTTTGTTTACTGCCTTCAATATTTTGGAGTATTCCATTTGGGTTTGTAATACTTTTATATTTTACCTTTATATTTTATTCCTACTTATGTTCGAAATAAAGTTTATCATTATCATTAGAAAAGTGATGACAATTCTATGGGGCCCTAGAAAACAGTAATAGTTTTGTTTTGGCAAAAAAATAAAATAAAATCCAGCCATCCTCTGCTTCCCTCCTTATTTCTTCACATGGTTTGGTCCAGGTGCCAGAGCTCCTGGCTGATACCAGTAAATATACTTCCATCCAAAGAGTAAAACTATATTTGACACTGGCCAAAAAAAGACATGCACATGCAATATTTGACCGCACCACCTTTGGTTTTGACTACAGGAGACATTTACTGTGTGACATCTTTTTTTTTTCACATAATGCTTACGTGGTGTCACAATAAGGTTCTTAATATTTTTTCCATCCATAGTTGCATTAATTTTTGATTATTGATGATGGGGAATCGGATCACTGCTGCAAGTCTTCATCACATCCCAAATTAGAGTAATGATGTCTCATTCTCCCTGAACCATTCTGTCACAAGTCTGATGACCCTGATCAATCCTGGCATTGTCCAATCCTTTTGATGTTAAAGACATGAGAGGCTACTTACTGCATAAGTTAAGAGTTAAATAAACAGCCTGGACAAAAAAAAAGTCACTACCTGGACTTAACTAAGCAAATAGTTCAGATCCTTCCATGAATAAGTACTGCAGTGGCTAATAATGTTTCAGCTTTAACAGGTTATTTAACTAACTGATGCAGTAAGTAAACTCATGTCTCTATCGTCAAAAAGATTGGACAATGGAACAAAATAAAAACACGAGGCATACAGTGTGGAGTCAAAGAAATACAACTTTATTTAAGTGTAAACAAAAACAAACGAAAAACTGCATAGGAAATGTTTAAAGTCCAAAGAGTACAGTGAGAGCAGTCACTGGCCAATATATTATCGTCTCCAATGCCTTATTTAGACAGAAGACCTGACATCTGTGCTTTCCATTCAGCACCGTGTGTGCATGCACATCAAGGGAGGGAACATGTGCTTGCAAACACACTCTGTTTGACTGATAAACACACAAACACACACAAGGCAGCCTGGATGAAGAAGCACCAGCAGCACCCATCTAAACTCAGCCGGCCAGGCCGCTTCGCCACTGCCTCTTGGACTGTGAGGAGGATACATTCAGTGGATTTCTGCTTTCAACAACACAGATGCAGCACAAACGCGAACGCCTACTCGGCGCACAACCAGCTGCTGTTCAGACAGACACGACAGGAACAAGATGGACGCCAGGGGCCGACTTATCCTCCGAGGTTCCACTGTGATTCCACCTTTACTGCTGCTGTGGAACATTCAGGAAGGATGTTACACGGTTTCTGTCATGTTTTGGTCTTAGAGCAACAGCTGGTTGTGGAGAGTGTGCATCAACAAGACCCCATTCAACCCTTTTCTTCACAAAATACATTCTAAAAGGGCAAATGAGCGTCAAGTGGTGTTAAGTATTTGTACTTTTGTTAGAGAAAAAATTGGCAAAAAAAAAAAAAAAAGATTAATCAGGGGAAACTAATCAAAAGTATTTTTCAGATTGAGAAATAATTTTTTTATAATATGTAAATGGGCACACAAAGAATCAGACTAGTACTGAGACATGGGGGGAAAAAATACACTACATATATCACTATGGGACACGTTTCAATTCATGAGACACCTGCAGTGCAGGGCTGCTGAGATCTACCTGAGTTATATTTTTTTTCTTTCAAAATTTTCCAAACTTTTTTTTCTTTCTTTAGAGTATACAATCAACAGGAGGTCTACAACCTTGCACACATCACCTGGAGCGGCTTTTGCTTTTTCTCTTAAAAGCCGTGATAGGCCAGAAATAATGCGGTGGAAAAAAAGGAACAAAAGAAAACAAAAACACAGGGGCCTGATTTAAAAACAAAACAAAACAAAACAAAAAAAAAAAAACCCTGCCGAACAGGAGTGCAGTCAATCAATCACATGCTCAGCAGCTATCACCGCCATTGGAGAGCTGAAGTCAGGCTGAGTGATAGTTTGTGCTGGAGAAACCTAACTGCTTCTCACATGACAATGAGCTGGCTCCCATTATTAGACCTAAGACGTAAACGGTCATCATGTGGCTTCTTTAATGTTGGAAAAAGTAAATAATGCTCAGTAGGAAAACTTCCTAAAGTTCCAGCGAGTGAGTGTGACAGGTCAGTGATGTTAATAGATCTATCCATAGTATGTATATTAGAGAAACTTAGAGGAAATTAAGCACAAATGGTCGAGAGGCACACCAGCCTTCTGCGTCTATTTGAAAACTGTCTAAATAGTGTCCGGAGGAATCTAGGCGTGTGCTCTGCAAAGTCTCAAGAGAATAGGAAATACAATCGCAAAGGTCAAAAGTTAATTCCATCCAAATCTAACACACATACACATCTTTGGGTATATATTTTGGTAAAACAATCCCCCCCCCCCAAAAAAAAAAAAAAAAAAAAAAAAAAAATCAGCTTCCCACATCATCTGAGTTTTCAACACCTATCTGAGAGAGGTCTGTATAATAAAAGGACTTTTTAAAGCATGCAACAAAATGAAAAAACAAAAAAACTTTAAAAACACATTTTTTGCTCTTTAAGAGTGAAGACCTAAAGATCTTAAAGATAGAGTTCTGCAATCTTAATTTAAAAAAACTGATGCAAACATGAGCGTACATTTCACAGAGTAATACTGAAAAGCAAACGTAATCTTATGGATGAAAGTAGGTGTTGGGTTCAAAGCAGTAGGGTCTATAGACTCTAGGCTGGTTTATTGTGCTAAAAGCTCCACTTTAATTATAAACCAGCCTGTTGTCATGCATTAGGCATAATCCTCTTTTTTGAAACCACATAATGCTTGACTCATCTGGAGGTCTTCCTACATCAAGCATCCTAAAATCCACATGGAAATATCAGTAAAATTGTGCTGAAATCTGAGCTAAGTCTTGTGCCTTCGAAGGCAGACTGGTGAAGTTAACTCTTTATAAGAGGCAGTGTCCTCTTCTTCTAACCTCCTGTGTACAGTAACAAAGTACAAGTGGAATCTGTGAGGTTATCATGGTTATGAGGTAAAGTTAAAAAAGGGCCCAGCCCTTTTAAGTGCATCCAATCAGAGAGGAGGAACTCATCCCCACATACTCTGATTTCACATATGATATAATGGTCCAGTGACACAGTGTGGTCCAAATGCCAACCCTGTTTGGCACAGAACTCTCACAGATCATTTTGGCACAATGCTTTCATCTGCAATATTTGGTTTCTTAATGACAAAAAGCATAGTTTACCAGGCAATTGACAGTAGATCAAACAAACGAAAAGCTAATCACTGTTATAAGATGGAGGGATGACCATTAATACATCTTTTAATTCGACTTGAAACAGTACCATGATCTTTGGTCCTAGAGCTATGGGACATGTACTGTACTGTAAGAGTCAAAGAATGAGGCATATTTGTAAAGTATAAATATCTGATGAGGTATGCATAAATAAAAAAGTAAAAACTGAGGTATTCAGAAAGAGGTACATGAAAGTATTAAGTTTTGAATGCTTAAACAGCAGCTCTGTGTGACACACTTGAGGTATTCAGGAATAGAGGTACAAGAGAGAAGGGTGTAAATCGATGAGGTACAGGAAATCTGTGATATGAGGATGCAAAATCCTGATCATGTGCAGACGGACTCCCCTCTCAAAGGTGAGGGCCCGTCTGTGAATCTTTTCATAGGTCCCAAGATGCTTTGCTGGAGTTAAGGAAGTGGATATCTAATTGTCACATGCTTCTGGCGGGACACAGACTGCAACAAGAGCAAGGGGATTTAAAACTTCCCAGTCCTTTCACTATAAAACTGGACATGATGTTAACATCTGGTTATTTCACTGGAATACGAATGCTAATTGTAAATGCTACTCTGAGCCTGTGGGTCATCTAATAGAGTGCTGCCGAAATGAGTCGTAAAATCCTGCAATGAGTTAGCATTTTTATCTTGAACCCGATCGTTTTTTTTAGGATGCTGAAATACGGTTCACTATGTACGATCTGTTTGTGATTGCGTGAAATTTATGTTTACTACTTAGTTCTTGAGGTGAGCTAACTCCATTTATAAGCTAACAGTTGTCTCAGATTTTTTAAATTTAGTCTGTGTATGGATTCCAGTCTCAGGAATGGGGGTAAGGGTTTTAATGGAAAAGCCGGCATAAGTCCAAAGGTTTTCAATGCCCCTACTCTACTGTTCTACCTTAGGACTGGAGTTAGCGAAGAAACAACCAGCTCCATGCACAACACAGATCTTACCTACTGAACCTTTATGAGCTTAAGTGATTTTTTGACACAAATTTCTATCTTTATGCATCTTAACAAGCGGTTAAATGAAATTATAGAGGATATCATTATGCTGATCATGGAAATCCACTCAATATGTTTTTGTAGAAGAGGTAAGCACATGATATCAAATCACAAAAGCTCATTGGTGGTGATATTAAGTCATGTGAGCATTAGCACTAGCCTTCTACTTTAGGCAGTTACATTTAAGTGGCCATTTGTGAAGACTGTATTCCTGAACAAAATGTGTCAATTATAAGTAGCAAACATAAACCTCATTGGCCTTTTGTCAAGGGATTCAAGTCGATGTCATGTCATTCCTGCAACACTCTATATTGATAAGCACAGGGTCTTAGATAGGGGCATCAGCTGACTGGAGGGAACAAAAAGAAAAAAAGAAAAAAACAACAAGGGGGCTAAGGGGTTCTCTTTGGTGCAGGTATCCTCCGTTCTCTACACAAACATCTCTACAGATCGACAAAAACCTGCCTCAGACTGCTGGGGCCTCGGTCTTAGCAGGATGCACAATAAACTCCTATGAACTCAACTCCAAGAGTTTTGTGAACTTCAGACTTCCCAGCAACAATGATTAGTTAACAAAAAAATTTTAAAGGGAATTTTATTTCCATTAATTGCCAAATCATTAGTTGGCCATTGTGCAGTAATTCTAACTTTAGTTGACTCCTGCAGCTGGTCTAAAGACCTCCATCTTAGAGGATAGGTCTACTAGCACTCCATCTGGAAATGTCTCCTCCACTCTGAGCATCAATAAATAGGAATGGGCGTTGTGGTCACACCCTCTCATTGGACTGGACAAAGTCCTAGGCCACAGGAGCCAAAGTGAGCGGCATTCTTAGCACAATCTAAATCCAAAGGATTAAGTTAGGTCTTTATTTTGATGTCATTAATGTCCTCTGGACAGCCAAATTATAGGTGCCTACTTCTGAGGCGTTTGTCACACAGCGTGACTCATTAAAAAAGGTGTCATTCTATTTATTATATGATTAAATCTCTACGTTAAGATCACTAATAGATCAAGATCCTGGAGAGTTCATCTGCAGAATCCTTTGGTAGGTTCTCCCTTTGGAGGAAACACAGCTCTCCTTGCATAATAATCTTATGATCTTAGTTATTTAAGTGACTGACTGGACCATAATTACACAGGTTTCCTTATTTCACCAGTCTTATGAGACACAGTTGAGGGGTGTCGGGAAAATATATGATCAAACACTTTGGATAGCTTTAGTACAGGGCTTTTTTGTGGGTACGTTCAGGACTCATTAGGGGGATCATTTGGAGATGATTTCCTGAACAAAACATTTTTGCTCACGGATAAATTCATCAAATTTAGCATCCACTATCATCATTAGCCAGTAAAGCTAGAGGGAGAGCCTGTAAAGGACTGAGCATTTTAATCAGTCCTACCATGACCTGAGCTAATTTAGATTCTATCAAGTTTGGCATCGCTTCGTGCACTCTTCTGTCATGACACTAAACTCCATACAGCCACAAGGAGGCAAGAGTCGATGCACATATTGTCTGGCCTAAAAACTTGAAAGTACACTACTGTACCCTAGTTTCCTCTCCCAGCAGAGCCTTCTAATGAGAGCAAATCATGCAGCCTCTACAGCGGTCTGAGTATTGTCTCAGCAACAACATTCAGGAGGTTCACTTAACTCATTTCAATGCACAGCAAGAATTCCATTAATCCTGTGCAAATATCAACTGAAGAGTCTATTTTGTCTCTCTTAAATAGTATAGAGGTAGACTTTTCTTCTTTGTAAAACTTCACGGACTAAACCTCTGCTCAGTGACTATGAGTACATTCATAAAGAGCTAAATGAGGTAGGTATGGAGCAGAGGGTACAAGATTTCAAGAAAAGTGAGAAATTCCCTGAGATGAAAACCTAAGGAGAGTTTACAGAGAGGATTCAGAGCAGCTGAGTGCAGAGAAGGGAGAATGGCTCTTTTGAGACTGATTATCAATGTGTAGAGTTGTCTTTGTCATACACACCACTGATTTGGAGAATGTCAGTGTAAAAGTACAAATAATGACATTTATTTTTTAAATTCCCTTCACTGTGTTGTGCTCTGAAACCTCTGTGGGCTCTCCCCCTGTTGTGTCTGTTGATTCATTCTCTTTCCTCCATTTCCTTCATCAAAAAAATGCAAAAGGGCAAACGGAGGAAGAGAATGCAAAAATAAAACTTCTTAGAACTTGAGGATACGATTATTTCCAAAGTCCACGACCACAATGACCCCATCAGGCGTCACAGCCACACCAGAGGGGCGGTCCATCTGTCCAAAGCCACTCCCCTGTGTGCCAAATTTGCATAAGAAGTTTCCATTTGGTTCAAACACTTGGACTCTGTGGTTACGGGAGTCAGCCACTATGATGCGGTTCTCCTGGTCCACAGCGACACCCTGGGGCCTCAAAAACTGCCCGTTCCCTGTACCCTCAGAGCCTAGGAAGCGAGCTGACTGGCAGTCAGGCCGAATGACCAGGAGCCGGTGGTTGTTGAAGTCGGTCACCACCAGGTGGTCTTCGTGGTTAAAGGCCACTCCTCTGGGAGAGTCAAAGTGTTTCCACAAAGCCCCTTCAAAGCCGTACTTGTTAAGGAAAGAGCCGTCTGGGGCGAAGAGCTGCACGCGGTGGTTTCTGGTGTCGGAGACAAGGATCTTACCCTCAGAGTTGACAGCCACATCCCATGGATAGTTGAACTGCCCATTCTTGGTACCCTTTTCCCCAAACTTCAGCAGGAACTGGCCCTCAAAAGTAAACACCTGTCACACAAAGCAAATATCTTAAAGTCCAACATGTTTACATATGCAGTGCAGAGTGGAAACATGTGGAGCTACGTGTTTACCCATGTCTATATGAGTTTACATGTTCTCAGAAGCTAGTATGCTGTTAGAACTCATGCTCATTTCTCACACATTTTCATATCCTTTGAAGAAATTGTATACAGTGGCTGTTAAACTCAACCAAGGACCCACTTTTGTGAAACTTGTCTTACTACTGCACGGGCCAGTGGTGATGATTGCATTCTGGAGCAGACCCAGAAAAGGCAGATCCTCTAAACCAGATACATGATTTTTTTCATTTCTCCCAACACTGTGAGATTAAGCTTTAGCAGAGGTATGTTCTCTGTTGAGTCACTTTGTTTGTATGACTATACAAAACGGGTGACAAGTTACAGGTCAAATATCAACACAGATGTCTTCGTAAGGTGCTGGGCCACCACAGCTGCCAAAATCCTCCAGGCAGTATTCAGCCGGGTTTGACTTCTGGTGTTCATGAAGGTCGTAGGGTATGATTCACACTCAAACCATTCAGGGAGCCTCTATGCAATCTATCTTTATGCATGCACATTTTTTTGCACTTTATTCTGTTGCTGCCTTGACCAGTAAATTTTTGTTGTCAGATTACTGTACTGTGTGAAAGTCTTGGGCCACCTTTAGTTTTTTTTTTTTTTTGCAGGGTTGAAATAAGCACAAATATTTATTTCTCATTCTCTTTTCTTCAGATGCAATAAAAAAAAAAACTGAGCTAAATGGGTTCTAAAGGTTAGAGTCAATGAATGAATCTCATATTGTCTGAACAAAAAGGTCAGACATGTTAAGTGCAAAGGGAGGTCACACTAAATACTACCTCTTTGATTTATAGAAGCAATTTTTTTTTCTGAAACTTTTGTTTTTACTGTTGCACATATTTCACATATATTCAGATTTATGTTAATATAGAGACTGAAAGATGAATATCTGTGGACATTTGTAAATATGTGTGATGTTTTTAGTCATGTGACGCTCTAGTTTGGACTTGCTTTTCATTTAAAATAATATTATTTAATTTGATGAACTTGAAAACCAATGACCCATACATTAAGAGTAAGACCATGTCTTTAATTAAAGGGTGTTTTTTTTAATGTTATATCCTATACCTATACATTCAGTTTGCAAAGTTTACAAAGACCTGCAAAGACTTTATTTGTGCTACTTAAATTTGGTGGATCATAGTGTTTGTGTTTTCTTCTTTTATCGCCGATTCTATGCAGGCAGTTTCATGGCCATTCAAAACACATTTGTCATTGTTGTTCTATATGGTCATAGTATTAATGGCCATAAAATGGAGTAAACTTTGCTCGCCCCTATAGATGGATGTGTTGTCAGCCTGAGGAGACCACTCCCATCAGGTTTTCCATCTAATTTGTCACCCGTCTGTATCTACCAATGGGATCCCAGCATTTATTTATAAAAAGAGAAATAAAGAGGAACATTGTGATTGTATCTATGTGGGTTTTCGTACCTGTACACGGTGATTGTCCTTATCAGCCACAATGATTCGTCTTTGACTGTCACATGCAACCCCAGCTGGACGATCAAACTGACCAGGCCGAGAACCCAGAGAGCCAAACTTATGGTGGAAGGCACCGCAAGGCTTGAATATCTGAGGAGGTATTGAACCAGAAGAACACTGTTTATTGATCTCCCTTTAATGGCAGAGCCCTTACAGTAAAAGCTCTCGTAGAGCTTCAACACTGACCTGCTTGAAAAAAAAATGCAGCAAGATTCAACTTAAATTTTTAACAACTCCCTGAAATGGGGACTACACTTTCCTTTCAGCAAATGTTTTAAATACATACAGAACTTATATCTTCATTAAGCAAAGGAAAAAACATTTACAGCAGTTGTAACAATGTCCTGGCTTGTTTTTTTTCATGACAGATCAGCAGTCGCAAGTCTCTTTTAATGAGTGTTACTTAGAATTATTTATGTTAGGAGTTTATAGATAAAGACAACATGTGTGATTTAACCTTTTTATAATTTTTTTTAAAATTACATTCATAAACTTACATTTGCCATCTGTTTATGAAATAGTCTACCAAAAATAAAACTGAGGATCAGTAAGTAATTAACTTTTGTTCCTTGTTTTATTTCAAAAAAGTGAAATAAATTAGAAGTAATTAAAAAAAAATTGATGAAAAAAAATGAATGCGGCTCTATACTTAGCAGGAGATTTGTGTTAAATACAGAGCAAGTTTTGGTTTAATCTGGTTTAAAGCATTTTTGTTGGTTATTTGTCAGATTAAGTCTTCCCAGACTGAAACTGAAAGAAAATTAACATAAAACAAACTAATCTTGTTTACCCAATAGTTGCTATTCCTCAACTACACTGCCTGTTTCAGCCAACAGCACATTTGTAATGGATAATGAAGGTGATGCTCTACCTGTATGCGGTTGTTGCTGCGATCAGCTACCACCACGTATCCCTCCTTGTCCACGCTGATGCCCCAGGGACGACAAAGCTGACCATCTCCCTCACCCTCACACCCAAACGATGACACCTGGGAGCCCAGGGACCCATAGCTCCGCCTCGACTTCACCATCACCTTGAAGGGGCTGCCCTGGACGTGCTGGTTACAGACCAGCACCGACACGAGATGTTCCCCTTCATATTTAGGCAGGTAGCTAACGGTGTAGGAGCCATTTTGGTGGTCTGTCACCTCTGCTGCAGACAGGTTTCCATCGGCAACACACATGATTATCGCAGACACTGCGTCCCCGCCAGAGAGACGTGGCTCGCCATCGTGGTCATATCCAATCACAGTGAACGAGGCAGGCTTGCCACGAAGCGCACTTTTTAGACCCTCCCCGTGGGCTTTGGTGACAGGGGCAAAGGCTCCACTGCTGATCAGGCCCATGGACTGGATGGCTATGTACAGAGCCTGAGGTGGTGGCATAGAGAAGAGTCGATAGATTGTTTCTGATTTGTAAAACAAGTCTGGGTTGCACTGCCAAAGATGAATTTAAGTTCTAATCAGTTTTTAATTAAAACAAAAGTTGAAGTTCAATAAAGAAAAAAATCTCTTTTTGAAACAATGGCGTCTCCAAGTTTACTGAAGTAATCTGAAATTAAATGTTTTCATCAATATGTAGATGGTTGGTCAAGCAAATAAACTTAATTTTTTTTTTTTTTTAAATTACATACATTTATGTGTTGTCAGTACCTTGTTAGTACAAAAGAGGGGGGGGGAACCGCCACTTTGGGCATTTTATGTTCCTTAAATGGCTAAATTATTGGCTTAAAAATAATACTAGACTGTATAATGAATTGGAGTTTAAAGTTTTGGTCCAATAAAATTACACTCAATTTAGGTTCAAAATAAAAAAACTAAACCAGGAAGCCTAAATGAAATCTTTTTAACTTTGCAATATCATTTAAAGTAAAAACATGACTTAATCAATTTTCCACATTTTAAATCAACTTATAACACAATATCAGACTGTTAACAGTTTAATTCTTTAACTGAGTGAAAAAAACATTAAGTGGTGTAATGTACCTGGTCTGGAGGAGTGAACATAAAGCGGTCATCCTCCTGGGGCTGCAGGAGGCCTCTTAGGGCCTTCAGTTCATGGATCTGGGTAAGCATTCGCTCCCTGGCCAGCAGCACATCTAGGTGGCGTCCCTCATCCAGCACCTGGCTTACGGCAGCGATGGTGCTGTCCAGTTTGGTCAGACTCTGATGCAGTTTTTCCACCTGCAGGTACAAAGACTTGGCCTTCACCTGACGGATCTTCTCAACCTGAAGGGAGGCAGAAGGTAGAACACAAAAACATTTTGAGTAGGTAAACAAGAGTAGGAAGAATAAGAAAAAAACAAAAAAACAAAACACAAAACAAAACAGGGGTGCAAGTATTTCAGGTACCACTCTAGGGTTCCCTTAATACTTTATCAGGGGTCTGTGCAACCAAGAATGACTGTGCAACTTAACATGTTATAGTTACTGTTGAGTTTGTTTTTTTGCGACTTAATTTTAACAGACGGATCTGAATGTGAGAGGACAGATTTTAACCAACACTTCCATGGAGTCACACCAGGTCTGTCCAGAGGGTGGCAGTAATGTGCTCACAGTGCTGTGCAGACCTCTCAGCTGGGAGGAAAGATGAGAAGACTACTCTATGTGTTTGTGTGTAAATGCTCAATTATCAAGGTTATAGTAAAGGTTGTTTAGCGAAAGGCCAGTGGACTGTCATCCAAAAGCCTTCTTCATTTGCAAGTAACTGGTAGGGGTTTCAAGAGGCTTATATTATGAACTTCAACAGGTATCTTTTCATTAGCTGGTTTCACATTGTTTAACATCACATTAACAATATCTGTACTTATCAGCTCATTATACTGACCCACATTTCAGAATCTTGCTATAAGCATATTCACATAGAAAATTGACAGTGTTGGTAACAAAACACCAAATCACAAACCTAATCAGATCTAGACCGACATACCATAATCCTAAAATAACAGGAGGAACTTCAGAATATCATACAGACTGCTGCTGCAGTAAAAACCACAAAGGAAAGCTAGTGACACATTGTTGACTGTGTGAATATGTAAGTTAATAGGATTATCATTATCACTGCCTCATCGTTAAACTACAAGTCAATCTGACAACTATTTCAGTTGAGTATTACATTATATTAATTTGCTGCTTACATGATATTCTTATGACATAGAAGACAATTTGACCCATATTCTTTTAGCTGAAGCTCTGGCACTGTGAAACAGTCTGGGAGCAAGTGAAGAAGAAATGGAAAAATACAAACCAAATCCATAACTTCATGGAAGCTTAATTGCACAGCTTATAATAATAAGCTTAGCATAAGGCTTTAGAACTGTAATCAGTCTATGTCTAAGGCTTATATCACTTGACTAAGGACCACAGGACAATGAAATTGCTTGAGGCCAACAGGAGAAAATAATGTCCCCCACAGGACTACATTCCTACAGCCAGGTACATGGGCTCTTACAAATGGTGAACACCATTTTCTAAGGAGAATGGAACCATGAGTAGATGGTGCTTTTATGTGTGTTGATCTGTTCTTTACAACATAGCCTGCAAAACCTGTGCACCTTAAGAGTCCTCTGCTTTATTTTACTTCATTTCATCTATACTTTGTTTATTTCTATTTAATTATATTCCACTGAGCAAATTTTTTAATGTGTCTATTTGAAAATGTGCTTTTCTATATAAATTGATAAATTGTGTATTTTTTTTTTTTTAATCTGTAGGATTTTTTTTTTTGTTTTCAATTCTGTACTGTCGCAAGGAGCACCCACAATTTCATTGTGCTCTGCCATAATGACCATAAAGTCTATGAAATGCTACTCTATGCCCTTCTATTCAATGCTATTCTGTAGAGTAGTTTAGGTGTTACGCCAGTAGTTATCAGTGCAATGTAAAAAGTGCATAACTATCATGACTGGGCCACTAAACCGAAAACCCTTTCTGGTGCCTGGGTTTATTTCTATGTTACACAGCCCACTGCCTTCCATTTCAGTTCATTATGTAACACATGCAGACTCATGAAACAACCTTTAATATAACACAACAAATAAATATGACTAGTGTGAACTGAGACAGTCATCCTATTTACTGGTAAACCAACAGAGCCAACAGCAGCTGATTTACTGATGGTGCATCCCTGTTTTTGTGTTTTACATTCATGGCACAAAATGCCTCTCTCCACTTCCTCAAACACTGATATCCTGATGAGTCCCCAGACAGTACAATTATATATAATACATAATAATTATTATTTATTATAATTAGTAATTGTGTTGGGTGAAAACAGCATGATGCAAAAATATTCAGACAATTTAATTTATTTTTATGGAATGTCCTTTGCAGAGGTCAACATAAATAAAATAAATAAAGATGTAAAACTTGTGTGCCCTACAGAGGACGGAAAGTGCATTGCCAGGTCTCAGGAGGATATCAAAATGGGTAGCTTCATTGAAGGCTCACCAACAAAAGCATTATATACATATATATCAACAAGGAAAAATAGGTAATAAATTGACATGTGTTACCATGGGAAGACGGATAAAGTTACAGCCAATGAGAAAAAAAGACATTAAACAGTGTAATAGAACCTGAGAGGTAAGGACCGAGCCCTTACTTGCCATCACCAAACAAAAAAGTGCAGAACAATAGCCTGACTACTTCTGTTCTGGAAGGCGTTCTGATAGCAGGGAGGGACTCTGAAAGAAACAAAGGGTCTAAAAGAGAGGGCTCTTTTGTTAATCCTTGGCACAAGTGGAACTGCAATTTGCATCTGTGAGAACGGAGTTACACTTTGTAGTCAATGAGGACAAAGACTGGAGCTGGGCTTTCTGATGAACACACTGGTGGTTTGAGTTCCGTGGCTGAAAACACCCCGAGGAGGAGAATGGCACAGCTAGATGTATTTCACAGTGACGGAGTACAAACAAGAGAGGCCTTCATGTTCTCTGATGTAACAGCTATTTGGAAGTTACATTCTCACATGCCGGCACATCTCCTGCCCTACATTCACACAGTAATATACGTGAGATGCACCTACACACACATACACACACACACACACACACCCACACACAAACAGCGAGTTGTCTCATGTTTTACCTGTGAGTCACAGTTAGCACCTTTGCTGTCATCTCTCAGCTATGAGTCTCTTGACTTTAATAATGCAGTACTGAGTCACTGCAGAGCCTCCCGGGGTTCTGTTTCTGTTTTTCTGACACCGTTGTCAGTAAAGGCGACTGGTCATTTTGGCTTTATTAATAAGGCTGCAACCGACGATAATTTTCACTGCGGACAAATCTGTTGATCATTTTCTTGATTAACTGATTAGCTGTTTGATCTGTAAAACATCCAAAAAATGTTGAGAAGTGGTTCTAAAAGATGGCTTCCCTAAATGTATTTTGTTTGGTCCAAAAGGCAAAAAAATTCAGTGTAAAAAATTCAGAAAGAGTAAAGAACAAGCTCATTAGGCTTTTTTATTTAAGAAAAAAATCCATATTTTCTTAAATTCAACAAACCCACTGAACTTGTTCTTTACATTAAAATGGACAGCCTTGATCTCACTGTGCATTTCAGCCGGTAAAGTAGCATCTGTTGTGGCTAGGAGCATTAGCATTAGTTCCATCATCATATTCAATTGTTAACTTAACTTTCGAAATAAAACTCTTGAATTCGTTGAAAAAATCTGAATGGGCTCCATGATCATCTGTTAGTCTACCATCTTCTACAGCATACAAACCACAAGAACTGGGCCACACCCCTTTTTGACAGATCACAATTGTATCCAAACTGATTGTAGAAAGTCTACTGGGGCAAAAACAAAACAAAAAAAAACATGAAAAGAATTTTGAGGTTGAGGACTCGGCTCAGCTTCCAAACCACAGTATACCATTAAAAGAAGAGCAATGATTTTTTTTTTCTATTATTCCCCTTTTTCTTAATTTCAGAATGAACACAAGAAATCAGTAAGGAAGAGAACGATCAAGCAGAACTGGAGACAATAGAAATTCAGCACAAACTAACAGTGTGCTGGAGCATTGAGGATTGGTGACAGACCTTTCTCATGATTCTGAGCTCACAGTTACTACATAGGTCAAGTTGTTACCCAATCTCCCTTTTCTGCATTTTCTCTTTTTTGTGTGTTCCACAGTAAGTGGAGGAAATTCAGTGTCTGGTCAATTCATCAAGAATTATTGCAATTGGTGGTAAATAATCTTATGTATCAAGCAAGAAAAGCTGTTCATTTGCCCTGCTTTTCCACTGCACTTCCTGTGATGACAAGGCTGAGACGATAGCACACAAACAATACAATCATCTCTATAAGCTTCAAATGACAAATACAATCCATTGACACCTTACTCTCCTACTTCCTACTTTCGTCTGTCAACAATGCCCTACCTGAAAATCTCTACTGCCTTCATCTCTTACCAGAAAGTATATTTGCCAACAAAAAACAAAGACAGGTGGGACATGTTTCACACATACCACTAATGTGTAACTATGTGGTGTGGTGCAACAGTCAGTCGGTCAGAGGACTCTGTGAGTGACAGTTATGGCTGCCTGTGATGACTTTATCAGGTCAGAGACAAAAAAATGAGTCCTGCCGTGAGGGAGTGGGATTTAAGAAGGAACACGGATAAGTGAAGACCTTCTTTATGACCCTTTGACCTGAACAAACTGAAGATCTGTCAGATCAAAACGGGGTGGGGGAGGGGAATGTGCATTTTTTAACATGTCAGAGGCAGATGTAACTTTAAATACACACCATCATTAAAATTATCATTGCAAAATCTCCCACCAAAATATCGAATCAATATCAGTCTTACAGCTAGAGGTCAGACAAAACAAAATGCAAAAATGATGGCTGCCACTCACCTTCCACAGTAGTTCACACTCCCTCTCCTCCAACGCTTTCTTGTGTCTGAGGACAAGGGCTTTTACTTCAGTTTGCACCACCTTCGCCTTGATCTCCACCTGCTCTGCCATGGTCTGGACCTTCTCCATGCTTAGCTGAGAAAAACAAACAATGATTTTACTTATGAGGCACAACATACATGGACTGGACTGTCACAATATTCACCAACTGGTTGATTATTCATTCTCATAAATATAAGAGCCATTACCCACTGCATTTTGAGGCAAATAGTTTAATAATACACATACAAACGAGGTGTTCAGAGCTATTTTCTGGTGTTGATGTCCTGTCTACACACACACACCAAATATCTTATTACTCAATTTAAAAAAAAATCCATCCACATGACCTTTATTTTACAAAATATCTTCGACACAAAAACAATGACAAACTGGTACAAATACTCATACAAATACAAACTACTGTTTCTGTTGGACTCAAGTGTGGATAATATTGGATGTAGCATATGAATGAGAGGCTCAACTGTGAGAAACATGTCTGATCTAATATCCACATTAGTGTAGACAAGGCATGAATGCTCAAACTTAAAATAAATGGGTGGTATCACCAGTTGTCTGCTTCATTAAGACAAAAACCTTGACAAACAAGAAAACAAAAGCATTCACCTTCAACATATACAAGAGAAAAAGGGGGGAAGGTTTTCAAGAATTTCTAAGAACTATGACTGCATGCTTTAAGAAAAGAGAACTGAAAATTGCTTCTTATCTAGAAGCAGAAGCAGACATCAGAATTTCTTCAGAAAAGGTGCTTCCATCTCCCACTGACCATAGTAACATTCTCTGAAAGACAAAACCCACTACAAGTGTTAAATCCTTTGCTAAATTAAAGACATTGTTCTCAGATTTTGCCATTTCCAATTATCCTTTTCTGACCTGATAATAATATCTTGATTGAAACATAGTTAAAAGAGAGACATCAGATGTAAGGATGAAAATGTGTCCTTGGTGTTGCATCCTGACAAAGGCTTATTGAACACATCAACAAGAGGATGTCACAATGCCCCAATACACCCGTGCCAAGCTTGTTTTATTATTCAGATGGGATACAGATGACCCTCAGGAACAGGATGTAGAGGATCAGGAAACATTTAAAGAAAGGATGGTGCATGTGGCATCATCCTGGGAAATGAATGCACAAACACCTGCTCAGTTATTGTGACCGATTCCTTTTTTCAGTTGAGGAAAAGGAAACATGGGTCAGGAATAGCAAGTCACCTGACACCACAAAAGGCCCACTCCTCTTATTCACAGTCCCTTTAGAAATAGTGACAGAAAAGTTCTCTTCTTTTGTCTTTTTCCAAGTTCCTTTTTCTATGTCGAGATCAAGAATATCTACCTCTGTAAAACAGTAATATTTAAATATCTATGATGAGTGTATTTACAGTAATGAGAAATCTTTTTGTACCATCTGCCTATGCAGTAAAAATACAACATCTGTAAAAACACAGGCACTAAAAAGGTGACTATTAATTACCTAAAAATTTGTATGTCTGGAGGATTAAGGCTTTTACAGCCCACAATTAAAGCTAAATGCACATTTTTCCTCTTTGTCTCTGTCCCTTTCCCCTAGTGTTTTATTTGGCCTTTCCTCTGGCATTTTTGGGAGGTCACAGGCTGAATCAGACCTCACAGAAACAGAGGGGCGGTGGGATAAGGCTTCCTTTGTGATATCGGCTCCTGGGATCAAAGGTCACCTAAACTTCTATAGGTCATGATCTGTAACCCCTGTTTTAAGACACATTACTGCCCACCCCCCACAGCACCTCTGGAGAACAAAGCCTGGTAGCAGGAGCCTTTTCTCATTTGCATGGCCATTTGAGGTGGGCAGCAGAAATCATCTCAATTCTTTTATGCTGCCCAGATTTCTCTTTTGCTTTCCCACACTTTATTTTCTATGTTACCACTTTGTAAGTCTCATGATACAAGTCTGCATCTACACGTCCTGATTTCTATCTTTCTCTCCACATTCCCAGAAGACCAAAGCTCGAAGCACAAAGAGGGTCAAACTGGCCAATCATACTGCAGAACCACAGAGCTCCGGCCAACCAGAGGGTCACTAGTCCAGGGTCAGAGGTCAGAACAGATAATGGGTGCGGAGAGGGCGGAAATTTCCTACCTCAAGGGACAGGAGTGTGTATGTTTGCATATTATCTGGCGTCAGCATTTACTCCTGTTGTGACCGAGGGACAAACACACCAACCAGAGCAACATTTTGCCAGATGGCAGGCGTGGGTCCCTGTGACTCAGCTGCATCGAGCCGCTTTTCACTAAATAAAATATGGGGCTGTTGTTTTGATTCCAGCTGCTTAAGAACAGGTGAGCATGATGGGTTTGATCTATTTTACATGTGGCAGACAGTCTGCAATTTAACTGAGCAGATCTGTGCTGTGATAGAAGGTCTTGGAATTTGAGGAACACCCAGAGTGACATAAGCACCCATCCATTACATTACAAAGTGTGACCCAGTCACACAAAGGTCAAACTGAGAAAGGGATAGAGGAGACACAAGTCCTGACGAGGAGATCTGGGCATGTCACATGACCTTAGTGGACAGCCGTTAATGTTTCATGTTTCTTTACCAAGGTCAGGACATGGCCACACCTTCCAGGCAAATTAGACACCATTACCGTTTGTGACTCATTCCTGTTACTTGTGGATCTACCAAGTAAAGAAGGTAAAAAATAGACAATCTGCTACTCTGCAACAAACCACTGTTTTCAGTTTGTCGTTCAGGTGCAATAAAGGCCTCGATGTTTCTGTGCATCACGCCTAAAGTCTAAAATTTCCAAATATATAAAATATACAGTCATGTAACATACAAAGGATGGTATGACAAATAGGGCTGCCTATCAGTCAAAATGCTTTGATGCCAGTGTCATGGTTTTGATACCAGTGCTTAAGGCTGCCATGAGGATTAATTGTCGATCTACAAGTTTTTGTTCACTTTAAACCATTGTACTGGCTGAATAATAGTTTTACTCACATAAGTTATGTAATCCAACAAAAAAGGAGAACTGACATTTTTTAATGAGCACATCAAAAACCACTGATTGGGTGGAAGCACAATAGATCATAATTACAGAAGGAGAACACATGACAATAATACCTATTGTGAAATAATGGTAAAAAAGAGCACCAGTAAAATCTTAAACAGTGGAAAGTGAAGTGTAACAGTTATGGAAGCATTTGCTTGTATCCAGGTGTTTTCATGCAGGTAAATTTAAGCAATTATGCAAAATAAATCTTGTCAGCTCAAATAAAATATAATTGTGATAACACAATGATGGTAAAGTGACAGACCTACACACTAAAAGGAATTTAACAACACATAAACATAATAAAAACCTATTTTTTACAATATGGTTTAGCTTCTAATTAGTCTGTTTTAATTCTTATGTTCAAGCATCCAGGCATTTTTACAGTCAAATCAATTTTACAATATGAAAAACTTAAACTACTTACAAAAATTAGTAGTTTCCTATATAATATCAATAAGGAAAAAGGTATAAAACCAAAGTTCATTGTAATATTCTTGCTTCAGGCTCTGAATTATAGCATTATCCAAACTTTCCAGCTTCACCAATATTAATTTCAAAACGTGTTGCAGCATGGGTAGTGTTTAGCATTAATGTTGCTAAGATAGCAACTATATTAAAAATCGTTGTGTTTTGGGGCCAATGAAGAAAATATAAAAACCATGCAGTGATCCTGACTTTACCTACATAGATGCTTTGTTGAGGAAATGGCTCAAAACTCAACACTGGGATTCTGTTATCTCACAATGACAAATGTAAAAATGCCAGCAGCACCTAGGTGAGGAACAGCAAGCGGTGTTGGTATTGCATTATTTATGCTGGACAGCCATGAAGCAGCCTTACCATCTTGTTACAAGCAGATTTATTTCTTGGATACTGACATTTCGCAGTGAATGACAAGACGAGCAATTCACTCTGTTCCCCAGCCCTTAACACAAATAAAAGCAAAAATCCCACGTCTGAAAAGCTGAGACCAGTCAATGTATGGCATTTCACCCTAGTAAATAAATAAAATTGAAAGTACTTTGACCACTGGCAGTGATATGCAGCAATGCTTTTACAAGTGGATGTCCTGCTGGAGTACACAGATGCACCTTCCTCCTTCGTGTGTTAACCATTTCCTTAACTGAAACAATGGTGTGAATGCACAGCCTCAAAATGTTGCAGGTCAGCATAGCTCAGTGGACACTGCATTTACTGTTCTGTCAGTTAAGGAATCAATTAATCAAAGGGACAATTTCAGGACAAATGAAAAGCCTTTCTTTCAGTTCAGTAACATCTGGTGCTTCTGGATGTCAGCAAATGCAAATGTAGTCTTTAAGCTCATCTTTCACTCATTGGTTGTTTCACTGTATAAGCTAAAATCTAAGGGGGGGTTCTAAAATCATGAAATGAGCAGAGGCAGTGTGTGGGACAGAGAGTAAAAGGCAGCGATGAGTGAATAGTTGTAGGGAAAAGTGTTTCAGTTCTTTAAAAGAGGAGGGAGTTTTCCTTTCTCTGCAATCCTTTAAATATCTCATTCACCCTCCCCCCATCCTCCTCTCTACTCCTCCCCTTTGACCTTCAGCCCTGCCCCCGGCCAGACCTCACCCCATGTGACCCACCCCCTCTCAGGACCAGCTGGACACCTCTAACCCCAGGCTTCTCTGCAGCACAGGCCTGGTCACTCTCAAACATATTCAGGCTGATCTCACGTAATAGCGGTGTAGCCTGTGGAGGGATGCTGGGAAGACACAGCTGCAGCAACGTTTCCTTTTTCAGGCAATTATCTGGCCTTCCTGTTCAGTTAAAATGATTGTGCTTTCAATGGTGCACAGAACTAAAGTAACTGTTTTAACTGGAGGTCTTCTGTGTCTTCCAAATGTAAGACTAACTGCTCTTTTAATGGTTCTGTGAGGGTTCTTATCTCACCTGCACAGCCTGACGTCCTTGCTGAGCGTCGGCCAGCAGCTGGATGGTGATGGCCCTACAGTCCTGCACAGCATCTTGCAGGTACACAAAAGTATGGCCCATGTGACGACCGACGCTGCACTCCCTGCAGATTGGCACAGAGCAGGATTCACAGAAGAACAGAAACACCTGGAAAGGCATGAGAAGAATATTCAGTTACATTCATTCATTAATCTTTGTCTTATTACAGCTGAACATGTGTCAAGGAGAATTCAGAAATTGTGCAGTTTTGTCATTGTACAACATCTACTGTCATTCAATACAACTGTAACTGTTTACGTAAACTGAGTGCCATCAGAGCTGTAAAAGATACAGTGAGTACTGTACAGGTCAATGCATGTAGAATGCAACATAAATAGCTTAACCTGACAACAAAGGAAATTTATGGCTTCTGTCCATTGGAAGTTATTTTACATAGCTAGATGCAATATCCTAATATGGACAGAAATATGTTCACAGATCTCCTGTAAAAACCTTGTTCTCTGGCTATTTGGAGTGACACATGACTAACACCTCTGCATACAAGTCTGTGTCCTCCTATTGTAATTACAATGCTTTGTGCTTCCACCCAAATAGTGGTTTTTGGTGCTTGCAGATAGAATCTTTACAACTACGCATTGCAAAAACAACAATTGGGGACAATACATCTGTGATACAGAAAGTGTTAATGAGGGCTGATGGTATCTATCATGTGACAATGGGAAAATGTCTGATTGCTTATCACACTCAACACAGACACACATGGGCTAATTCTGAACAGGAGGATGACTCTGACCAGTCAAGGCAAACCAAAGTACGTGCACCTCTAAGCACCATTTCCATTGTCTACAAAAAATCTGGAATGGACCAGACAACTGTATTTAACAGTTATACCCCAGACTTCTGTTTACTTTTAATATTTTTAACTGTATTTGCATTATATTTAGTCTAGTATGCCTACTATTACTAAGATTTTTAAATTTCTTATATTTCACAGATTCATATATTTTGTTTGATTTTATTTATTTATTTAGACAGGAACAATGCACAATATATATTAACCTTAAACAAGAGAGCTGTATTGTACCAGGTTGTAGCACTAATGCTAATTTCCACCTGTAGTCCCTGGGCAGGCTGATGTTATTAATTAAAAAGCAGACATTGATGAAACTAAAACATACAAAGAGCAGTATAAGATGCATTTTCATAACTCCATCCATACAAAAAAAAAAAAAAAATCATTCACATCTAACAATTTGCTCTTATTCGTTCCACTGCAGTCTGTCATACACACACTCTAGGCATGTTTACATCACATTACATTATGGCTATAGGTTTGGTTAGAGAGAAGCTGTTTTTTCACCATGTGGGAAAATGTGTGATAGTTTGTAACTGTTAGTAGCTCAACTGGTAATGTGTTCCACTGTCGCATGGCCATACATGAAAACGCTGAATTTGCAAATGCTGTTTTGTGCTGAGGAATCCTGCACTCACTGCATGCTGTTGATCGGGTAGTTTGAGATGTTTTTCCCGAACTCAAAGAAATAAACTTTTTTGTTATTTGTTGAGTATATAATTCCCCACACTCCGAGAAATATGCATTTCATTCTAATTTTCTACAGACTACTTCTTGAAATTACAGACAAAGTGATCCATGTCATCATCCGAATGTAAGATTTTAGTCATATGTACTCTAAACTCTACTTGTTCTCCATGGGAGCCGCACCCCCACTGACAAAGACAAGAAATGCAGATTACCAAGATTAAGAGAGAACCCAAAAAGTTAGGTTTCTTTTCTTCAACACTTACACATTCTCTCACACAAAAAGCACAGCCAATTAATAAGAAAAGCCAATGAATAAAGAAAATTGCATGCATATGAATGAGTGTCTAGGGAGGCTGCTATAACACCCCAGAGAGCTCCCTCTTTGAAAGCAGCAGCTAAAGCCCAGCAGCCTCCAAAACTACACCTCTAAAGCCATTTATTTCCCTTTTCACATTTTTAAACTTATTCTATCTCTTGATTTCTGAGATGAAAAGAAAAGCCTTGCATTGTGAAGAAAACTGATATTTTATGTGATAGTAGTGGACTTATGTGAACCTTCCTGTTGACCATACTCCCTAGCTCTACAAATAAATTGATATCAGTCTGTATTGTGAACAGGAATGTTCATTATATACACCAAAACCAAACTTGGTCCCCTGAGGTTTAAGGAGAAAGTGTCATTTAACCTTTGTTGCTCAAACATAAGCTTTGCCTTAAACCTCCTGATGAATGCTGAGTGGTTGTAATGAAAGGCAAATTAAATATGCACAAGCTATCATATCCCAAAGAGACACCAGATCAATTGCCACCAATAGCAGGAGACCTGAGGAGATGGGGAGGGGCCTGCAATCAATCAATCAATAATAGCAGTTCCCCTGGGAAACAGCATAATCTAATGAGACACACACAAACCTCCCCCTTTATCGGACTCCCTCCTGCTTTCAGCCTTCTTCCTTAAGCTCCTGTTGGATCCTTTTCTTCTTGCCCTTTTCTTGCTGCCTGTCCTTCTGCCGAGTCCGTCCTCGCCTACAGTCTCTGTGCCGCTCTGTCACTCAGTGCCCTCCATTTCCCTCCCCTCTTGTCCTCTCCCACCCCCATCGACATCGTCTGAATTCCAAGGGGACAGGATTCACAAAGGCAAAGAATGCAGCTGGGCAGGAATGGAGGACGGTGGAGAAGGTGGAGAAAGACATTGATGGACGCTGGGGGTGAGGAACAGGCAGGAGGAGGATTGATGGTGGATTCTGAGAGGCAGACCCACAGGACTGAGATCATCAAATGAAGCGAGTCCAGTATTGACTATTATATGACGAGTAGTTTACCTAACTAGAAATATTTACAGCAGTGGGGAAAATACTTCAAAATGCTGACTTGCTTGCTTGCCATTTAGGAAATTTGTGAGCCTTGTAGTTATTGTCCAGAAATGGAGCTTCAGCTAATGCTAATGAAAAATGCTAATCAGTTTTATTACACACCACCTGTCACAAAGAAAGCCGTGTGGCGGGCTGAGTGTAATAAAATTTGCCAATTAACTCAGAGCGCGGCAATAACAGTTGCCCTGAGAAACCAGTTTGGACAAACGCGAACTATATTATGCAATCTCATTATCCCCGTTTTAAAACATTCAATATAGAGGATTTGTGGGTGCTCGTGTGCTTGGAGCTAGTTATTAAAAATGTCAGCCAACTCCATTTCTAAGTTAATTGTAGCTAATGTTGCATTACAGGAACAGAAGCACTCTTAAAACTCTACTTATCGAATACATTGTGTTTAGTTTCTGATTAAAACGTGATTTTCCCTCTAGACACATTTCATACTTCAGACTGCATATACATTTTTAGTGCTTTTTTTATTGTGACCATAGCTCCATGTATATAGCATATATACATACAAGTGTTTTGTAGTTATATTTTTGCCCTATGTTGTGTTTTACCCCATTTTCAATGCTAGCCTCTGTATTATTCAGCTGCTGTAACAAACCAACTGGGGATCATTTAAGTTTTATCTTATATAAAGTTAATTATTTTTTTCAGTCTCATTCAGCATGTGGACCCTCTAATAATACAGGTGGTTGATTTTGTAAATAACTGCTCCATAAATAAGACTTTGCAGCTTCTGCTTATTTAATAAAGCACATTTCTCCTGACAGCTACAGTTTAATAAATATTTTCAGTTAGAGCTTGGCGATAGGGTGAGAAAAAAAAAAAGGACAGTGTATGATTTTAATCTATTTGTTTTCTCGCTACATGAACTGAAGGCGAAGCTCGATTTACAAGTATTTTTTCTTTAGTAAAACTATGTCATTTCAACTGTATGTGTTAACTTCTAACAAGAAGCAGAAATGATTTGGAATGAATGGGTTGAAATTGCAGCTTAATCATATGCTTCTACATAAATCACACAGTAAGCCATAATATATGGAAACAAAAAACAACGAAATGAAAAACAACATGACCAGCTGCCAGTTACTGAAAACATCGGAGTCTTATTTCACAGCACTAGATCCAATAACAAATAGCTGTATGGTGCATAGATAGGTTTAATGCTATCTGCTGCTTTTGCATCAGCAGCCGCTCAGCTGTGCTCCAGGTGAAACACTCTCACTCATGCACACATAGTTGTAGATTACATAATAAACCGGCCTCTTGGAACACTAGTCAATATCATTGACTAACACAGGATACCGGCTCTTCCCAGAGGTCTACATGAAAGGATCTGGTTCCCTCTCTGCTTGCCTCTGTCTTTACCCGTCTATCGCTCTCAAACCCATTATTGACATGCCTTAAATAAATAACAGGTTTTTTTATTCATCCTGTGAAATGGAAAACGTACAACACATGAAAACGAACCCTTTGCAAACCAGGGGTAGGGTCGCTCCAGTGCATATGTTCACTTCCAAACCATGTCATGCTCTGGATACCCTCACACATGCAGAAGCAGAGCAGTGTGGCACAAAAATGTGAAAAACAACATAAAATGGTGTAAAACAAGGCGTGGTGTCATGCTTGGAAAGTTGTAAATTTCTCAAAGTGCACCCTGGAAAGAGGGGGTGGGGGTCTCAGGCAGGGCATGCTCACCTACAGAATGCATTTGCACATTACAAGCAGCAAGCTTAAGCAAAACAGAAAAGCACAGGATGTTTTAAAACCATAAAACAAAACGTGCTAGCGTCCTGTATGCTGAGCGTCTTTGTTTGTTGGTGGGTGCCTGGAACCGACATGCCATCAGCGACCATAAAACCCTGAGCAGTAGGGCTCGGCTACGTTGGGGAAAGTGAGTTATTGTATTTCATTAGCACACCGGATGTTACCCTTTCTCCCTCGCAGCCCATTACGCTCCTCCATTACAGATTTGTACTATGACACACCCACCTATGTTAGGTTGAGAGTTTGAAACAAATTCATCAAACAGACTTGAGGCATTACAATCATAATTTGTTAAATTATAGCTTATTTTCCAAATACCTTCTTTTCATTAGATTTTATTTTAATAATGCTGACATGAAATGCAGAATCCAAAAAAATGCCAATTTTGATAAGAAGTTCATTTAGTAGGCAGCTCAAAACAAAAACATCATCATTACTATGGTCTGAAAATGAACAAATTGAGGACTTTACATATATTGCACTTTAAATGACATTCAAGTTACTTTTAATAATACTTCTAAAAGCACTTTAAGTATCTAGCCTCTAAGTATTAGACAAGGACGAATACATTAAGCAAACCTACACTGCAAAAAAAGGGGGGATTTCATGAGGCATTCTGGGAAGGAAAATATTTTTTCTACATGATGTCAATCAGGTATTTCATTACAAAAATAATCACATTTTTGAGAATATATGCATTTTTGTCTTAATGACATATTCCAGCTAATAGTGTACTAGATTTAGGCAGTAAGAAGCTAAAAACAATATATAAAGATCAGTTACACTTCTCAAAGAATATCATGTCTTTATTAAATAAGTATTTTTGTTACTTGTGACATGCGCAACTTGCTTAACTTATACTATTTTTTCTATCTTATTTAGTAGAAATTCTTAATAGCTTGTCTTGTATTCTAATAAGAAATATAAACAAGTAAAATTTGTTTACTGTTTCATAACTTTTTTTTTTGTTTAAAACAAAGTCAATATAGTTACATGTGAGAACATTTTCAACGTTTCGACTTAACACTACTATAAACAGCAGTATAAACAGTGCAGCATTTAAGGTTAAAAAAAGAATTGGAAAACAAAGAAATACTATTAGACAACGAATCAGTTATATCTGCATGAGTTAAATGAATTCCCAAAACAGAAAAAGATCTATGTATGAATAGGAGCTAAATTGCTATAACATCAAGGACCTTGGCAGAACCACAGCATATTCCTGAAGTAGATTCACAAGCTGCCTGGCCTTGTGCACACACAGTGAGCAGGCTGCAGGAGGATCAGCCTACTTTCCTCCCTCCCTCCCTCCCCTTGGAGGTACTGGGAACTGGGGGAGAGGGCACGAGCCCAACTAGCCAGTAAAATTGCTCCGTGCAGCATTCGCTGCCTGCGTGTTCACAGGAGTGGGGGGAAGGGACAAGGGCCATGTCATGTCACAATGTGGTGTCAGAAAAGCCTGGGCTGCTCTGGGAACTGTGAAAGCATGCTGGCTCAAAGAAACCAAGCCCTTTTCACCGACAGTCAGACGCTTGGATATGTGCAAAGGACATGTCCCAGTGCCATTTCAAAACCATTCCCATTTATTCTATACACTGCAGTGTCAAGAAAACTGCATTTCATATGTACTTCAGAGTAGGTTTCACAAAGCATTTCAAACAAGATGCAAAATACAAGAGATTAATTGGTTGGTCAACAGTCTATCTAGTTGTTCTTGTTCTTTCTATGATTTCTCAAGAAAAAAAATGACAAACATTTGCTTGTCGCATGATGAATAACCTACAATACTGCCTATGTTTGTGAAAGGCTTTTAGTGCATCAATTGCTGGTTGATGAAAAACACTCTTGAAACATCACCTTAGGCAGGTGGGAATTTAGAGGGTCTTTTTTGATTTTTGAACTGGAGTTGGGTTTATTTAAGTGGATATAAAATTTACACACACACACGCTGCCTAGGATTTGTCCAGTACAGAATATCCTCTTAAATAAACCCAACTCCGTTCAGCAGCCTTTATACCTTATAGTTTAGAAGGCTAATATTGATCTAAACTCAAGAACACAGACCTTCATTTTTCAAGCAGTTATGTACAAGGGCTCTTGTTTCACAACCCATATGCAAACAAGTTTTTAATCCCTAAAATATATAGTTTTAGTTGGAGTTAGACTCAGGGATTAACAACAAAATGTCACAGCTGTTTTTTGGGCAGTGCCTCAAGTCAAATGTATGGTTTCTTTAACTATCTGTCAACAGACAGAAACAACAAAAGGTCACAAAGGTGTGGAGGCACAGACACACAAACCAGAAACATACTTTAGGGACATTCCTACAAACAGATGTCAGATGAATTTGATGTCTATACTACCATTAGTAGGCTAGAGGGGTAAAGGGTTAAGGACTTTGTCCATGGGCCTGTCAAAAGTCAGCAATGAATCGGAGATGAAGCCATCAACAATCCATCCTTCTTTTTCTCTGAATTCAAAATATATGAAAACCTAAAGATGACCTGTAACCTGTTTTAACGCCCTCCATCAGACATGGTACACCATCAAGGACCATTTCACCTTCAGACTGAAAAGGATTTGACAAGATGCACTGAAAGTAAAACGAACACATTCCAACAAAAAATATGTCCAAGGTTCAGAGAATTAGGGCAGACAAAGTTGTTTATTTATTTGTTGAAATACAGTAACCATATTGGATCAAGATCTATGATGATCAGTTGACTAGGGCTGCAACAGTATACAGTTAGCTCTTGTTACTGTACACTGTCCTGTTACTATATGAAATCACTGGTTAATGCAGGATAATACAAGTACTTTAGATTATGAGAGAGAGAGAGAGAATCTCACCTAGATCTGCATGCACTACCATTATTATTTATTCACTAGAAATAAGAGAGGTTAAATATCCTGCTTTTTGCTCATTTCTTTTGTTTAAAAAGGTATTGTATTGTTCTATTGTTCCCTTATCCATTCAGTATTTCTATAGCTGAGCAATATGGGCAAAAAAAAAACATTAAGCCTACACATCTTTTTTTGATTGTTGTGGATAATTCGCAATTTTAGATCAATCCCATCTACATGAACTTTAAACAAAACATGATTTCCAAGTTCATCAAATCTATGCATCCTATGTGTGTAATCAATAATAGCAAAAAGGAGCGCTTGTAAATGTTACTCATTTAAAAAAAAAAAAAAAAAAGTGTATTTTTAATAAAATGTTCTTGACTTTTAGGCATTTGTCAAGAAAATTGAAAAGCAAAAACAGGACAAACTCAACTGATCTGATACATTTCCCAGCCCTTAGTGGTTCCTTTGTATTTATTTAACAGAAAAATAATTATTACCTCTGAAAACACATCTATAAACACTGTTATTGACATTAGTTAAATGAAAATGTGCTCCAGATGCTTCAGGAGAATAAAAAAGATTTCATAATCTGAAAAATAAAGTTACCAGAGACCCAGCATGACAATGGCCAAAAACACCACTTCTTTATTAAAAGAAGGAAATGCAGACTTTTACTTCCATTTAAAAATAATTCCAAGTCTCAGAGTTTATTCATTCATTCAACCGGAAAAGGCCCTCTGTTTTAATTTATTTAAGGGTCACTGTAACTAATAATAAGATCATGGCTCTATGGTATATTATTAGACCAATCACATGCCGTTGTAATCCTACAACTGATCAACTTTTCTGTCATGACAAAGGCAAACAGGATTAACCCAAGTACAGTAAATAGACAGCATTAGTTCTCTCCTCCTTTTCTCATTGTTTTTTTCCTGTTCTCCATCTCCTCACTTCTCTTGTGGTTATTTTTCCTTCCTCCTCTGCCGCCCCGCCTCTCCAGTGGCAAACCCTGTTGGCGTGTTGCCACGGACACAACACACACATACGGACATGCCTGCCGATGTTTTGAAACTCAGCCAGATACAACATGGGGGGGCGGTGGCCGTGAGCCAGCAGTCTGATTGGACGGGCTTTGCAGCGGAGAAGGAAAACAAACCACAGTCAGCTGGCCTCCTTACCCTACAAGCATGTGACTGAGTGTTGTGTGCTTAATACTAAGGTGGTAAAAAAAAAAAAAAAAAAAAAACGGGGAGGAAAGGAAGTGAAAAGGGAGGGAGCTGTGGGGGCAGATGCATATCAAGGTAAAGAGGGAAAAAAAGAGTTCAACAACAATGAGAAGGTGAAAAAGATAGAGGGAGAAACGTGAGATGGAGTTCAGGCTTAACAGCAAACAAGGGGTGAAATGGAGAAGCTGTGTGAATGAAATGTGGAGCAGCTGGGATGTAACAAATACACACAACCATGTACAGTGAGCACCTATTATTAGTTAATGTGACTTAAGAGGGCATAATAATCAACACACATACTTAATGGCCATCATTCATTACTGCTCCTTCTCCTTGAAGCACAACCTATGGAAAACACTCCGTTTATTCCATGTCTTCATCTGGCATCAAAAAGACCATGACAAACAAATGTTCCCCCAATGTCAATGGTTTGGTAACAGCAGGAAAATATAAAAAAGTAAAAACTGAACTAAAGGCAGTGAATTCCTGAAAGTGAAAACCAAACTGAAAGACAAAACACTAACCAAAATTCTTAAAACCTTTTATAACTATCATAAGACTAATTTAACTACTACTTTATATTTAAGGTTTTGTGAATACAATAATATGAGCAAACATCTGCTTTGTGTTTTTCTTCATGAATTTCAAACAGATGTGTATTTTGTTACTTTATGCAGTTTGTGAAATAAATAAATAACTTCTGACCCAAATAAAAGACTCAAATGAATGTAAATTTGAAAATTATAATAACCCTGCTGCAATCTAGCGTAGTCTTTGTTTAATATTGTAGAAACACTTAGAAAGGACAAATCACAGCTGGAAGCTGTGGAGCGTCTCCCAAAAAAGCTTTAAGCTTTCATGCAAAATGTGTTAACAGCACAATCCAGTTGAGCGAGGTCAAATAATGGCCAATTAAAAGCCCATTTGTGCCCAGCCACTGGGTAGTAAGTGGCAGCGTGCAGCTTTTGAATGTGCTTTAAATCCTGTTGTCAAAGAAAATGTGATAAATGCCTTCCTCTCTATCCATTAAATTTATATGGCCCAAAGTCCTCAAAATGCACATCAAAGCTAGGACACACACACTCACACACACTCCCCCTTAGTCTACATGAAACACATTCACAACACACAGGAAACAGGGAATGCTCTCTAATTATTGGGCACATGTTGTGCATTAAAACCCTGGAAGTCCAACTTCATATAATCCAACTCTGCTGGCTGTGTGGAAACACACACGCACTAAAATCCTCTTCAGAGGATAACTACCTGCAGATGGGAGATGCTCTTGCAAGGGAAAATGCTGCTGCCTCACACTCACACCGATACTTCCAGGGGTCATGAAATGTAATCACTTGCCCCTCAACAGCAACAGCTGCTAAATCATGTTGAGGTGACTTTTCTGCTTCCATAATGTCCATTGTCTCTGACACAGAGCAGACAGAGAGAGCTGATGAGAAAGGCAGGAGCCAACAGAGGAAATACCCAGAGTGTGTGTGAGAGAGGGAGAAGGGGAAAAGAGAACCCAGGAGGTATAAACTCAAGTTACAGGAATTCCTTTGGCCTTGTATCAGCGTCAGTGTTGGGTTAGGTTTCCTTACAAACATTCCCTGCTTGAGCTCCAGAGAGGGGGAGACACAAAGCCAGGCCAGCATATGTTTTTACTGATAGCTTCCCCCCTTACAACTAGATAATGGAATGGTGAAATTACACAAAAAAGTTAAAAGGACAGAAATAAATAAGACCCAAGAGCAGAATTTAGTACTTGAGTTGAAGCGGTAAGTTAATAAGGGATGCAAAGGTTTCATTGATCCAGTTAGAGGTTTCTCTTCTTTTGTTTGTGCAAACAAATGACATAAAATTATAAAGGTGAATATGAACGCATTTATAGAGTAAATGTGGAGATGGGAGATTAACATTTCTTTTGGATATTTGAGTATTATTCTGTATTTTGTCATGGTTTAGTTTTGTCCTGTCTCTTAATTTTTCTTCCTTTTTATGCTGATATTTCCCTTCATCTGAATACATATAATTTTAAAGGATCCACACGATCCCTCTGTGCACTTCTGATATTTGCTTCAGTGCTATGTATTCTACACAAAGTCTGTGTCAGAGATGTCAACTTAGTTAATACACATATTTAAACAAAAGGTGTGGAAAAGAACAATAATATCCCATGACCATTTACCCATTTCCAAACACATACATATAATGAAATATACTTAATAATTCACCCTGATTGCAAGTATAACTTACAGTGCACTGTTTAAAAGTAAATACTCCTTTAGATCATGGATAGTGTAAATTACAGTTATTTATTTAAATAACTGAAGTTCTATTAAATAAATATTACTGCTCCAACGGGGCTGTTATTCTTTTTGCTCAGGTGCATGTACACCTTTGATTTTGAGTAACAGAGAAAATATAATGCAATGTGTGACAAACTAGATTTCCTAGACCTCCCACTGCAAAGAAAACCCATTGTCTTCCTTATTTTATTTAAACCAAAATGCGTTTTTGCGAGACGTCAAACTGATTAGTTCAACTTCACCTCGTCCTCATAGCATGATGCATTTTAGTTGTTCATTGCCCAGCAACCGCTCGCTATTCCACTGCCCCAGTAACCCCCACCTCTAACATTTAAAGGCGACTATCTGTGTCTGTGTGTGTGTGTTTTGCCGAGGCATGAGCGTGCTCGTCGAGCCTCATTGTCATGGTGACAACAATTTAATCTGAGGCATAGAGTGACATTTTGTGGGATTATCATATCATTAGCAGTCCCTCGGCCATGGCGGTGGATGTATTTGGATGTTGGAGGGTGACATCACAGCGAGACGAGGGCACTCCTTTGGTGTAATCCAATTTTCCATTTCCACTCCACACACAGCGTGGGACCCTCACTGACTGCCAGCGCTTCACATGAGTAACAGATGATATTTATGCTGTTTAAGTAGGCCAGCACATTCATTCATGTGTGTCACATGTGCATAACCTACATATTCTTATCATTGTGTTGTCGACTCCCTTTGCAGCCCAAAGTCTTATCTTACAACTGAAAGCATCAACAGTAACATGGATGCTTTGTTTCTGGTTCTTTCTCATTTCTGATCCTTTGAGGCCTTCAGGTGAAATGCAGACACCAAATATGGGTCACTTTTAATTCACTGATGGTGAAAGACTGGCCTAAAAGAAATTAATATTCACTTTACAAGCTGCTTTAAGACAAAAAAATTGTTTCTTCTTCATTACTTCTTCATTCTGTTCAGTTTATATTAAAGGATTCTTCATGCATTTTTATGATGATTTTATGATGACGGAATTGGTGCTCATTCAAAGATATGAGGGCCAAAAAGACATTAAACAGTTAATTTTTATAACCATATAAATTATATAGATATAAAAACATTCCACTGGCACAAGAGGTGGAATGAATAAGAACAGAAATCAAATATACAAAATGTATGGCATTTGTTAAATTGATTTTAAAAATATTTTTACTGGCACAGAATTTTGCACTCTGTGCACCCCTAACTGAATCCAAATCAAATCAAAAAAGGAAACCAAAACTGATTTAAATGCAATTGTATTTCATTTTAATTCATGTTGTGTTGGTCACTGTAGCTTTTATTTAGTTGTCTTTTTGACAACACATTTTTATTTCAACAAACTAAAAGATTTTTTCCACTGCTGGCTTCTCATTTTAGCAATCACCAATTATTCCAGGAGACATGACAAAAGTCATTGTAACATGTAATTCCATACGGACTCTTGCTTTTACTAGGAAAAATGTAAATCTTAAAATTAGAGCAGCAACAAATGGTCATTTAGTCCATTAGTGACCAATTAAATTAATGTGAGCAGCTATTTCAGTTTCTGTTCACTGGTAATATAAAGGAAAAAGAATGTGAAGTGTTTACTATAGCTGGCTTGGTTCACTGATATTTCAAAACAGAAATGATTAAATATGTCCCATTAAATGTGAAATAATCAGCAGATAGATGGACAATTATCATTGCGGTGACAGAAAAGCTGTGAAACAGTTTTTACAGTGCCTAAGGCTGGTGTTGGCTCACGATGCTTCGATGTGAACTCTGTGATTCAGAGGTCATCACTCAGACCTCATTAGAATCAACACTGCCAGACTTGAATATCATGAAGAGGGCATTTCAACCTACCAGACTTAGCTTCATCTGCGATTAAAAATCCTGTTTTCAAAGTAAACGCTATGGCTCGTCACAACAGAAAATAAACAAATGGAGCTAAAATATTCTCTTTTTGCTCACCGGTATTTAATTCATAACCCCCTTTCATCAGAAAAAGAAAATATTCATTACCTTGATAACACACAATAAATACTGTGTAGGTGTTTACGCAATGAACAGTTGCCATCATCACCACCAGTCTCTTGCAGTAGGAGAAAGTCCTCCACAGGCTTGCGTAACACAGCAGAGGGGACCGATCCCAGCCCCACCAAACAATTCACACTGCACTGACTTATCTTCTCTGGATGACAGAACAGACATGACAAACCTACTCCAAGAACCAGCAAAAACAGAAAATCGCAGCAGTTACTTATAGCTTATGGCTGAGTGAGGGCCCTTTAAACCTAGAATTCATCTTGTCTGAATAAGTTGCAGTGTTTTCCTCTTTAGTACACAAAGAAAAACTGAAACATATTCCTGCAAATGACATTTACTCTGCTTATTGGCTAACTGTCTTTGTAACAAAGAGTAAGATAGGAAGGTCCTGACTTCAACTGCCATTTAGCAGTTGGGTCAAATTGAGGTCGGATCACATTCCCCCGACAAATGAGACACTCCAGAGTTTGTTTGGGATTGGATCAAGATCTGAGTCCTCTCAAAAGAGTTAGGGTGTGGACATTTTGGTCCACACCTGAGGGCAATTACTGCATTCACACCTGCCTGAATGAACTGCACCATGGGAGAAAAGTGAGCCTGAATCTGATTTCGCCACACTAAAAAACTACAGGTGTGAGGACAGCTAGCATTCTGCAGCTGTATAAGCCATGTTACCAAAAAAAAGAACTACACTGCAAAAACTTTAAGACACAGATGAAGATGTATAGAAATGCATGGTATGAACATTGCAGTGAATAAGCCCTGAGCCATCTAGTTATCAGCTACCCTCTGATTAGTTTGCTGTCAGTTTGGTGGCAACCGCTAAGTTAGTTTATCACAAGTAGGGATGTGCACAAATAATTGAGTACTGAAAACAGTGAGCAGCTGACATTAGGGCTGCACAATATTGGCAAAACTTGCAATATGGGTGTGCAGCACTGCAATAACCATAATATTGCAATATTTCTCATTCATCTAAAGAAATATCAATTTCATCTACTAAGAAAAATGTTCCTTAACAATGTTAAAATGAACCAATTGTTTTGTAGGCTGACTCAATTGTTTATAATTTAAGACAAAATACTGTATTACTACAATCAATTACACAATTCTGTCCAAGAACCTGGTGATGCTGCTACCATAGACCTTCAGACACAAACATAGTCAAATATTTTGTCATTTTATTCACATATAACTGTGTAAATGACATGGATGTATTTCATAATAACAAAAGTGCCAGAGTACGAGCTTTAACAAAACAATATTCTATTGCTTTCCTGGTTTGGTAAATACTGCACATAAAAAGAAAATCTTTTAATGTATGCAATTGTTCAGGCCTTGCCCGAAGTTGTGCTCTGAAAATATTCATATCTTTTCAACATTAATAACACATAAACTTGCATTCAACCAGCAGCTGTAGCATTACTTCAGTTTTTTTGCCAGAAAAATTTGCACGTTAGAGTGATAGAGAAAACCACTCTGGTACCCAATGGCATGTGTAAAATAGAAAGTTAATGAAGAAAAAAAAAAAAAATTAATTATTGCACGTCCTTGCAATATGAACATTGGACACTCTGTTATCACAATAATATGACTTCGATATATTGTTCAGCCCTAGTTGACAAATTTTTCATAAAGCGTTGGAGTGAGATCTTACAGAGACATTAAACTAAAATTTATGTCCAAATGCTGCACATATTCTTAAAGTGTTGTAAGAATTAAATAGTATAATTGTAGTTCAATCACTCCTTGGTTGGTCAGGTTTTTTTTACAATTTCCATTTTGCTGTAGGTGTACAGCATGTGTTACAGATGATGCTCCAACTAATCAACTTAAAGTGGCTTGCTCATTTGACCTCAACAAACAACATTGTACTACTGAACAATGCTACTACAGATTTTCCTCATAATGTTAGGCCTAATTTTTACGTCCCCTTATAGAAGCTCTATTTGCAGGAAAACCCTCTGTTGTGTTTTCCATTAACTAGGTCAGATAACTAGATGACAAAAATATCTGGTTGGAGTCTCAGCCTTTTCCCATTGTTTACAAAACTAAGACAATATGAACTTTGGGAGGTTAAAACAACAGCGCCCACACCCATGGTGCATTGAAATTCAAGGAAATGCCAAGTTTCTGAATCAACCAGAAGGTTCAGAGATGAGCTCAAAGTCTCTCTAAATCTCTAACTAAGCAGGTTATGTATTTAGTAAATATAATTAGGATACCTTAACTAGGGTTTAACACAACCAAAAAGGGTAAATAAAGATTTCGACCTGACAAAAAGACCAGAACTGGACTTTTTAATTAGTGTAACTCAGTAGGTGAAGACCCTCCGCATCTCATCATATGGAGCTAGTTGACGGACAATGACTTGGCTGGCTCGGTGCTCACAGGTAAAGAAAGACAAGCCTTCTCCTGTGTCATTCCCTCCCCCAGGGCTGGGGCACACCGACTGAGTGAGTGAGGGAGGCATTACTGGAAGATGAATCTCTTACTGGAAAACTGAACCCTCTATTTACTGGCAACGGAGGGGGTTGTGTGGAAGGGTGTGGGCCACTAAAAAACTAAATTGGAAATCTGAACTGGGCTTTGATGACTGCGAACTTAATTAATGTTTCACAAAATGTGAACAGAGTTACTTATTTATTGCAATTCACATTCACATTCACACTCCTTGGGTGCCAACAAAGGGGGCTGATTTTTTTTTGCAGATTACTCCAGGAATATTATTGAACCTGAGTCAACCTTTGCCAAAATGCAACACAACACCATACAGTGGGGGACAAGTGCACACTGTGATAAATTACTTGGCAATATAAAAGTGCACGCTGTGATATTTCCCAGAATTCCAAGATGTTGCCTTGTGGTTTTTTCACATCTGTCTTTTATGGTACTACTACACTGCTGCTTAATGTGATTGAAACATAATCTCAGTGTTGTAAAAGCACTGTGGCCATTTTGTAATCAATGCACATTTACTGGCTTTTCTTACCACTTCAGTATTAATTTAATCCCTGGTATTGATTGTCGACTAGTCATTGTGGGTAATTCTAAGAAATAAAAAGTCAAAACTCTCAAACTCCAGCCTCTTACATTTGAGAACTTTGGTTTCTTACCACATCTTTAAGTGGAGACTATATATTTACATTGTAGACCATAGAAGACATATGAGGAGGTCATCTTGGGCTTAGGGAAACAATGTTCTAAGCCAAGTTATGATGAATAATGAATCAAGTAATCAAGAAAAAAAACAAATGTATAATTGACAATGAAAATAAACTTAGTTGCAGCCATAGATTTCTGCTTGAAACAAAAGGTAAAGAAGACTTTCTTCATACTCTAGTGGCCAGGCAGTGTATTCTCCAGCAGCATGGGAAATACTGAAAGTCCTCAACAAAAACCAGAAGTGGTAAAGAAAAATGACATTCCAAGACCCCCTACTAAATGCTATTTGTTATTCTTCCTGACTGCATGACTAAACCAAGAAAAAAGTTGGTTTCCTGTTTTACAGGCCTTTGTAGTTTTCCCAACCCAGATCCCATGGTCAAAAAAAGAGGATGAAAAAAAAAAAAAAAAAAACAGAAAGAACTTTGGGCCCCGAGTTCCAACTTGTCTTTCCCATTATCAGTGAAAAGCTAGATCTCCACAATCCCTCCATGGATAGGACCTCTAACAGTCATAGAAACATGTGTGGAGTTACTACTGGGGCCTCTCTCTGGCCTGAATGAATGGTGTGGTACAGATTAACCAGACTCTGCATGCGTCTATGCATATAAGTGTGTGTGCTGGATTGGTGTGTGTAAATCCAGCTCAGCACGCGTGCCTGTTTGTCTCCAGGGAACTAGGTGAAGAGCCACTCAGCTCCCTTTGAACTTTAGGCCATATGGCCACCAGTATGGTTCCATACAGCATGCCTAATGCTCTTATACTATAAGATTGTGTTGGTCTGCATTTGTGTTGTTTTTAGAGCCCCTGGATGCAAAGACTTCTCAAACAGCCTCAAAAGTACACCAATAATTTGTGTGGCATGCATGCATTTTCATCTGCACATTTGTAACTGACTTGAATGGCCATTTACAGCCGTTAGTTGTGTTTTTGTTGCTCACCTCATTGTCATGGTGCTGGCAAAAGCTCATGCGATCCTGGAACAGGGACAGCAGGGCGAAGTTGTTCTGCAGCGACTGGGCGAGAGATACAGCCACCCCTGGCTGGCCTGGGTTAGTGTTAGCGTTGATCCGTCCCAGGTGGAGGTTCTCCCCCAGGCGCTCAATGAAGTGGTCCTTGGTCAACCGCACTCTATGGTGTGCCCGCACACAGTTGTCACACAGATACTCCTGGCAGTCAAGGCAGTGGGATGTGGCTGGGTTCTCCTCATCACAAGAGCTGCACTGAGGCTCTCCTAGGTGGTGCGGGTGCAGTAGGCCCCCATGGGGGTGTTGGAAGCCTGAGGAGCCTCCTCCTCCTCCTCCTCCACCACCACCACCACCACCACCACCACCTAAGCCTCCCCTGTGATGGTGGTGTCCGTTCTTGTTCTGGATCTGCTCTTCGGAGCTCACCACCACATCCAGCAAGTTGCTGAAGAGGAAGTTGGAGGAAGGCAGGGAGTCCACGCCGGCCTCAGAGATGGACACTTTCTGATCGCAGGTGGGGCACCGCAGCTTCAGCGGGTCCCCCGGGCTCCGCTGACCCTCTAGGCACTGCCTGCAGAAGGCATGGAGGCAGGGGAGGACGTGGAGCCTTCTGGTGGTCTGGCTGGAGGAGGACGAGGTATGTGAAGAAGACGAAGAGGTAGAAGAACTAGAAGAAATAGGTGCAGAGGAGCCACACAGCTCCTTGCAGAGTGGGCACGTCTGCAGGTCCGAGTCTGGAAAAGAAGCCATTATCGGCGGTTCTGAAACACAGGCTCAGTTTATAACATCAATGTGTCTGAGGTAATAATGTGAGGACACATCGATCCGTTGTGTCGTTTAGAAAATAATCTGGTGTTTGAGGTAGATTCATGAGGTATTTAAGTAAGTTCAACAGTGAAAACGGCGCTCATTCATATACAAAGATTTTCTGTTTTCTATAACTGACCAGTTCATCTGTTATTTAAAGATACTTTCTGACATTAATCTTAAAAATAGTCAGGCTGAGACCATAAGGCGTTAGAGGAAAAAGCATCCGTGTCATTCTTTCTAATAACTCGGTGACTACAGGCGGTGTTGGCGGTTTAGTGGAGCTCATAAAACCAAGCAGGATTTGGAGTGACACTGGCTCGGCGTGGAAGTACAGGAGGCTTCGACTCTCCTCCCCCACCGACTCGTCAACATGACTCCGGGGCTCCGCGCTTCGGGAAGGTTCCGACGAGTGCCGCTAATTCATCCTCCAGCTCCGGGCTCTGCTCTTCGATCCCGCGTCGCGTCGTCGTGCGTTTGGTGTCTAGTCCACCATCGGGGCCCGTGCAGGCGGCGTCAGGCGCAGCCAAAGGTCGACGGTTGGTGGTGGTGGCGGTGGTGGTGGTGCTTGCAGCGCGAGCCTCGGACCGCGAGCTCGTAAATTATTCATCAAAGCAGAGATCTCATCGTGGGCAGCGGGTCACGGAGGCGTCCCAGACTAACACGGAGAGACTCGGGTGAAGCTTGAACACCAGACAGGACGTCTACACGGAGTCTGTAGGTAAATTCATCAGAGCAGCTCGTGAAGAGGCCGCCTCCAGCTCTCCTTCCCCCCGTCGGTGTGTCGGCTGCTCCCCCTCTCTGGCTCTCTACGTGGAGGAATGCGCAGGGTTTTTTTCGTCTGGGAGCGTGGACGAACCTGAGCATGCGAAGGTGAGGAAAACGTCCAGCGTCCAGATCTCCGGCTCTTAGTGTTTAGTTGTGGCCGTGTTTACTCCGAACAAATTAAACCTAGACGGGAGACGTACTCTCACGGGCCCGCGGTGCTCCGGTTGCAGCCCCTCGAGCAGCTCCTGTCCGACTGAGTAAAAATGGACCCACTTCCGCCGAGGGGAGGAGCGGTGGGTGTGCACTAAATGCGCGTTCACGATGTGAATGGGGAGCGTGGACTGGTGCGCGAGGTGCAGAGATTTTTTTTTCTTAATATTATAACATTTGTTCGTATGTGCCAAGTGGATCAAATTAACCACCAGAAACTAAAATCATCTACTGATCTACAGTGAATACAAATAAAATAATTCAGGTTAAATATATTAACTCGGCATTTCATGACCATCAGATATGACCCATTTGGACATTCAGACTCCCCATAGTGAACCTGGAAACATCTTTATCAATTCATTTAATTCAGTTCAATAATTGTCATTGTCATAACAACACAGTTATGAGACATCTTTTGAACATCTTTATATCAAACCAAAACTATTTACGAGTGCAAAAAGTGCCATCCTAAATATTAAAAATGTCGAAAATATGTACTGAGTGCTATTTAGCACAACAAAACAACAATAATACCCGTTGCAGGCATAGTTGTTTAAGTGATGAGTGCTCCGTATCTGTTGTATACTACTCTCTTAGTATACAAAAAAAAAAAAAATAAAAAAAAAAAAAATCAAAGCAGTGTAATATTCAAGTCCCATCCTCTGTGTGCAGTAAAGAATGAATTAATTAATAACTAATTTTCAACTTTGCACACTTGCTATTATCAGCTCTTAAAAAATTACATGCATTAATACCAAAATTTAAATATTCCACAAGTAACAGTTCTACCAAATAGATATTGCAATACTGGCCTTTAAGATATAGTGGAGTAGAAGAATAAAACACTCTCTGAATTAGCTTTTGTCAATTTAGATAGATACTTTGTCATTGTACTGATAAACAAAACAACAAATCTTAGCTCAGCAGCATCCTAATATTGTATACTACTACTACTACTACTACTACTAATAATAATAATAATAATAATAATAATAATAATAATAGTAAAAGTGTTAAAAAAAAAAAAAAAGGTTTCCTAAAATCAATGATTGCCTTTAAAATTCTTAATAAAAAGCAGTCATAAAAATAGTTTCAAGAAGAGAGAACATTACAGTGATAGAGTCTACGGTTTGCTTTGTCAAGCTTGTAGATGTAACAAACAGGTTTCACAACACAAGAGTTCATTGTAAGCACTCTAGATCTGCTACCTGTCTATTCCCAATCCCACTCTCAAGCTTTTAATTATATTTGATCTCTTTTTTTTCCTTTTTTGTCACTGTCAATTCTTGTTTGTAAAAATTAGCCTCCAGTCAAAATCCAATGTAATTGTTTAACCAGACTGTAGGAAATTAAATGAAACTGGATAAAACCCTAAGTGATTAATTTAATTCAATTTTCCCTCATGGTATCACCTTACATAGAGTTATGTATGATTGATGTTCATGTGATATACTGAGCCCCAGCTGTCCACATAGTGTACTAAGACTCACTTTGTCTTGTAAATATTACTTCTATTAAATCATATTTTGTTGGACCCCAGCAAAATTAGCATTAAATATGGGTATTGTACAGTGTTACATTAGTTGTTTGACCCATACTATCAGCATTAACTATTAGCATCAGCAGTTTAGAAGGAAAAAAACCCTAATCACAAATTCAGCTTGGTTAAAGTAATGAAGAATCAAAAAAGCAATAAGTTAGCTGTAGAAAATATGTATATTAGGCAACAAAAATGCAATTTGTGAGTTTAGGAGTATTTTTGCAGTCCAGAAATGTGGAGGGGTTTTTTTTTTTTTTTTTCTGTCTGAAAAGGAGCAGATAGATCTCAGGAATTAGCCATCATCTATAATATCTAAACATTAGTGTACTGTGTTATCCACAGTGTAAATGCCCTCTAACATCTTCACACTCAAGTTGACATTTGGAAGCTAGTGAAGCTGAGGTATTAAAAGACAGGTCAAAATCATGAGTTTAGGTTATAGTGCGACCACATGAATCAGCTTAATTATGACATATAGGCCACAAATGTTACTCCATGCATCTTAGGGTTAAAGGAAAGAACAACACTAGCTTGGACAAAGTGGAGACCGTATGTTGATTTACAGCAACCTCGCAAAGTGATCAAAGTGACTGGAAGCAGATAAAGGGATGAATGGCTTGCAAACATGCTAAAGGTTATGCTGATATGTCAAAGTGGGACAACATTTCTCCCAGTGGAATAGCTGAGGCTTTCATAAATACTGTGCAGACAACACAGCTGACAGTTCAGTGTGACTGTGACTACAGAAGCATGAGAAAGAGTTTTCTCATTTACTGTAGAACAGCAAAGAGAAGCGGTATCAGCCCCCTGAGCTGAAGGAAGGTTACTGACAGCCTCAAGAGATTTTGGGCATATTAGAGGTTTGGGGTCTGGTGGAAGGAGGAACAGCGCCCTGAGGGGAAAGACATCACACAAACACTTCTGTGTTTGGACTGTCTATGTCCTGGGTTGACACACACACTTGGGTGCCTGTTGGCCCAATGTGGCAATTTTCCATGTTTACAGCAGATCATCTGACTGGATAGTATGGGCCTCCTTCAGTTATCTCAAAACCATCTGATGCATCCAGACCATGTGAAACAGAGTGCACTTATTTGTCAGAATATTTGACAGGTTACTTTCTTTAAACATCTGAGAAGAACTATAATGAAAAAGTGTGAGGTTATAAGTAAACATGTAGTTAAACTGTTGTACTTTCATTGCTTTAGCCTCCAGACAGAACTGTTCTAGTTCAGCTGTTTAGACCCGCAACTATGTCCATTTTCAACATAAAACTTCCATCATATTTCTTAACATGTAGAGACATAATTAGGCTATAAAATCTTCCTTTTTAAATATTCATACATTCAAATAGTCCTATTTACACCATAGAGCAATACTGTCCCCTGGTGGTTGAACTGCACCACTGTAGGCCCGAGTACATTGGTCTACAAGTAAAACATCTCCAGAGTAAAACCAGTGGAACTTTACCAAGTTTGACTTACTAATAAAGAAAAATTAAGTCAAAATGCTGGTTGGTTATAGTTTGTATGATACAGGTTTAGGTCAAAGTGTGAAATTCTGATAACTGAGAAAATGAATTTTGTTAATGTTTTAGAGCTACTGGATCTACTTCAATTCACATTACTATACATTCACTTTTCAGGTTCTTTCTCATGGGAGATTTATAAACCTACTGTATAAATGTACATAATCCAATTTTATTAAATTATGTAAGATTTAGTATATTAAATCTGAGGCAGATTTCTAAAAATAAAGAAATTGGATCAACAGAAAATACTTCTAATCTGCCTATCAACCCAATCTAAAATCATAATCCCTTGATTTTTATCTCAAACCTTTAGTTCATGTTGTTCAAAACATTTGGTATGCCGATAAAGTACACAAAATGTAATTGAAATTATTATAACCGATCAAATACAAAATTTTGCAAGTTTTGGAAATAGCCATCATGAAGTACTGAAAAAGCAACATTTGTCATAATTGTGACTTGTAAAAGTTTTGGGGTCTATGGCAAAAAAAAAAAAACCCAAAAAAACCACATGAAGTCTTTTAATATGGAAATAAGCTTTATTTAAATTAACAAAAACCCAATTTTCTGAGTAACATAAATTCATAACAATGAACGGTTACTATTCCAAGAACAGAGTAACAGAAGGTCAAGGATTGTTGGATCTAATGTCTACATAATCACAGGTTGAATCATTTCCAAAACTGCTCAATATCAAGCAGAATCTTATAGTTATTAACAGAAACTAATCAGTTCTACCCAACTCAAGTGTCAAAAAGCTGTGCTCTTCATGTGGTAGTAACTGCTCATTTCATCTACCATTTTACTCTTATGAAAACAAACTCAAAATGTCCACCTGTTTCTGATTAACGTATATTATTCTGTTTGTGTTTCTGTTATGTTATGGTCAAATGAAGGTGTGATTTTGTGGCCTGCTTTGGATTTCTGGTGATCCAAGTTTCTATGTCGGTCTTGTTGATCTAATCCAGTTTTACCTTGGGGGGAAAAAAGGGGCACAATAGACCCTAATACTGGTCAGTAAACAGATTCTTCAATGTATATATCCAGACTCTTAACTTTTGTTTGACCCCTTAATGACAAATACTGTGGTATCAGTGATTGCATTTATGACATATTCATACTGTTTTATGGTGTTGAATTAAAAAAGGCACATGTACATTTGAACTGGGATACAAAACAATATTTCTTCAATCAGCACACCACCATTAATCCAAGGAGCCTGAAAGCAAAGACTGGATCAGTATGTGGCTTAATGTCATCACCATGGACCAGAGTTTGTGTCCAGAACCTTTATTGTAAGTCTCCCAGTCAGAGGTCACTTAGAATCAATCCCCCCTTGTACAGTTAGTAAAGCCCTATTGATGGACAGAGTCCCAGTAATGAGATGGAAACAAATATCTTGAAGTACCTGCTGGTTTGCAAAAAGAATCACAGCAGGGGTTTGAAGAGATTTTCTGACTGGTAATGAAACGGCACAGAGGAAACCTTTTTGGGGCAAAACTACTGATTTATAAAGCCTTCATACAAAAATAAATGTAAGTCACATTGAGCCAGAAACTACTGAGGTTACATCAGTAACATAATGTTATCAAATACTAAACACTATTAAATATATACATATTCATCCACAGGTGTTACTTACAAATGAAGTAAAACAAACTGCAATATTTGTAATAACCCCACAAAAATAGGCGTAACTCAGAAAATACGAGTTAACTAAAAGAACTTCTGAAATCAAAGGACTAACAAAACAATATTTTAACATATTATAGAAGTGATTTTAACAAAAACAAGTCATTAGTTTTGACAGAGACAAATAGTGTAGAGCACTGGTGTTGGTCTTTGGAGGTGATTTTCTGCTTAATGGAGAAGATTCAACTGAAACAGTTTTTACAAACAAATGCACTCACTAGTTCTGATCCTGAATCCTGATACTGTTTTTTTTGTGTTTTTCTTTTTTTTTTTTTTTTTACCTGAGTCTGATGTTTGTGGGACAAAAACTGTATCAGGGCAAAGGAAGGCAAGGGTTTCCAGAAACTGTTGGGGGAAATAAAAACTTTGTCCACACCTCATTGGCCCATAGACTATTGTGGTGAAGCCACCGTCGGGCCGAGGACATGTCCAGTGTAAACACTTGCTCCTGTGAAGAGTTAACTGCTGTGTAGTGAATGATTAGTTTAGGTTGAGGGATACAAGCTGCAGAGAGGACTCGGCTGCCGGCAGAGAGATACTCACTCTCACAGCTTTTAGTCCTGGAGAAGAAAAAAGCAAGACCATTAGTAAACTGCATCCGATTTCAAATACAAATATGTCAGGGCTGATAGGTGGAAATTAATTTTTTACCACGGTGCACAAAGGCTTACTGATGTTCACTCCCACTTTGGACAAGAGGGGACAACTTAAAATGTATGATTCTTTACATTTTTCAAGGCACCACTTCAGTGTTGCTCATGACAATAGTCAATAATTTTCAGCATTTTAAACCTTTAAATGCCAGTTTGAATAAGTGATGCTGCTTGTTTTATTTTTTTTCAAATGTAATTAAAATTTTGTTTAAGAAAGATGTTTTCCATATAATAGTTGGTTGAGGGATGTGGCGTTGTTTTATATCAGAGGTTTGGGCATAAAGATTGTCACTAACACCGATTTCATTGCATTAGTATTTTTTATGTGAGATTTAAAAATATGATTTCAGTGCATGTCAATGAGGCTATTTTGCCATGTGGGTCCTGCACTGAACAAAGAGCAAGAGGATTTCACCACAGCGGCTGTAAATTCACAAGCAGAGCCAAACTTGTGTCTGTGGGCTGATATTCTGTACGTCGACACAACACAAGTCCTTACATTTTATTGTTTGATGAAACGCTGCCTGCTGTTTTAGTGTTTTTTGGCTGAATTTAAACACTTCATTACTGTTCATCTTCCTCAAGGGGGAACGGTCCTAAGCCTGAAAGTATCTTTAAATGTAATACAACCGCCGGCTGCCAGATGCTAGCTCCAACTTCTCTTTAGAAATACTAAGGAGGGATATGTTGTCCAGGAGGTCCTGTGGTCTCATGGACTTCATTTGAACCCTCTTGTAAGTGAAATGGTGGTCCTTTAGTGAATTATTTCTCTGTTAATCGCATTTAAGGGTTAATATGAGGCTTTAACGTTGTCCGTGTTGGACTATGATTGACAGATGTGAATGACAGCTCACTTGGCTGCTGAGTCAGACTTCTGAACATCCGTTTATTGAATAAAAGCACAGACCTTTTGGCAAAATATGGTCATTTCTGGTATCAAAAAGCCAAGATTTCAAATGTTTGTCTTAAAAAAAAGCAATGGGTGATGTCACAGTGGTTCCAACCACTTCTTTATAATCCAGTTTTGCAATATTGCTACTGTTTGTGGGTCTAAATACTTTGAAGTGACTCATTCTTGTGTCAATCTAAGGCCACATCATTAGAACATATGCATTTCTCCTATGGGCCTGATAAATTTAATCTGAATCTCAATTATGTTTGAACTTGTGTCGGTGCTGGTGTGGGCCTTTTTGTGTTTTCATGTTCTCCCCATCTCTAAGTGGTCACCATAAATTGCCCGTAGGTGTGAATGTGAGATTGAGTGGTTGCTCATCTCTATACATCAGCCCTGTCATGTACACCTTTGCCTTATGTTAGCTGGGATAGATGGACTCTAGCCCCCCACAATGCTCCAGAGGATTAAGTAGTTACGGAAAATGAATCAATGACTGAACGAACCGACAGCTACTGAAACATGACCGCTAAGTTTATAAAAAAAAGTGTCCAGTAAAACCAGGAAGAAAATAATTCCTAACACCTTTTGAGAGTGATGCTGAGGGTGGCAGTGGTGGTCCCAGAGAGGGGGAGAATGGCCGCTGCGTTGGCAGTGATGAACATCTCAAAGGTAAGAGCCAGCTCGACTTCCCCCAGTCGACAGGGAACGATGAGCGTCATGAGACCAGGGGGAGCCAAGACACCTGGGTAGTAGCCCTCACTCAGACAGTCTGACACATTGAACACACCAGTGTTACCATTCATTTCAAAAGGTCAGAGGTTTACATGGCATTTCAGTTCCACAAATGATGTGTATTAAGTTGAGTTTGATCATCTGTTCAGATATCACAGTAACTTCACAAAAAGGAAGTGTCTATGTTGTTAAGTTTTGTTCATTTAAACACAGTTGTGATTTATAATCCCCAAAGGTATTACATAGCACTATTTTTTTCATTTGTATGCTGATGTACTGTGAAGCTGTATGGTTTCAAACATGCTGGGGTGTTATTTTTGTTCTGTTTACATTTTTATTGTTAGTTTCCCAGCTGTTTGTTTTGTCAAGCTAGAGGAAAACCTATAATTGTACTCTATTATTCTCAGGCTGGTAGAAATAGTTAAAGACAGTAGGAGGATTCTCAGAGACAGACCTGATTGTATTTATTGCAGGCAAGGTATAATATATTTTTGCATGCATTTATGTGTTCACTAATATTGATTTTTACTTGTATACTTTCAAATGGGGAAGGAAATCTTGCAATTTATTTTGAAATTTTTTGATCAAACCGTGTTTTAATAAAAATGGGACGTGCCATTTCATATTTGACTTACGTCAGAATATTGAGAAAAGATTAACAATACCTGCATTGTATGTTGCCATTTTGCCTACAAATGCAGAGATCTGAATTTCCATCTGCATTGCTGCATTTTATTTACGAGCCATAATAATCCATGAGGAGCAACTGAGAGACAAACTTACGTCTGAAGATTTCCCGTGCCCGAAGCCAATGGTTTTGCTTGCCCAGTTTGTGTAAAAGCGCCTGCAGCATCACATGGTCTACTGCCAGATTTTTAGAGAGCATGAAGTCCACTGTGTCTGAAGCTACAGGAAGTATCTGTCTGTCCACGCAAGCTTGAAGATGATAGTTAAAGACAGGAGCGTACCTTGACGTATCTATATTTCCTGAGGGGGAAAGAGAGACCAAAACAGTAATGTAAAACACCGTTCCGATATTTAACAAAGAACAATGTATTTAACTCCCAAAACACATGTTTTCTCACCAAGTGGCTCTTGGAGTCCAGGGAGATTACAGAGGACCTTGAGGGTGTCTCTGTGAGAGGTTTTTTTTGGCCAGACACAGCAGTACACGAGTCCTGCTCTCCAGATCAGCAGGTTCACACGGCCATAAACACGAAGTCAAGAACCACTGGTTTTCTAAATTATCAAATGAACAGATGAAGACAGACTGTTCCAAAAAGCATCAGATCATATCTCCTCTAACGTACTGCCTGGAGCTGGACTACTGAGTTACTGAACTCTTCTGCCATCTGTTTTTTATATCATTGTCTGAACAGAAAAGAGCTTTACTGTCCACAGTAGCTGTAACTCACCTTGTAAAGCCACCTAAAACTAAAAAGTGAACTTTGATCTCCAACTGTATTTATTCAGGGCTTCTGCCAGTTTCAATCAGTTACATGGAAGAGTTTTTCAGACCATTGGGAATGAAATTTAGGACCAGTGTGAGTTGCACTGGGGTGATGCTCTGGATGTGAATACAGACTTCCTTTTCCTAAGGCCTAAATTTCTTGTATAGTGCCAACATGATAAATCAATTGTTGTTTTAACCATCTATTTTTGTAGAGAACTATTTACTTCATGCTTGGAAAATAAGCATCACTAGATAAGTATTTTCCATTCGTTTACAGACATTATAGTGCTCTGTGGGTTTTGTTTTTTTCCCCCAAGTTTATGGAAGACTTCGACATATGGGTGATGGGTTTAGAGGAACCCCTTTTAACTTGCTAAATAAGTCTACCAGGACCAACTACTAATAGCAGATCTGGGAAAACTCATCTTTGTTTCTTTCCGCATTTTTTCTTTATGTTTTACCCAAAATGTCTTGGGTCTAATGCCTCCTAACAGGTTGAGCTGTTTCACTTCAAACAAAAAATCATTATGGTTCCCACAAGTCAAATGAGCAGTGTCCCAGGTCTCTGAATGCAGTGTTCTTGTGCCAAGACTTCACTGAACTTGCACTTACCTGGATTAGATGAAAATAATGTTACAGTCTTCTTACAGCCTGATTAATGTTCATTTTTTACTGAAATTAACACATCACTAAGGGAGCTTTCACATCAGAATCTAATAAATTTTGAAGACACAACTCAAATTTTATCAAGACATCGAGGCCTAAAATTCAGATACGATTTCAGACCAGACTCTGCCTAAATTTAAACATAATGTGCCCACGCTTGAAAACCCTCAGCCTTCAGTCCATGCACATACGGACAGACAGACAGATGACAGAGTGATGACAATACCCTGTGGCAAAGGCCGAGGGTAAAAAAACAAAACAAAACAAAAAAAACAACAACGCATTTTTCCATGGAATTACACAAAAACTGTGCATGTCACTGTAATGGACAGGTAAAACTGCTGTTACCTCGTAATATGTTGAGAGCCCCTTCCACGCAGCCACTCAGGAGGTAGAGCTCTGTGGCCACAGTGATCAGGTGGCAGCGTGATGTACAATCCTCATTTCCAAACAAGCCCTTCAGTGTCGAGAAGCTGATCTTAGAAATAGTCAGCATTTCCACAACTTTCTGACCCTACACACCAACAGACCATACCCACAGTAAGAGCGCTTTCATAAGGGCCTTTGTTACACATTTCAGTGCATTTATTTAGTTGATGTCCACTTGTGGAGCTGGCAAGTTTAAACCAAAATCTTTTCAACCTTCTTTAAATGTGTAACTGGTCATTTTGTCAAATTTTCTGTAAGAACTGAGAAATTTTTTTTTAGATTCGTATACAGACAAAGGCCAATCTGAAAATAAGCACAGCAGTAACTTAATGACCCTAACTGAATGAGCTATGTTGTTTTCCATCTGAGGCTGACAAAAATCATTCAGATTACCTTTGCCCAGTGATGAGTTTTATGGTATCTTAACATGAGCGAAACTCCAATTCTGCCTAAAAAACTCCTGCTGAGGCCGTCCCCTCCATCAGTCTTCTGACAGACTGTAAAATGAGTTGAAGTATCAGCCATCATTTCCTATGTAACACAAACTCAGGGACAACTTTTTTTTTTTTTTTTAAACTGAAGTAAAACTTTTACCCATCTCAGCGAAGGCGGCAAAGGGCAGTGACAGCTTGTCTTTACTCTCAGACAGGAGCGCTATGGCGATGCGACCACTGATGCGCTCTACTTGGTTGGGGTGTTGGTTGAATTGACAGATGGAACTGAAAACCTCCCCCATCCGCCTCCAGTCCTCTTGTTTGGTACAAAGCTTATGGACAGAAAGCAGAGTCACGCCTTAGCACAAAAGCAGATGGAACATAACACCTTCATGTCCTTGTGGAGAAGCTGAGCAAAGTCAATGAATAGAAGAACTAACCTCAATCTCCATGACAGCGTTGACCAAGATCAGGTACTCACTGGTGGACACAGACAACATGTCAGAGGATAGACTTAATGAGCTTCATTAACCAATCAGCAAAAATCAGACAATTAGAAAACAGAAGGGCAAGAAAAACACTGTTCATTAATTAGTGTTTCTGCTGGTTTTGATAAGTTAGAATAAATACTTTAAATAAATGACAACTGTGATTTCAGTGCCATGTGCTACTGTTCTGGTCTGCAACTGAGCACAACTACTATATTCACACCTGCTCAAAAGAAATGCACCAAAGGAGCAAACAAACTAGAATTCCAAGTAAACAGACTGAAGGCTGCAGGTGGCATTCTTTAAGGCCTAAAAGACTTTTAAACAAGCCTGTTTTAATGGTCAAGTTCAACTTACTTGTTCCCAGAAACTGAGAGAGATGAGTTTGTATGGACAGCCTGCTGGAACTCAGGAGTGTTTTTTACACAGTCAAGGCAGTCCAAACTCAGAACAAGGCCCGCATTGGCCATCTGCCACAACATATGGGCAAGGAAAACTTTTACACACAAAAAAATACAGAAGCCTTCTGCAGTGCATAAGGAGGCTGTGGAGAAACTGAGATACCTTGAATGTGAGTTGCATGAGTTCAGATACAAAACCTGTGAGACCCTTCTCTCTGACAACTTGAAAGAGAGCAAGCAGGAATTCATGATCAGGCTAGAAAGAAAATAGAGTCTAGTCAATAAAAACTTTAGACGCACAGCTGAAGACGCCCTGCCCTCTAGAGGACTACGGTGGGTAGTGCAGCAGATGAAAAAACCTTACTGACCACTATCTTATGAGCCAAACTGACGCTGAGGACTGAGAAGAGCTCTGACATCAGGCCAGCTTTGAGCAGAGCCCAGAGGAGCGAGAGAAGCACCGCCATAGAGAAATACACTCCTGGTGGGCTGTTCTGATAGTAACCTGTAAACACAGCTCCTGGAGACAAAAGCAGATTCACACAAAGGTAGATAATGCAGTAAAAGAACAAACAGTGTAAAGCCCATTTCCATCAAATGGAAAAAAGAACAGTCAAAGAGAAAACAATAAGAGAGGCTATTTTTTACTGCATGTATTTCAACACTAGAATGTGACATGTGACATTTAGGTGAGGAGGAACATTGCTGGCTTAACTTCCGTTGAAAAGGTTTCAGTCTCAAAGGTTACTTTTTCATTCCACTGAGTGACATGTTCCACTTCTGAACAAGGCTTTGTGAGAAATGTGACAAGTTCAGAAGGAATTGCGCAAACACCTGAACATATAAATAGTAACATGGCTGACAGGGCTTCTGCAAGTTTCAACACGTCAATTTAGGACTTTTATGACCATTAGGAATGCAACTCAAGACCTATTTCACAGCCACGTAAACATCAACAAAAGTCTGGTGATGCTTGATTACCAATATGGGAATACACTGGGTTATGGCATTTACTGGCATCATTTCTTAATTATTTTTTTCTTGATCCAGATTTTGTTGAGCTTATGTTAAGATAAAAGTAGAAGTAGCCCTTCGACAACATGTTCATCAGGTGCAGCTTTACATAAATAACATTTCTAAAATGTTCAGTCTTTTTAAGGACCAAAAGAAACACTGGATGATTTTATAAAAGCAGGGTAAGGAGGAGAAAATAATTCTAGTCATGCATAAACACATTTAATGGTTAAATAATGGGATATCTGACATACCTGCTTTGGTGAGACACATTTGGTTTTTGGCAAATCGTTTCACGATATCAACACAAAACTGGAACAAGAAGAAGTAAAGTCGATGACCTGAGGAACATGACGTGTGGCATTACAGAAAACACACAGCAGAGGGGGATGTTGCCTCTGTGACTAGCAACCTTATACTTTACCCTGCAGTACAATGACAGACTTTCAGCCACTACAAAGGATTGGTACGTTATATTTATCTTAGGCCCAAGGTGACTCCCCACATATTTATCATGTGTCATTTTCTCTAATGAAAGACCAAAAACAGGGTCTGTGCAGCTCCCCAACCATATCCCAAAGTTGCTTGGTCACTTAGAAGAAAATATCAAGGGAAGCATACCTTCTCATCCCCTGCCACGGGCACATGCTGGAAGCGACAGTTCTTGAACCCACAGGACAGTGATTCACTGAAATACTGCCAGCAGTACTGAGGGTGGAGAGGACATCGTTTCTACAATACTTATGTGAACAGACTCTGGTCCTAGTCTTTATAACACACATCTATGTTGTGGCAGATAATGAGTTTCTACTCAGCTGGTACTTACAGCATTAGGCTTCTGACATCTAAAATCAGTCACGTTTGTTGGGTTGGTGGTCCATAGCCCTAATGAAAAAGCAGCCACATAACTGTCAAATGACATTTACCTTAGAGAAACAAAACATCGTGTTATCTATGCAAACAACATGAACAAAGTTCAAAAATTATTTTTTCTCACCAGTTTTCATGATCATAAGTGGAGGGATGTGATTATTCACTGTCTGGATGGGCTGGGTCCTGTTTAACAGCAAAATCTATAATTAATCAAAAAGCTGAACTGGCTAAAAACTGTATTATTTGGTTTGCAGTATGTACAAACAGATACCTTCCCAAGCCAGGATTTACAAGACTGTTTTTTGCATCAGATTGACCCTGTTCAAAAACACAAATACACAAACTCATCAACTCATTCAAGTACCCGAGGTAAAGTCAACTGGATATATATATACAGCCCCATGCAGTGATAGACTTTATGTCTGGTGTACATGCATTTCTTGTGAAGCCCTGAGCATGCCTGATCCCACATGGCATTAGAATGCATTCCCACATGTATCTCAAGCTTTCATATCAGGTTTAATAGGCTCGTTCCAAAATGTTTCTATGCAAATACAATTGGGATGATGCCAGTTGTCCATCATTGCATTCTAACCATCAGCATCCTGATCACTAAGCCACATACGTTTTGCAGCACCTGTGACATCGTCAGTTATTTGTTCAGTTATTAGTCAGTTTAGGCTGTGAAGTGTGTGGATCCACTGCTAAAACACTGTCATTAAGTTGTAAACAACCAACTGACCATAATCATTACTATAGTCAATATCATCATTTTCTACTTGAACAAACATTTGCTTTTGTGAAACATAACGTGCTGCGCACTTTTAATACCCCACGGCCAAATATAGTGTAAGATTTTGTTGAAAGTTACTGCCCTATAATTTAGATTAGATTGTCTGTGTAAAATGTATTACATACATATTTATATTTGAAAGATACTATAACTGCACAAGGTCATTTTACCTTGAAAAAGTAGGTCAAGGTCACTGATTTTCAATAGGCTTCTGCTCCATGCCAAGATGCATCCACAGTATAAATTTGGTGCAGATATGTCAATGAATTCTTCAGATAATGCAATTACGTTGTTGAATAGACAGACGACAAAACGATTACAATACCGATCAGCTGAGGGATAATAAAAACCAACAGGACAGAAATAGAACAAATCAAGTATTCATTGTTTACCTGATGTGTTAAACAAATGGGGAGTAGTGCTTAGTAGTTTTTCATGTTGCTTAGTATACTTTAAGGTCAAATATGATAAATTTGACGATTTAATTTGCTTTTCCTATTTCTCTTTCATGAAATTGACTTTAGTGATAACTGAATCTTCAAGCACTTAAAACATGTAGATGAATTTCTAACAGGTTGGATAAACTGTGGATATTCTAGGTTCTCACCAAGGGACAAAAAAAAAAAGCGGAGCATTGCTCTGGTGTACTCAAGCAGCACTCACATATAAAGCACTCAAAATATGTCTCTGTGAGTTTATCTAATTTCTGATGCATCCTCATCTTCAAAACACTTGACACTGTTGTCACGCCAAGTTTCCCTCGACAGAGGATGTCAGCTGTCAGTAGATGGTCGTTCAGTCCAGCCCAGGATACATTTGTGCTCACACTGCTCAGACTGCCCTTATATGGACACCTGACCACCTTTAACTGTGATAGTCCTAGTGATCAAATGTCCTTCTGCATTCTAAGTGCAGTCACACCTTGCATTAGAGGTGACCACCTGTGGTTAGATCACGCAGGACGCATTAATGCAAGGCCTGTACAGGGGCTATGTAGGAATATGTTTATTAGAGTGAGTTAGGTTCATCTGCAGCAGAGATAGATCCATTTATCTGCAGTAGATTGTGGCACAGAGGCTAAGTGACTGAGGAACAAAAATAGCTTTAAAAAAAAAAAAAATAAAGGAAAAACTGAATTTCACACATTTAAGACTTGACTAGACCCAATCTATTAGGTGAAGATTATGTTTCCAACATTTCCACTGTCCATGAGACCTCAGTTATAAGCTGCAAGTTACCGTGGTTTTGGTTTGCTTGTCTGTTGTAGACCATGCGCTGCTTTGCACTGTGGTTCTGCTGCATTGAGGTCTCCAGGGCCTGCTGGTGTTCTCTGGACAAGACAAACAGATAAAATTAATTAGGTCACTGGCTGAAACACAAAACACTGATCAGATCATAGGAAAACAAAAGCATGTAAAATGTTACACATCAGTTTCTCATGTACCTGTCATATCTGGACTGTCACAATGAAAATCAGTATTAACAGGAGTCATTCTGCAACACAAATAACATTGTAAATGACATTTATATTGGACAAGATGTGATAAATACTTATAGACAAAATCTTACGCCTTCCAGTGGAACCCCATGGAACCTTAACTCAAAAAATTAGAGTATGTATGCCAGCCTGAGGTGAGAGAAAATGTTTTAATTCAAAGAACAAATGTGCAGTTTACCAAAATCACAGCTGGTTTGCCATTCATATTTTTGCTGAAGTAAGCTCCTAATGGGCATACTGGAAGGGGCAGGACTTAAATATAAACTAATAAAGATGTAACTGTACCTTTGTGCGATCTCAGGTGCTGGTGCAGTGATCCTAACCCGCCGGGTTTTTGAACCTTCAGCGGGTCTGGTTTTAGGGGTCTCACTAACCCTTACAGGCCCCAGTTTGAGTAAACTTTTCTTAGGCATGTTGTCAAACAACTCTGGGTCATCCTGCACTACATCGATGAGCAAGATGTCCTGTTTGTATGCTAAAAACTCATCCAAAATGCTGGAATGAGGATCCTCAGCTGCCTCTGCTTTACTCTCTATTTCATATGGACTTGATCTCTCTTTACCTGAGCGCACTTGTCGCTCATTACTAAATGCTCCACCTTCATCTTCACCACTGCTGGGAGAAGAGCAGGATTCTGTCTGAACACCTGAGGTACGGGAAACCCTTACTTTAGGGTCTGAGGGAACTTGTTTTGAGTAATTGTTAACAACCAGTTTACTGCTCTTTTCAGAGTCAGTTTCATCTCCTTTACTGAGATCTTCATGATTACTAGAAGAAGTCTGACCTTGTTTGCCACAAAGATAATATCTTGAGTTTTCACCTATTACTTTACCAACTTCACACATATTATATTCACTTCTGCTATCGTCATCCTCTTCTTCACCTGAGCAGTTTGACTCTGACTGACCACGTGGTGAAACAACAGGAGAGAGCAGTGGTGGAAGCAAAAACATGTCAAAGTTGGTGTCCACATTCCATATTTCTGTAGGAATGCTGTGGAACGAATTCTCTTTTCTGATAGCGGCTGGGAGATGATGGCTAATAGGGCTGGTTTTATAATATGGCTCAAGTTTTGGTGGGCTGCTGTTTGTTGAAATTTTCTCAGACTCATCTTGAGGGAGAAGAAGGGAGGATCCACACGAATTAAATGAGTCCAAGCTGTGTGAATACACAGAAGATGAAGAATCACATGTCATTTGGGTTTCTTCACTGTGGAACATCTGTCTCTCTGGTGCTGATGTTGCTAAGGCTAAGAGGGTGCTCAAATGACAATTAACGAAAGGAGGTGATAGGGCTGATGAAGTGGCAGTCATGTCCCCATCACTCAGGCCTAGTTGTGAGGGGGAAGGGGTGACACTGGATGCACTGGACTGTGGTTCATGAACTGGTGAACATAAGACTGCATGAGTAGTGGCTGTTGCTTGCTGTGCAGCAGTACAATACATAGATAAATCTGAAGCAACTCCAGCTGGGGATTCTGCTGCTCCCATGAGGTGAGGCAAATAGTCTCCACTTTTGCTCTTTAAAGAGTCTGAAGTCATGTTAACATGTCTTTCCACATTTCTCTCTTCCAACATGCTTTCTCTCACCATTTTTGGAACCTCTTTTGTACCATTTTGCTCCTTATTTTGATGGGATGTCTGGTCAAAGGGGACTCTTGATGGTTTAGAAGTTGCATCTGTGATTGAATCTTGCAGACTATACTTAAAAGGTGTGTTACTGCGATCTGTGGCTAATGTACCAAGATGCTTTGCAGGACAGCCTACAATATCACTATGTCCTGCCGGGGTCTTTCTACTGTTAGAGAAGAGCCAAGGCATGTATGTGCGTGCGCAAGAAACAATGGTCTTTTTAGAATAGATCCTTACTCTCTGGCAAGAGAATGATTCCGGATCATCTGGATCACTGACGTCACTCTCAGTTTCGGATCCTGAAAACTCACGTGAGGCATCAGTTTCTCCGATACTGCTGATCTGACCACAAGAATTCCTGTGGAAATTTTCCATAGTTCTGTCAAGTTCCAAAGATGACTGAGAGTTAAAAGACATCCCAGAATCTGTTTTCTCTTTGTATCTAGAGTCAGTTTTTGATTGGTTTTTGCTACAAATGCTATCTAAATCAGTAGTCGATGGCAAAATGCCAAACTTAAAGCTAGGTCCAGGGTTCTCCTCAATGTCTTTGTCAGTCAAACACTGCTCTTTCTTCTTACATTCACCTTGTAGTAAAGAAGAGCTAGTAGCAGATAATTCATTTGTTGAATACTTGACAAAATGATATGGATGAGAGGACAAAGTCCTGGCACCTGTATGTTTTTTCACATTTTTCTGGTGTTTATTCACATTTTGGGGCTGACAGGCCTTCTGCTCTGACTGTGCCCTTTGCCACAATTCATTGTTTTCTGCCGGAGTACTTTCCTCACATCTGTGTTTCTTATACCTGAAACAAGTGGGCTCAAATTGAAATCCAGCTCTCATGTCCTGTTTAAAGCAATTCACAGCCTTGTTGTTGATCACATCTGGTAACACAAAGCCACAGTTGTGACTACACCTGCCACACTTTTGGCCAATGTCACAAAGCATCACCTTGAGGTTCTGACGAGTCCATAAAACAGTCTTCTTATGTTCTGTGACTGTGGTCTTGCTCTTGATTTCGTCTGTAACCACAGGGTGCTCTGGCCCTGGGCTACTGTTTCCTTGCCCTTGCTTACCCACCAACTTCTGCTGAGGAGAAACATGTTTACAGATGCCACAGACAACACAGTTGGAAATTCTGACGGTGCTTCTCACAGACTCCTCTGAATCAGCTAATCCAGCAGGGCGCAGGTGCACAATTCGACCATTTTCTGCAAATAGAAAGACATTTAGGGTTAATTACCATAAATCAGAAAAAGACAACTTTAAAAATTGTCTTCTGCTGTTGTTTTATTTATTAAAATTTATTATCACCCATTACTACCTCCACAATAACATGCAAATAAATATATAACTCCTGCAACTCCTGTTTACATTACACTATCTGCACTAGATATACTGTGTATATATTGTTTATTTTGCTAATTACATCTTTTTTAATAAGTGCTCTGTTTTTATACGCACTGTCCTGTTGTCAAGTCATGCTGCTCATATGTGCTTTAAATTGCCCCCTGGGGACAAATAAAGTTTTCTGAATCAATAAATTTCCTCCAAAAGATTGGAGATGGTCCACATCAGGGCCATTTTAATGTACAGACAGGTAAAAAGATCAAAGAAAAAACATAATGGGGGAAGAAATGGGTAAGACATTTTTTAACAACCAAAATATTCACCAAAAATCCAAAGCAATGAGGAGACTGTCTGTTGTTTAATCAGCTGTAACTCTGCTGATCCTGACTCAAAAATTATTGTGGCAGTGGCAAAAACTGAGAAAAACAGTGATCATAATTTATGGTTCAATAATATTACATAACAAGAAGAGAAAACAAATTTAGGTTGTGCAGTAACTTGCTGGGAATACAAAGTTATTAGCATAATATCATGATAATTACTCTAAGCCTGATTTGAGTGTCACCACACCACTTTATGTTCTAATACTAAAACTGGATTTTGCAAATAAAATATCTTTTATCCGATAAACATTTTCTGCCGTACTAAACTGTGTGGAAAGGTTTGAAGTTAACATGATGAGACATTTAGTTTTGAAATAACTCTTAATTTACTCAAAATTCAAACTAAATCTCTGTGCCTGTTGCACAGCTTTGTCCAACGGTTACATCTAGATATATCTACAGTACTGTGCGAAAGTTTTAGGCCAACATTAGGTTTATTAGTTTAAAGTTCTAATGATCACACATGCATTTCTCAGTCTCTGTATACAATTTGGATATAAGGAGTATGCACAGCAGCAAAGATAAGTTTCTAGGAAAAAAACAGCTTCTATAAACCAAAGAGATAGTATTTAGTGTGGCCTCCATTTGCTGTCAACATGTTTTTCACCCTTTTCTTTATACAAGATTTATTTCATTAATTTTCTGATGTTTTATGCCAGGTTTCATTCAACACATGTCAGATGTTTCTGTTTGTGCTGCTTTTTGTCATAGGGTCAGAGGTCACACTATATAGTGACTTGAACCTTTAACATCCATTTAGTTTAGTTTTTGTGTCTTTAAAGACTGTGCACACACTTCTTGTATGTTCTTGTATCTGACTAGAGGTGCCTTAAGACTTCTGCACAGTACTGTAAATATAGCAATGTATAAATCAGACTATTGGCTCAGTCTAAGCATTATGAAAGTACCCCGACCATGCTTTTTACTTTACAGATCCACCAAGAATCTGTTCAAAGATCTATGACTTGGCCCTAAGGTTAGGGGTGAACAGTTGGTCAAATTATAATCACAATATCAATCTGTGCAATTATTAATCCGAAAGACTACAGTTTAAAGGGTCAGATTTAGGGTTACCCAAGTACAGAAATGAAAAAAATAATCTGCTGAATGATGAAATTTGGGATTTATAAACAGTTTGTATAATCTTTATTGCTATCTTACATTTTAACATTTAGGTAAACTAAAAAAAAAAAAAAATACAATGAGCAATCATTGTGTTTTCCTTAATACTATACTTAGCAAACTCCAGACAAATCCAAAATAATAACACAATTCTGCCCACAATATTTGCAAAATTGCTTTTTCCCCAAATCCAGCAGCTATATGAGTATATAATGTGTTTTAATCCATTGTTTCACTGTATTATGTCAAATCTTTAAGACAAAGAACTAGAAAGCAGGAAGAAACTGCAATAAAGGATTATTTTCCGCCAAACTATTGAGTATAATACCACCAAATTGTTAGACTAAAGAATTCTCCCTAGTGGTTTACAGGTCATAAAAGGACATGTTTGCAGGAAAAGACAGATGTATGCCATGATGTTAGCTTAGCATTTAGCATTACCTTTAACTCACTAGAGAACAAATTAATGCTCACAAAATACTTAACTCAGCGAAACATAAGCTTCATTTGGACCTTTACCAAAAATTACCAAATAAAAACGTAGGTTGTATCCAAATATTATGACTTTTACATGCTTTACTGAAGTAGAAACAGCTAGCCAACCTTACACAGAGGACACAGCTAAGTGGCCCTTACTTGAAAGTCCGGTTGGCATTGACCGCGTTCCCGTTAGCACTTGTCCTGGTTCTGCCACAGACCGCCGAACACACGGAGTGGACCCGACTACCACCCTGTCCTGTCCCTCTCTGCCTCCACATGCCCTTTTGCTATGAGCTATGTGGACCTTACGGGATTCAAGACTAGCTGATGGTTTCAAACACACGCGCGCCTTAATGCGTGTTGTAGCGGTCTTGTTTGCAGCCAACGTTTTTTTGACAATTAGCATAGCACGTTTTCGCTTCACTGCCATATTAGCTAAATCGGTATTACAACACAAAATGCAAATCAATCTGGACTCATGCTGTTTTTTGAGCGTGTCCAGCCTACTCTTTCTCCTAGTATTTGGTTTGCTTTGCTGATACTTCCCTCTAGTTAACATACCCTCTTGTATAGGCGCCATTTTATTTTGCATGACACGAACAGCTGAATCACTTCCCTTCTTAGTCTGTTTCCTACCCGTATAATTCTTCTCCAAGTCTTCGTCGGGGGTCTTATCGTTCATATTTTCTGGGGCCACTTCCTCCGTTAACAACCTTTCTGAAAGCTCCCGTGAAGCGGTAACATTATTCTGTATGTTCCGTCTCCGCCGCGGTACCAGTTGCAGCCCTTTTAGTGCAGCTCGGTTCAGTTTTACTTTCCCAGAAGGTAAGGGCATGCTGTAACGGAACTGTGTATAAACTACTAACTATAAAATGCAAACTCGTAATAGTCAAACCAGCAGTACGACCTTAAACCTTGTAGACGCTCATCTTTCCCTAACTAACCTCTGGTAGACATGAGAGCCCACGGTGTGTAGAGAACCACTGCGCATGCGCAACGAACCATGTACCTCTCATCTTAATTGTTTTTAATTTTTCGTTTTTAACCATTAAAAACTTAGGAACTTTTTTTTCTACATCTGCCCATTCCTAAATGATGTATCAACAATTATATTATTTTATAATATACATTATAATATTTACTCATCGTGTATGTGTCTGTTAACAGTTGAGTAAATTCAAAGGTAAAAGATATTTTACCTTTGTAGTAAATATCAAAACTGAGAAAACTGAAGAAAAAGTGACTTCTTCAGTAAAATATCCATAACTGATCACGCAAACAAGCATCTACAACTACTGTCATTTGTAAAACTACATGAGTTTTACTGGAGAATCAATGCTGCAGAAGAGAGTATGGAGCTTCCATACATCCACATGGGTCATATCTATTGCTAGTAATTAGCTGAGAAACTCCATTTTTCCTGAATTATTTACAAGAATTAATAGGGTTAGTGTTTCAATAGTTATTAAACATTATCAGTTGATGCTTTTGGTCATCAGTGACTTGTTTCTGAGGGATAAATGTCACATTTACCATCAAAAACTAACAAAATAACAGCTCTAATGGTATTTATCAAGTAATTTGAAATGCACTTTAAGGTAGTGTCTTGCTTATACTGGGTGATAATTTATTTAATTTGCTATTGAATAAAACTGATTCAGAGGAATACATCATATGGCAATGTAAAAATCTCAGTCAAATACAAATCAAACCATAAAGCACCATTTATTTTGCAATTAACCCTCATACATTAAAGTCTGCTTGCAGAGTTGGGTTTGTTTTAATCTAAAATAACAAGATACGCAAAATCTGGAACAATCATGCTTAGAATCAGTCACAAAATGACCTGACTTGAGCTGATCTCAGTGAACACTCAGGATTTTAATTGCCATGGAGGCAAAAACATTTGCTTGTAGGTGGTTTTTCTAATTAATTTAATACTTATTGAAATTGTAGTCAAATCACTGGGTCAGAGCATCTCTATGTCTTGTTGTTCATTCCCTGTGTAAAGTGTTTAGTACCTACCAAACGTATCTGAAGAACAACCAATTGATCATTTATGGGAGCAGAACATTATTCCCACCTATCTAATATTGTGTAGGTTCCCCTTTTTCTACAAAAACTGCTCTGACCTGAGGCCTAGACTCCACCAGACCTCTGAAGGTGTGCTGTGGTATCTGGACTAAGACATTAGGAGCAGATCCCTGAAGTCCTGGAAGTAGAGAGGTGGACCTACATGGGTCAGAATTATTTGTCCAACACCTCCCACAGATGCTTTTTTGTCCTGATTGGGATGTTCTTCCTTAGTCTATTTTTGGTTGGTACTACCACTGCAGACCAGGAACACCCAACAAGACTGGACCCAGTCATCACCGTTTCAATATAGACCAGGTCAAAGTGTCCCTTACATTGTCATCTTGTTGCTTCCAACACATCAGCTTCAAGGAGTAAATGTTCACTAACTGCCTAATATATCCAACCAGTGAAAGATAATTTTGTAATAAAATAAAACATCTCCTGTCAGTGGTGATGTTATGGCTGATCAGTGTATACAGTAGTTTCAACTTTATTGATTCTTCTAAAACTAATAATCGGTGTTAGTGCTGTTTTATGTAGGGTATATTCAAATATCTGATATTAACAGAAGACAGAAATAAAAGGAGTCCTGCAGGAAGAAAGAGTGTGTGTAGAATGAGTGACTGAAGTGGTCATTTGTTTGGACAGATTGGTGAAATGCAAATTAAACAAAACACATCCAGTGCAAAATAACAAATGTCCTGTGTACATGTCATTTTTAGAATAATTTCTGAGATATTATTATGGGAAGGCCACTCATCATATGGTCCCTATGGTCTCTGCCCAAAAGTAGAAGCTGTAACAAAGTCCTCACTTTTCTTATTATGAGGAACACAGAACAGTTAACTTTTAAAAGACATTTTATACATTATGCATCATCACCTATAGTAGTACACTGTTGTTGTGATTATTTTGTACAGTTCAGAATGTAAATAAGGGTTAAAAACATTAAATGCAGCATGAGAATGTATTTTGTAATTGTATTATCTTATAAAGACAACTAAAGTAGTAAAGCCTCCACTGTACTTCTGCAGTGTGATTTATTAATGAACACAAACACATATATAGTTTATTTTCATCATTGTTCTATTTGGTCAAACACAAAGAAAAATACAATGCAGTTGAAGTATATGAAGCTTTACAAGTCACTCATAGCATTATGAAGGACCAAACTGAGCAAAACTGAGCATGAGACGTGAAAGGTAAAGGTTAGACCCTGGTGTTGGGAAGTAGCCGGTCCCTGGACTGTGGCGGCCTGATTCACAACACCAGCTGCCCCGCCCCACCGAGCCAGGAGATGGCGCTCTGACGGTGGCTGTTCCTCCCCACTGGGAAAGAAAGAAGCAGTTCCATCTCATTGAGTTCTCCCTGGGGGCACAGTGCCGGCTCTCTGCCTCCCTCTCTCTCTCCTAATCTTTGCTACATCTGTGACAGCTGTGAAAAGAAAACATGCAAATTAGAATGTGAGGAAACCATTGGAGGTGACAGAGAAACACACATACACACATAAGGACACATGAGGGAATGTTCTCTGGGTTCCTCGTGTTTCGAGTTCTCTTCATAAATCCACACACAAGGGATTCTGGGAGTCTCTGCCCCACCTCTCTGACAGGCATTAGGCCACCCACAGCCCTCTCTTGCTTCGGCGGTGGTGCGTTTGTGCTCCGTGGCTCCCAACAACATCCTCTATGCAAATTTTATAATCACACCACAGCAATAAGGGATGTCTGTGTCAGTATGTGTGTGTACGTACAGTGAAGAGGGATATAAGCTTTTACTTAGCATATGAAATGAGTTGGGATTAGAATGAGATAAAGAGCACAGTGGAGAGCACGGGGAGTGTTATGAGAGGGGTCACTCGTAATTTTGCTTCTGTAAAGCACTTTAAATCTTCCTGACTGCTCTCTCAGGCATCGGAATAGCACACTGGGCTCGACTGAAGCCATCAAAGACCACTGGCAGTTTCAGCATTAATTGTGCTCTTCACATTAAAACACTGTAGGATATCAGCAGGATGTGAAAATGTAAAAAATCGGAAGTATTTATTTATGTAGACCACCAGCTGCATTGTTTTCTAGGTCAGACAAGTGTTTGCTGTCTTGTTGTCAGAGAGGCCAAGAGGTAAACGACTGTTGATGGATGTGAGCATAAAAATATAATGATCATATTATGGGATGGCCTCTCTAGTTTTATAGTGTCCATGGTCCTGTCCATAAACCCTGCTCTATCTAGCTGTATAAATGAAAGCATATTTTTCTAATTATCAAAGAATGAGAAACTATTACCTAAAAAGACAAAAATCTACTCACATTTTAAGGCTTACCTGCCTTTATCTGACATTAAAGTACGTGTATCAAATGTACAATATGTAGAGCTGCACTCACTTATCAATTAGTTGTCACGCAGTAAATTAAATGACTACTTTAATGGAGAAAGAAATCCACGTTTTTCATTTGCAGTCTCTCACATTGCAATATTTTCAGTTTTCCTTCCTCCTTCATGAAAGAGAACATGTTTTTTGGGGGGGGGTTGTGGACTAAACAGAATATGTGAGGATGTGTCCTCGGGTTTCGGGTAACTGATTAGAGGTTTACACCATTGTTTGGACATTTTATGGAATAAAAGATTAATTGAGGCATCAAGAAAACAGATTAATCAATAAGGGAAATAATCATTTACTGCAGCCTTAAGAATAGCTAGATGCATATTATGTAGAATTGCAAATAATAATCAGTTAGTTGTCAACTATTAAATTAATCATCTATTTTAATAATCAATTAATGTGGAATTTATTAAGAAAAAAATCAAATCAAATCTCTCAGGTTACAGCTTCTATTTCTTTCCTCCTCTGACACTAAACTGAATATTTGGCTCATAGATCAGCGCTACATTTGAGGACATCCTCTTGCATTTTGAGAAAACTGATCAACATTATTCAGCATTTTCTGATATTTCATATATCAAACCATTAACTGATGGTGAATTGATCAACACTGACAATAATCATGTAGTTTGGCCGCTCTGTCGTCTAATCAATTCATTTTTAGAACTTCAATTTTGATAACAGAAAAAGAGGCACATGTGGGAATGCAAATATTTTTCCATACTCTATTTTCTTACTTATATAAATGTAAAATGAATGTCAGCAGTAGAATATGCTCAAAACAGCTTCCTTCTTTTGGTTATTACTGGGGGAAAAAGCTCAAAATGGAAAGTTAAAAGGGCTCACATAATCTGTAAAAAGTTAAGAATTGAGAACAATTAACAGAAACACATAGATTAACTTAAAATACAGTTATTTCTGTGGCACAGAATATGCATTTTGGTAAGTGTGCACCCTTTGTTTCCTCTCTCTGCCTCTCCTTCTGTAGGTTCACAGTAGTTGTTCTCCCCCCTCACACTTTTCTTCTTGCTGTTTATTCATTGCTGTCCACTGAGAAACCTCTCTCTAGAGAAAAACTCTGTCTTTTTTCCATGAATAATGTGAGACATTACAGACAGTGGCCCCTTCTGCAGGAATTCAAGCATAGTCACATCACGGCAAAAATTCCACGGCGAGACTTGGCTACGTCGTATCATTTTCATTTGCATATATATATTTATACAAGCATTTCCAAAAGCAAATCACTGTGCATTATGGTTCGGCATTAATGTGTGTGCATGTGCATCTGTTTTATGTGTGTTTTACCAAAATGACAATACAGTTTTGCTTTCAGCTCTTTGAAATGCTGCAGTTAAATCACTTATTCAATTAACACTAAGTGAGAAAGCGTTGAAAATATGACTACAAAGGAAATAGGGGTTAAAAGTGATTAAAACAAATATTCAGACTCCTATTAGCATTAAATGTGCAACATACACACATTTTGCATATTCCTACTTTTTGCAAATTAAACACTAGATATTAGGGTTAAACCTGTGAAGATCTAAATTTGCATTCAGGCCCATTTCTTTGTCTTTCACTAGGCCGGTGTGAAGCCGACGGGAACGCGAGCAGCAGCTGAATTCCTTTAAATAGCCCTGCCTGCCTCATCATATGGTTGCTATGGCAGCCAGCCCCTCGTTTCAAGATAACGTCCACATGCTCTGAGAGACCTCCTCCACCTGAATGCTATAGATCCACAGCGCTGCCCGTTAGAGAGACACACTGAACCATTTAACAGCACCTCAGAATAAGGTTTTGTGCGTCTGCAAGTCCACAGTGTGAGAAATAATCAGTATTTGGCATGTGTAATTCAGTCTGCAGTTAAGCTTACTGGAGTGATTCAACAAAACTGTTTAATAGAGGAAAAAATAGTAAGTGTTGGAGGGATATAAAGGCAAAAAAATTTTTTTTAAAAAGAGGTAAAAAAGGCAGAGGAGAAATAATGTGATGGAAAAATCTAATGCTGGAGGAAAGGAGATCAAAAGTGAAACAGATGAGCGAACAGCTGGTACAAGAAATGAAGTGATACAGAGAGAAATGAAGGGTGAAAAAGACGATGAATGATCTGTGACATTTTGGAGAAAACGGATGAATTGAAAGATTGCTATAGATAGCATCCTAAGCAGAGAGAATAATGGGAGATGCCATCTTTTCAGCGACGCCTCTTTCTTTTCAGAGTAACTCCTTCTTCTTCTCCTTGCCGCGCTCATTTTAACCACCTATTTCCAATCTCCTTTTCCCACCCCCCTTCCTCTTCTTCTCTTTGTCTGGCGTCCTGCTTCTCTTCTCACCCCCCCTCCTTTCAGTTTCTGCTTTCAATTAGTCATATGTTTAGACGGTCAACCAGGACATTAACAGTGTAGGACTGTAGGCAGATGAAGTGGGTACGAGTGGATCTATGTGATTCTCTGCCTCTGGAAACGACTTGGTCCTGAATCTCCCCAAAGTGCACTCAGTAAAAGTATTGTGTGAAATCAATTACAGGGGAAGACAGCTTTTAAGGTATCAGCATCTTTCATAACAGCAGATTTAAAGACATTTTTACTACAACCTAGAACTAATGTATAGCCTAAAACACTTATTCTGGACTTATTTAAGTAATTAAATATAAATAGTAGGAATAAAGTATTGGACATCATGTATAAATTCACTATAACCATATGAAAGAAAGAAAAATAAACTACAGCTGGCACACTATGAACCTCTTTCTTTTACTCAATTCCAATTCTATTTTTAAAACTGCCTCATTGCTTGAATAAATGAATCCCTCATTTAATGGATATTAGGCATTTAAAATAATGAATTAAAACATTTCAATTAATGCCAGTTTTTAAGACAGGACGGGTATAAATGAAACCAAGATTATTTCCTTAAAAAGCTTAAAGTTACAGAACCAGATACAGCTTGAATTTACCTTAATAAATCTATCTGAACCTGTCTGCATGCATCCTAACACCCATATGAAGTGAGCGTCTGTCTTCTGGCTTTTTTTTTTTTTTTTTGAGACAAATCAGTCTGGCAGTCAAGAAAACAATCTATAATGCAGCTAATGTATGTTTCGATCCAAAGAAAAACTAGATCTATAAAGCAGAAGTCGTCAAATAGTCGATAAAGATGGCACCCACAATTTCCTCTTAAAACACACAGGCAAGCTGATTGCATTTGAGCGAGCAGGGCGCGCCTCGGTATCTCCTAATGCGTCTGTAAATTGAGTTGGAAAATGACGACGTCTGTTGTCTGCACTTGGGATGGAGGCCAGGGAGGCGAAAGAAGAACATCTTCCCCTCTCTGCATTTCAGACCCGACACTATTAACCGGCAGGCCTCCCTGCTCATGTCAAACGTTTTTCTGTTTTATCTTATTTCACCTCATGCTGAGAGAGACAAAAACTGACAACACTCATTTCACTACTTTTCCTTCTGTCTCTTCGGTATTTCCTCTGTCTCCATCTTCAAATCGGAGGAGAATCGGCAACACTGACAGGACTTAACAGTGTCCAAGATTATGATGCATAATCTAGAACATTAATATTATCAGTAGCATCACACTGGGAGGCTGCAAGGTGTTGGTGAGAGCATAAATAGACATGACGCTGTGTTTTGCACCCATTATTAAGAGGCTGTGGTGGTCAGCTCTGAGAGCAGCAGTGATAAGCATTTGCCAAACATCCATTTCCTCTTTACTCGGGTCTAAAAGGTCCTGTACCAGATACAGGTACACACACATTCGTGCCAAATATATTTCGTGAGGATACCACTTGACATAATTTCCATCCTTCTTCCCATCAGTTCAGTTTATTCATGAACAAATTAAAACACAAGTACAATCGTGTATGATATAAAGGAGGTATACGAAATGGGACACCCTGATGAGCTCTGAAACATGAGAACAGGGGCCCAGACACTGAAATGGCATTAAAAAAATATACATTTACTAGCACTTCTAGGTTTGAAAGAATATATGTTATATAATAATAACATTTCCAACCAAAAATGCATGAAGAAAAGATAATGGAAGACCCTAAACTAAAAATAAGGATTACTCTACACCTAATTAACCTTAGCTGAAAGGTCCAAGACATTTGTTTCATTAGTCTAACATTAGTTAAATAGGATAAAATCCTGGTAAGATCCTCTTTATAGATATATATGATGAATAGACAGATTTAACAGTAGATCCAAAACAGTAAAATTTGACAATTTCTTTTGGTGATCAAGTTACAACATATTTTAATACTTTAATCTTAGTTGTCACAGTTGAGTATCTAATCCTAAAGCTAAAAGTAGCTCTAAATCTAAGATAAAGCTGCAACAATTAATCAATTACATGTTAAATGTTAAATAAACCTCAATCTATTCTGACTAATTGATTAATCAATTAGAATAGTCTCATTGTGAAAATGCTGAATTCATTTTACTCCCTTATAGAACATGACATTTGAGGGCATCATCTTGGTTCTTTGGGAATTACTAATTGGCATTTTTCACCATTTTTCTGACATTGTATTGATTTAACAGCTACACTAATAATTGTGAAAATAGTCATCAGATTGTATTGCGGCTCCAAACTGTCATACAGTCCTTTGAGCCTCCATCCAAAGGCCAAAATGTCCTTAGTCTGGTGGTTAAAAATCAAATCTGGTTCTCACAAAGACTACTATGTAAAAACACACACTCGCAAAAGATGTCCTCATCCTGTCCTCTCATTGAAAAACTGTAAATTGGCCTATGGTTGCTGCTTTTGTGTCTTTCATACAACAACCTGATATTAAAACCAACATCTTTATGTAGTACCTACTGTGTGTGCATTACTTTCATTTTCTTATTCAGACTGCAGTGACACCTCTAAGGATTTTGTATCATGAATTGATATATAAATAATAATAATAATAATAATAATAATAATAATAATAATAATAATAATAATAATAATAATAATAAAACAGTCTAATCACATAAATGTTAGTCATAAATTCTTAAAAAATAATATAAAATTGACTCTTCGTGGCTATAAAGGTAGGGTTTCAAAGAAAAATTACATTCAGCAAAGCCTCAAGGCCTATCTCCTGTATTTATAGACTTGAAATGAATGGATTCATTGTGTTAATAGTGTTACTTGAGTTGACAAAGAGTGTAGACAAAAGTCAAAAAAGAGAATGAAAGGTTTAAAGAGAGATGGCTTCTACCATTAGTAAATAGCAGTGCTGTCTCACAGTCTCTCTCACATACACACCTGTATGGAAGCACATCCACAGACACACCCAGTTCCAGTCAGATGCATGTGAACATACAGCGGTACATATTCATCACTCCGCTCCAGTGTCTCTCTCTGCTGTCTTTCTGTCGTTCAGGAGGGACACTGCGGCTGCACTTTTGCTTGACAAATGCTTTAGAAACAGCAGCAGAGATTTTTTTTTTACTGTGTAAGCCTTGGCTGTCACATTTAAGTCTCGGTGCACGCGCATTCGCACACACGAACTGCACACCCACACATTTACGATAAGGCCTAAGCGCTGGTAGTCATTTAGTTCAGCTTTGTCTTTTTACAGCATCTCCCTGATGAACTGCAGAAAATGCAAACACTTGCACTATTCGAATTATTAGCAAAATGGCACAGCTTAAACTTAATCCAGTGATGCTTATAATCTGGGCTGTGTGTGTGCGCGCGATGTATCTTAATAAGAAGAAAAAGAAGTGGGCATTAATATATGAGAAAATGCTGCTGGTCAATGAAAAAGTCTGTGGTTCCGTGTGTGTAAAAAACTAACATCTCTGAAAGCTGTTCTTTCATAACAGATATAATATTGGAACAGTGTCACAAGAGAATTGATGTGGGAAAAAATAGACTAAGGACCTTAGAGGAGTCATTGCTCTCTTTTTGTCAAAGCATAAAGAGATTTGAACATAAATCAAACAAACAAAATTGCCATCACTCAATATCTCCTCTAAGATTACAATGAAACATTGGTTTTTGCGCTACAATAACACCGCTCTGCGCCCCTTGACTTGTCCTATTGACTGTTATAAATCAGGAACGGTAACAGTGTTTTATAGTTGCCTTAGCTTCCACCCATTCTTATGTAAGTATAATATTTGATTGTCTGGCCTTTGGTTTAAGTGCAGATCTATAAATTTATAAGTCCCTGCCGGGTACTTGAAGATAATTTTGGCACAGAAGTGTGCCAAAAGAGCACTAACCCTGATGACTCCTGCAGGTTGCCAACTCTGGGCAGGGCAGGACCAGCCGGGCCAGGCCGATGGATGGGGTAGATGGCTGGCCGGGTGGCTGGACTGGCGAGGCAGAGAGCTGTAAAGAAACAACAAGGTCAGCTCTTTCAGCAGAACACATTCAGCACCTTAATGTTCATCTATGAAAATGCTGACCCTCCAAAGATGGTGGACGTGAACCTAAAAGGAACTCAGTAACTCCCAGTGTTGCTGCAATCTAAAGTGGGGAGGTGTTTTTTTATGCTAAATGTAGGGTTTTCCTTGAGGGTGCCGGGAAAACACAATCATCAACTGTTACAGTGTGGTGGTTTGACATAATGGTTCCTCCAGTCTAGGTATAAGTGAGGCTGGTAATTATGGATTAGCAGAGATCTCCGGTGAGCGCAGACTTCCCCCTGACACAAAGCAGTCGGTAAAAAAGCAAAAAGCAGGATTATTCTCACATATGCAAGCAAGAAAACACACGTATACAAACAGACAGATACACACAAGGCGCTCGTAGCTATACACGCACACACCTCAGACCTACACACTCTTGTCGGCCATCACAGACAGCGTGCCGGCTCGGCAGCCATTTTGCAGGGCTGCTCTGGAATGTTCAATTAGGGTAATTGTGGCTTACGCTATATTTTATCAGCATTACAGACATACTATATGTTACAAAAAGCCATTTCATGTTGTGTGCGATTACACTCCCCCTCAATGTCTTCAGTATATTGAAGTGGAATCATAATTGTGTATGTTTGATAGCGTTTCTAAGCGCTGAGGCCCCACTGTGCAAACCAGGGCGTATATGACAGCCAGTGATTGTGCAGCCATGTGCGACTTCCACATGGCATCAATGTATGTATGCTACATGGCTCATTTTAATGTATGTGTGTGTGTGTGTGTGTGTGGGGGGGGGGGGGGGGGGGGGGGCACACCCTACAGCTCGACAGTGCACACATATGGAAGAGGGGGTGGATGTGTGTGTGTGTGTGTGTGTGTGTGTGCTCTCAGAGAAAAACGAGAATGAAAACGGTGACAAATGGACTAAAATCCAAAAGAGGAGCGAGGGACACAGAGAGCGAAGGAGAGCAGAGAAGGGCACTGGAAAGAAAAATGTACAGCTTGTTCTCATCGCCACCATTTTTTACTGTGCAATTTGGTCATTGTTAACTCCATTTTTAGGCAAACTGTGGTCTTAAATGTAGACTTTTTGTGAAATGTACAGTATTCAGAAAGTGCACAACTGGGACATAATACTTTTTTCAAATAAAACATCCCTCTCCAAAAATTGTGACCTATTCAAATATCAAATTGTGCTTTTTCAGGCACTCTCCTTGAATAAATCAGTATCTGTGTAGGTAAGGCTCTGACCTATGCATGAGCTCAAGCCCAGTTTTTCACATGGGTAGACCCTAAACTTTATTGTCTCACTTACACAATATTTAATGATGAACGCCTCAAGAAGACCATCAGAAACTCAATTCACTCCTTACTCCTAGTAAGGCATGCATTATTTTCACATCTTTCAATGTAGAATATTAACTTCCTCAAATACAGACTAATGCCACCTCATATTTATTTTATACAGCATTTGTAAAATCATAAAACACCAATGTAAAGCAGTAGAGGCTAAACTAAACTGCACCCCTTACAAAGATCTGCAATCACATGAGCAGGATTTAACAGAGGCCAAATAAGGATAAGAGCATCTATTACAGGGTATTGAAACAAAGAGGGGATTGATAAACTGGTGTCATATGGACAGGGTCGAAGCAGTCTATACCATTATAAATGAGCGGATGCTGCATGACAGTGTGAGGACCATGGAGGTATGATGACCTGCTGTCAAACAGGATGGGGTGAAAAAGGGCGTCAGGGACTGAAATGGAGAAAAGGACCGAGAACACGGCAGCGGCGCAATGCGTACATGTGCTCAGAGGAGACGAATGGGATGAGCTCAGGCATCAGAAAAGCTGTACGCACATGCTTACGGAGGATAACTGTGACCATTCAACATAAAATCCTGCTCCCTACTACCCCCCCACACCCACCCACCCACATCCACGCTCACTCAGGATAAGACACGAGACTGCACATATGATCTGCCGCCCTTTGTCTGGGTTCATCGGTCAGCGATGGTCGACAGTTCGACACATTAAGCTCTTCTTCTTTCTCTTCGTGTCTCACATGTGCACACATACACACATGCACACTGATAGTCATGTGCATGGCAGATGACCCCCCTCCCCTACGTTACCCCCCCCCCCCCCCATGCACCAACAGCCCCCCCCCCCCCCCCCCCCCCGGACACATGTGCTTTAACCTCATTTCAACGTCTATGACATGTTACAGTCGTCCTACTGTCATGACTGCCCCCCCCCCAGCCCCCTCACCATTCACTCTGTCTCTGAGCCTCCGTGTCCTCAGAACGCACCCCCACTCCCCCCACCCCCACCTACCGGGTGATCATCTGCTGTGACCGTGTCCTCCTATCACCGTGAGTCAGGAGTGTTTCAACAGTAATGAGTGGGAGGGAAGGAAGGTAGATGGGGTTAAGGTGCTGGTGATGGTGGAGACACCTTTTCTGACTTCTTTCTTTTTGTAATCAGACATGACTGCTGACAGAGAGAACTTTCCTTTATCACCCATCGTCGGAGGCTGTGTGAGCAGTGCCACAGTGCCAGACAGAGGGGACCCTTTGTCTCCCACCACCACACTGGGAGGGACGACGTACGTACAGACGCACACACACATATACTGTACGTTCTGGCAACAAATGTATGCACAATATCCCTGACACAGACTACACCTATCTGCTCTGCACTGAAACATGAGACACAACAGTGATTTAGACACTGACATCCATCCTGGAGTACATCAGTGCCTGCACACCTGTACATGTAAACCTGTAAATTTCAGCACTATGTGGAAGTGATTACTTAACAGTGAGTGTGTACAGCATGTGAGTCGATGTGTGTGAGAGTATGTGTGTCCTCAGACTCACCTGGCGGTGCCCCTGGAGCTGGTTGTCGTGGTAATGCAGTCTCAGCTGGGGTTGCAGAGCTGTGACACCTGATGTCCCTCCTCCTCCTCCCTCACACACACTCTCTCTGCTGTAGTATAGGATCAGTAGCTACACCCTAGCACTGACAGAAGGGGGCGGGAGACACAGAGGAGGGGTTCTTATCGAGCTTGGCGGATCGTACCACTCACCACGTCGAGACGAGGGGACACCGGGGGGCCAAGCTGATAGGGAAGCTTCTGATAACGCTGGATGGAGCCGCTCACAGATCACCCTGCTGTCTGCGCTCACATGGTCTCTCCCTGCTTCGGCTGCCATGATTGGACGACGCGCTTCCTCCTTCATCAAAATGTAAAATTCCAAGACAGAGAGAGTAGTGCAGTGTGTGTGTGTGTGTGTGTGTGTGTGTGTGTGTGTGAGAAAAAGAGAGTGTCTGTGGGAAAAGACAGACAATGCAAGTGTAGCTTTTGTGTGTCTTTGGGAAATATTTGTTGTGAAGATCACTATGACTGCATGCATGACTATTGATGCATGTGTGCGTGTTTGTGTTTTTGCCTGAGTGTAAATGTGTGCGCCTTTGTGTCAGGGAGACGATGTACAGGATGCCATTGTCTGTGTGGGCGTGTGATAGAGGAAGAGGTAGTCGAGGGAGAGACACAAGACAAAGAGAGTGAGATAGAAAGACAGGGTTAGTGTGTGTGTATATGTGTGTCTGTGTGTGTTTGAACGAGAGAAGAAGAAAGCAGTGTGTGTGTGCACGGCCTGAGAGCTGTCATCATTAGTCTTTGCAGCGGCTGGTGTTGGGCTGCAAAGGGGCTTGTCAGTCAGTTTCTGTCACAACATGTCACACTGAATGGACACACTCACGCACACACTCCCTAGAGGGGATCATGTCAAGATGGGGCCTGGTTGCTCTGACAAGCTGACCCCCCGACTGCCCCCACCCACACAACCTTTAACCCCACTCCTCTGACTCCTTCTACAACTGTGCCACTTGCAGGATCGATCCACAATTTGTCAGTTTCACAGTTAGCTTTGACAAAAAAGTACATGTGGGATCATTTGAGGTTGGAATGAAGTGTAGAAAGGAAGACTGGGAAAAAAGCAAGAGAGAGTGGCAAGAGGCAGATGGCAGCGAGCGCTCACACATGCCTGGGTCTCCTGAGAACCAACCGGCGAAATAGTGCTGACTCACTGTGCTCGTGGCAGGCCTTAAAACGCACCCAGATTAACCTCTACATCCAAAAAATTCATGCAACACGATTCACGACAAAATAATTACATTTGTCGATACAGACTTAAATAAAACAACACAAAGTGAACACTGATTTTTGTTTTGTTCCAGTCCGATTGATCTCATGTAGTTCGCTGCAGAGGGGAGCTTCATCCTCGGCACATAAAACAGACCTTCCCTTTTTCCTGGCTTTTCTCTGTCTCTCTCCTGCTGCCGATTTAATTACCTTCTATATTTATCAGAGCTCAAGATGCTATTTTGGTTTCGAGACTCTTGTCACTGATATCAGGAGCTACATTATTCAGAGTGAGCACCGGGGGCCGTGAGACACAGAAGTACGCTTGTTAACCCTATGGAGAAGGACTGAAGATACTGTATGTCACATTTATAATATGGCAGCTTTGCTACATTTATGTTAGTCAATGCTATTACGCTCTGGAATGCATGTGTGTTTTGTTATGTAGGCTCGATTTAGTGCAAAATGTGTCGAGAGCTCTGGTCTAAGGTGTGGTCTGTCCAGGTTGTGTCTCCATTTTGTGACTGCGCCATCTCAAATCTCAGCTCCAAATCATCAGGAAGAACATCTTTTAGGAAGTACACACACAGGCATCCACATATACAGCTACAAAACTGCAGAAACGTCTCAAAGCATGGCTGCTTGTGCACAGCATGCCCGTGCAAACACACGCTTGCACAGCGACACACAGGGCCGGTATAGATCGGTGCCCTCCACATTTGGTTGTGATTTATGATTGTTCTTCAGTAGAGGCCACAGTCATCTGGGAGATGATGGCCATATTGATCTGATAAACAGTTTCATTTACTGCCAGAGCTTGCCATTCATACCCATTCACACACACTGTCTCTGGCATCACACACACACATACACATACACATACACACAAACACACAGCAAAGACACATAGATTCACAGCAGGAATAACCCAGCTTTCTGCTTCATCAATTCCCCACCTCCTCCACGTCTGCTATTCTGTTTCTCTGCTCTTTCTCTTCTCCTCCCCCCAGGCCACCTCACCCTCTCCTCTGCTCTCGACACACTTTAACCCGTTCCTCCTCTGCCCTCATTCTCGTTCTTTCCACCAGCATCTTTTGCCGGTCACCTGTTTTCATTACCGATATTCTCCACGCTCACCACGGGCTCTTTGTTTCTTCATTTAGCCTCACACGGTTTCATGCTAAGGTTAGATCTCACTTTGTCATCATAATCACAGCAGGCAGAGAGAAAACATGCATTTCAACCATCATATCACATCTCCAAAGGTGCTCAGATTTTCTAAAGGTTTCACTTTCTTGCTACTGTAATCATAGTACAGTGTATGTACCACACAGTCAAACTATTATTGATAGCTGTTGTCTTTCTCCTTCCAGCCCCGCTGAGAAGTGTTATCTCCACAGCACAATAATGTAAGAGATGGAGGACATATCCATAGTCTGAGTTCATCCACAGCTAATATTATGCTTCAGTAGTTAGACAAAGTGAGAGGATATCTTCACAAGGCTAGATTATTACTATTATGTCCCTGTAACAAACCTACATGCACTTATCTCCAGACATGTCACAGCAGGGAGCAACCCCACTGACAGAATAAAATGTTGCCATTGTACATTTCTTCAAATCACAGATGTATAATCTCAACATATTTTGTCATATTTTCTGGGCTTTCCTCAATAAGCAGAAGGTGGGTGGAACAGATGGAAGACTTTGCCACCAGAGAATAAAGTTTGCATCCTGCAGATTTAGGCAATAAACTTGCTTTGGTTATGGCCAGGAAAAGATTGTGGTTTGGTTTGAATATAACAAAATACATTTTGGATCATGTTTTTACAGATTTTTCCTTATTAATCCCAGCCCCAGTATCTAACACTAGGTACTGAAGGGCTGTTGGTGAAACTTTGTTGCTCATACATTCAAGGAATTGAATATATCACAACACTTTGTTATGTTCACATCTAAATATGTTGATATGAAATGCATATTTTGCTTCTGAAACACTGTAATATTGTTATGCATATGTGGTTTATAAAAGTGTGCTGGAAGTAAAAGATAAATGATCTGAAGCTATTTACTAAAAATACCTAAAACTATTGGTATTTTGGAAAAATGTACACATTAACTACACAAAATTACTGAAACAGCTGCAAAAGACAGTACATTAATTTTAAGGCTGCAACTTATTTTTATTACAGAGTAATCTGTTGAGCATTTTTTCGATTAATGAATGTTCAATGTCTTGTTTGGTCCACAACCCAAATAATTCAGTTTACTGTCATAAAAGGAGGGAAGAAAACAGAAAATAACAACATTTAAGAAAGTACAATAAGAAAATTTGTTTTTTTAGAAAATTTCTCAAACTAACTGCTCAACAAAATTGTTAATTAATTTAGTAGTTGACCAATATGCTATTAAGGAAATAATGACTGCAGCTCTAACTAACATCAACTACTTGATTGGTTTTAACTCAGTCAGAGTCACATAGAGGTCAAGAGTCTTCTTGGATGGTTATGTGCCACTGAATCTAAAATATCACCATTCAGCATATGTTTACTCTTTCAGGTGTTTGTTGACATCCATTTCACCTGTTCCACACATCTGATAATCATATGACCATAAAATGCACAAGCATCACTGATAAACAGAGACTGATCCGTTCTGTAAGTATAGACAATAATTGGACTGCACACAAAGTATCTGCTGTGACTGTGCATTTGCTTGTGCACATATTTAATTTCAGACATTTCCAATTATATAATTGCACAGGCTGACATTGCGATTAATTGTGTAGCTGAACTGCCACAGAAAACATATTTACAGTATATGGCCTAGGTCCTGATTGTGTTCCACAATACTATCCACCCTGGTTCCAGTGAAGCAAAATAGTTTCAACCTCCACAGCCAGAGTTAGTTTAGTGCCCATTATCTGAAAATACATTATTCCCAGGATGGAACCAAATGTAAGATGTATATTCTGAATTTGCTGTCCAAGGAATGCACCTGTAAGTTCTATAATATTTGCATCTTATTGGAGCCATAATAAGCACATATCTAGGAGGAAAAAAGCTGCAGGAGAAAAAAAAACAAGGGGAAAAAATGCTAGAGTCTGAAATTATATGTCTTCATTCTGCATCTGTCTCCTTTAAGTCCAAATCAAAAGACTAAATATAAAGATAGATTATGTAGGGGAGCTTTAGGGTTATATCTGACAGAACCTTACCAGAAGTTGGTAATTACAACTATGGGTCACACAATTAACCCTTCAACCTGTCTGACAACATATAAGCATGAGGGACCAAACCTCACCTCACAGGGTAGATTTTGTTCAGAGCTGCAGTTAGAATTCTTGTTTCCTGTCTGATCATTTAATTACAGTATGCTGAAAGGTAATTATGGAATCTTTGCCAAAGATGCCACACTTCTGCACTTTAATTGAGCATATGCTACATTGAAAATAAAGCCAAAATTGGAATATGCCATTAGACTGCATTGTGTCATATGTTATAATGTAATGATAGTAAAATATCTATATAATTGTAGTGAGTATGGCAATAAGCTGCAGCATTAAGCTCTAAGATCCCCACTTTCAGTCTGTGGTGTTCACTACTGCATTCATTGTTCATGTAAAAAAATGTTTTTTTTAGTCTTCTACATCTGTTCATTAAAATTTGACTTCAGGAATTAATTTGGCATTAAAGGATTTGTTTCCAGAGTTTCATTATGACTGAATTGGTGTGATGGGTCAAACTGCCTTAATTAGCTCGGCTCGTAACTTTAAATGACTAAGACGGTTTTAGTGTCTGATGGTGATCTAAATGTCACAGACTTTTCCACCTGGAAAAACAGGATTATGGGATGAAACTCTGCAAGTGTAAGTATTTTGATTTGTTTATGAGCAAATATAAAGAGACAAAAACTAAAGAAGAAAACTAAGATGAGAAATATACACCTTTGTTATGTGTGTCTCTATATTATTTGTGAATAAATGGATAATGTTGGGTGGGATCTGGACACACACATACACTCAAACACCACCACTGCATGCACAACATATTCATACACACACTAGAAGGCTTTCAGTTTCTAAATCAATCCCACATCCGTAGCTAATGCAGCACTGGGCCCTCTTCAGGAAGCATTAGGCCTATTAGTCAAAGTGTGTATGCATTCCCGTGTATGTGTGTGTGTCTGAGTGTGCGTAGAAGCCGCACACTCAGCAGTAGCCGATCTCAGTGGATCCTGTGAGGTCAGCAGGTGCAACAGGGAACGAGGGACCGTGTGTGTGTGTGTGTGTGTGTGTGTGTGTGTGTGTGTGTGTGTGTGTCCACATTCCCTCCCCTCGATATCCTCTGGGCTCTTTATCGCTCTAAAATTATCCTCCATTTACTGGAAGACACTGGACAGACAGAGAGGGAAAGAGAAATATGGACACTCTCGTTTGGATGTCTTACTGGATCACTTATGGCTGGAGAGCCGAGTCACAAACAGATTTTTTTTTGCCTTGTCAAATAGTCTAATACGTTAAGTGCAGATAAGTTAAAAATGATAGTGAGAAACAGGAAAATAACATTAGCACTAAACTAATCAATTGTTCTCTCAGTGACTACATTTACAGACAATGTTCCTACTAATTTGTGTACTTGACTAATGAAAATGGATATTTTGTTAATGCTACTGTTTACACGCAGCATGTTCGTTCTCATTAATACTACCGTAGCTTGTCGATTATCATGTTGATATCTAGGAAAACTGCTTCAGGTACCTTTTGCCATTTTGCTTTTTAGATTTTCCTGAAAAGCTCAGAGTTGTCACATGTAATCCAAATACCTGTGTAAATCTTTCATTATGATTAAAAGTTGTGGATTTTTCTTCAGGGCATGCGTCTACAGCTTTACAAACTGTCGGTTGGTTGGTTTGTGTCCAACACACAGAGCCAACTGTAAACAGGCAAATGGCAGTGTATCACAAATAGCAATAAATACCCCAACTGACAATACACTCCGAACGAACTGTCATGTGCAACCAAATAATGCTCTTAAAACCTGGTCCATATGTCTGAATACATAGCATGGGCTATATCTCATAACATATAGCATCTCAACATAAAATATCATATATCACATTGTTGTCATGTCTAATGTTTCCACTAATGCTCAAAATCAGCTAAATCTATAATGATTCAATGTAATGTTTTAATTGGTCTGTATAAATGTTAACATATCCACTTTATTAACATTACAAAAACATATTCTGCCTCTCAGTAAGGACCAGAGGTTTACATGGAACACCTGAACACAGCATGAAACACTCTGGATCTGCCTGAAATCCCATTCCATGTGTAACATAAGCAGAAAAGCACCTGCACTTATGTTAAAAGTACTTCTGTATAAACAAACAGTAGAATGCATCTTTCCAGGCTCACTGCTTAGGTTATGAGTACATGTCAATTCTTGAAAGCTTTGTTATCCCCCCCCCCCCCCCCCCCCGTTTGTTTGTTTCTTTGTTAACACTTTAACAGCAAAACTATTGGTTGAATTCATACCAAACTAGGTTTATACATTGCCAGTGACCTAGAATAGATGTGATTACATTTTGGGAAAAATAGATCAAAGTTCAATTTTTTTTTATGAATTTTTTAGATCTTTTTTTTTTTTCTCCATTTACTTACAATGGCCAAAATTTGTCTATGCTGTCTATGTCTATGGTGACATCAGCACATGCATGATGACCTCAGCTGGATCGATGCCAAAATAAGCTACAATACGTGCAAGGGGCAGGGTTTGTTGTGCCTGGCACCACTTGTTGTCAGTTGAGTTCATGTAACCTTGGTAACCAGACAATCTTACTTCTGCTGGCATCTGTATGAAACTACTGACTTGTTGCCTTGATTGTATTGCATTGCATGGGATGTTTATGTGCAAAGTGTCGAGCACTTGCATACATTAATATTTCGAAGTAGTGCGCCAGTTGGTAAATCCGACATTGATATAAATCAGCCACTGGGACAATGTTCAGAGTGCAGAATTCAGACCACAGCACTCAACTTACACTGAACTGACACAGAACTGAGAAGTCACACAGCACACTGCTGCATCTAACATGTAGCTCCGCCCACTTTCTCCAGCCTCTAGAGCAAAGAACACCATAAAACAACATATAGAGTATTTAGAACAATAATTCCTCTTCTATACTATATACTATCACTAATGTGTCTTTCTTCCATCAACTGTCACAGTACTGTGGTAGCAAAATGCACAAAAGAATGCCCTGAGGTATACACCATATATCACCACATTAGTGTGGCAACAAGATGCTAATGAGTTCATGTAACAGTATCCACAATTGGCTCTAATACAAATGCTAAAATTTGACTGGCTCTGTGGCAATAAACAAACCGATATTTTGTGCCACAGTACTGTGGCAGTAGCCATTGCCTTAATATTTACCCAGAAATACACTGTGGGCCAAATACAGGGTCACACACACAACATTTTGTCAGACTGCCTTTAGCTTTGATTACAGGAGTCATTCACTGTGACATTGTTGAAGCCACACAATGTTTATGCAATGTCACAATAAATGTCACAACATTAATTTCCATCCAGAATTGCAATATTTTTCCACACAATCTTGTATTGATGATGGGAAAACCAGGCCACTGTATACAGTCTTCTCCAACATATTTCAGTGATTCTCAATGGGGTTCAGGTCTGGACTCTGTGGTGGCCAATCTATATGTGAAAATGTCTCATGCTCCTGAACCACTCTTTCACAACATGAGCCTGATGAATCCTAGCATTAGAAACCTGGAATATACCTGAGGCAACAGAGGAGAAAAAAATCCACAGATTACCTGGTCATTCAGTATATTCAGGTTCAGCTGACTTCATTTTATAGATGCGTAACGTTTCTGAACCCTAGACCTGACCTACTGAAGAAACACCAGATCACTGCCTCCAAAGGGTTGTATTGTAGGCACTAGGCACGATGGGTAATCACTTCATCCTCCTCCCTTCTCACCCTGACGGGCACATCACTATGGAACAAGGTCAATCTGAGACCATCAGACCACATGACCTTTTTCCATTGAAACACAGTCCAATCTTGATGCTCTCTATCAAACTGATGGTTGTTTAACAAATGAGAAGCTACTCACTGCATCATTTAAAGGGTAAAAAAACTTGTCCCCAGCTGAAACATATTAATCACTACAGTAATTACTCAATGGCCAGTTCTTATCTATTCACTTAGTTAAATCTAAGTGGCACATCATTTGTCACATCTGGTTTCATACTGCGATCCAGCATACTGTTTTCGCTTGCAACTTAGCATGCTAGCCTTGAATCTGGACATCGCCTCTGTAACTAGCTTGTTGTCATAATACTTGTGATGGTAAAGAATTATAGACAGACAGCATGGACAATGAGCACCAATGTGTGTATGAGCTGACTGTATGGAAGTTATGACCCTTGTGTTTAAAATATACTTTTTCACTCAGCCTATACTTATAATGAAATAACATTACATTAACATATGTAACTAAATGTAGATATGTTAAAGAACATCGTTTCATCTGTAAACACATTTGGGTCAAGTCAGGTAGATTTAAGTTGGCAACAGTGGCGGAAACATCTCCCATGATTTCACACTACTCTAAGACATCATCTGCTATATCGTTTGATTTTTTTGCTGTTGTTTTGATTGAGAACTGCAGACATTACATACTGTGGGTTTAACTGGAAAAGGCTCAACTGAAAAAAATCTGAATATCCAAATGGAATATGATGTGTACACAGCTGGAACACTTGGAATATTGTCATGTTCTGAATAACAGTCAAATCTTAGTACCCATTTTTTCATAGTGAATGAGAATATGTGAACTCCTTTGCCAACCTACATCACAAAGTAATCAAAACGGAAATACTTCCCTTTGTGGAAAGTATGTAGCACAATATGGTGTAGATTCATCTATAGAATTATACAGTACACCGTGAAACAGAAGCAGACTCAAACAGGGATGTCATTATAGAATAAACTGCTGTTGTCTGTAATTTATCTCAGCTTGCTCATGATGGACACAAGAGAAAATACCAGGAACACCCATACGAGTAATAGCCTTTACTAATACCAGCTAAAAGTACTCAGATCAGTCAGACAGGCCAGTTAATAGATCCGTAGAGATGCTGAGGAAAGAAATGAGGGTAGAGGATAGAGAGAGTCAGTGGAAAAGTGAGAGGGAGGAGAGGAAGGATGAAAGTAGCAGAGAAAGCGAGACAGTGAGACTGGCCATTATAAATCATATCCGCTGTTGGCGCCGGCCACGTATCCTAGCAACCAGACAGACCCTCCGCCTCTCCTCCATCCCCACTCAGTCTTCTGCTAACAGCCTGGTAACTCTTATTACCCATACTGCACTGGGCCATGGCCGAAAACTCACAAGTGAATGTGGTTTGTGCTTGAAGGTAGCCGACCAATCTACAGCGGATTTGCTTTAGCCGCAAGCTAATCAGACCTTACAGCAGTGGAATGATGACGCCTGTTTAAGACACTGTTTTCTCATACATCAAAAACATATATTGCATTTTTTTAAATAAATAAATAAATAAATAAAATATTGACACTCTCATTCACCATTGCTCATCATTTTAAAGAATACATCTCAAGAAAAATAATAGGTGCCCTGTCCAAATTTCCAAACCTGAACCCAGTTGAAATCCTCTGGTATGAGTCAACACAAAGCCGAGGAAAGCTGAGCTGCAGTTTTGGATCCAATGGTAATGATAAGGACTAGTGGAGGGTATGTCAAGACACATGAAAGCTGTCACTGAAAAAAAGGATTATTCCCCCAAATATTGATCAAATTAGAAGTGATTTATACATTTGTTTTCTATGCATTATTCAGGGTCTGATGACACTGCAGGACAGGTGTGAGTGGACCTCATTCACAAGCAGTGTACACCCACAAATTGGTACCTTATGTGCATACAAAAATTTTACACACAAATCCAGGATACATTAATATTTCTTACCTAACTTTGTATAAACCATATATTTACTGAAAACTAATATGTAGTTGCATTGCAATGGAATCGTGTAGCAACACGGTAACTTTTTCTGGCTTCTATCTCAAACACTACTGTTCCTGTGTTTTAAATAATGAACTGATCATGCATTTGTGTTTCTGTCGTACAGCAACTTCACTGTTTGCTCCATGATGTGCTTGTAGGCCAACATATTTCCTTACTTAGAGAAAGGCAGAGGAAGTGGAGGCTGACTCCAAACACTGGGTACACATCTGCCAATTTATAATGATTCTACTTCACTAATAGGGCACACATGTTAAGTTTACATGAGCATGAGCACATTTTCTATCGACATTTTGGTGAATGAGACCCATCTTTTGTATATAAATGCTCTACATGACAACAGTTCATTTAGAAATTGGGAAAAAAACTTGTCAGTAGTTTCTAGAACAGAATAAAATTTTCATTTTACTCATTGACGTCCTTATAAATACCACAATGACCTTAAGTGAAACCTAATTTTTACTCAATAGTAACATCAGCGTGTAGCTGCAGAGCAACACCTCTGCCAGTTTGGGCTGAATGCTGTTGAGCCTCATTGCATTGTCACTTTGATTTCAAGTCAAATAATTTATAACATGATGCAACTGATTCTGATACATAAATCCTGTCAGTGCATATATGCATTGTGGTTTGTGCTCTCAGAACTTTCTACATGGTGGCTCAGAGTCAGAACAGAGCTTTTAGAGCGCTGCCCCTTCTACATGGGATGATTTACAGAAGGACCTGAAACTGTCACATCCTGTTACTTGAGGAGAATTTAAGTCTATTTCAAAGAATAGAGAAAATAATAGTCTTGGTGAATGTGACTGTGTACAAATGTACACTTAAATCATTCTTGAAGTTGTTAGTCTTAATCTTTTGTATATAACTAAATTTTGCAATGCATATCTACATCTTTTATTGTTTTTGTTTGTTCTGTTTGCTTTTTGTTGTAACAATGGCTATGGTGCTCCTTTGGCCAGGTCACTCTAACAAAAGAGATTTTACATCTCAATGAGGATTTCATCTGATTAAATAAGGGATATATAATATAAACCTTCTTCATAACTCAAAATTCACAACAGGACATAGTAAAAGGGCTGGATTCTACTTCGGCTGCTTCGGGTTCAGGGACTAAGTATCCCAGTCAAATGAGTACACTTCAATCTTCCCTAATGCTCATATACAGTCATGTATAGGCGTTGCCCACATTAGTGTATTGTTGTCTACTTTCCATGCAGCTTAAGTGACCATATTTTTGTGAGTAATGGGTTTTTGAGCATCACCTCGTGCAAGGGATACTTTTAATCTGACAGCCTGCTTACATAGCCTATGTCTTTTTAGTACCACACTCAGTGAGACAGCTTGCACATGCCTTTCAACCAAAACACTTCCATAGCATTCACAAATTTTTACTGACATGTTTAAATGAATGGATTTATAGTTTTTATCAGTGTTTTGGCCATATACACTTGACACTATGTATTAAAACACCCCAACTCCACAACAATTCATGGCCTTTGCTACTGTGCATGCTGAGTCACTGTTACAGTCATGACTTACTAGGAAACTAGAACTGAAAGAGTCACCATTAATATCATGACTGTCTTTCCTGCCATTACTCAAAATCTCTGCCGCTAAAAAGGCCAATGTGTTTCACTGCTTTGTACTTACAGGAAACAGTGCAATTTGTGTACAAACTGTCAATCAAACGTGTTCTGTGTTTACATGGATCCTAATATTCCACTAAAAATTTGGTTAAAATGCCTCAGAGAGTGCTGTAAAGGGATAAAGTAGCTATGTACAGAGTAGATCAGATTATTTATTTCTTTCACCCATGTGGGGGTTAACACTAGGTCACATGGCAAGTTTCTCAGAGGGACAGAAACATGGCAGCATCAAAGTAAAACCGGTCTGTCACTTAATAAACTTTTCATTGGAAATTTGAAAAGACGTAAGCATTGTGGGTCCCTCTTGGTTGCTTAAATACCAAAAATCTGGAATAAACTATTTTTGATATTGCTCTTTTTCTGTTATATTTCCATAATGGGCAAAATTACTTTGCACTAAAAGTTAGACTCTGATTAGATGCTTTCAGCCTGTAAATGTACACATCAAACTCAGAAATGATCTATTTTAAGATGCACTCTAAGTTTTTAAATCTGCATCCAGGCTTTTTCACAAACATGTATTTGTCATGTTCTGCTTGCAGGACCTCTACAGGATGCCTGCTACAACTACAGTGTAATGGACTTAATGACACTATAGCTGTCAGGTAGAGGACACAATCAGATGACTGAGATTAAACTGTCTTGTGAAGCATCCTGATTGTCGTACGACTGATGAGACTGAAGAGACTTTTGTGTTGTCAATTAGCTGCCAGACTACGGGTTACTGATTTCGAGATTCAGATAAAACAGGACATTAATGACATACTCTGTAAGATTTAGCTAGCATGACAGGCGTTCTTTTTCGAGACATGCTGTGAGGGCCGGCTCTATTCTGCAGTTTTATGCTGCCTCTCTTCTAAAAGCTCACCCTGTTACTGGTCTCCAGACAGCATCAGTCTTAAACTACCTCTGCTCCTCAATGGGTTTGACTACAGCCTCATTGTCTGCTGGCTTATGAAATTTTGAGTACTCAGCAGAGGAAACAGCCAGTAACACATACAGAATATGAGTGTGTGCATCTCAGAGAGCAAAGGAAATGAACCACTCAGGAACCACTCAGTCCGTCCATAGTCCGAGAGCCACCGGAGTGGGTGGTATGAGAGGAAAATTGTGTTTGAGGAATGAAGGACAAAGTAGCTGGTGTGTGAGAATGTACGTGTTTGTGTGTTTATGACAGTGTGTACAAACAGACCTCAAGTACGCCACCTCGTGGAATAGGACAGCCACGTCCCTCATCCCTCTCTCCTTAAATTACCTTTGGTCTTTAAGAGAAAATCCCACATCATGAGCAAGTACCCTACATTAAATATCATACAAACTGTAAACACACATTGTTTTGAATGATTCAGACCTTTGAATTAAACACCTCTTTAATCTGAGCGAACAATGAGCACAGCATCAGGCACCTGAGACTTTTCAGGTGAACACTTCTATCTTTTATTATAAGCCTATAAGATATAGCCTTCTTTTGAGGTTTAATGAAATTCCAGCACGAGTAAAAGTTAAAAAGAAAAGAGATAGCAACATTGCTGTTCCTAAAGCAGATCAAACTGCACAACTAAAATCCTTAAAGGTGGTTAATTAAATTCACTCTTCTTTAATCTTTGCCCTTTTAATCTTAGATTATAAAAAGATATTTATTCAGATAAGGCCACATTTAATCAAGCTATTGTATTTTTTTCTGTCTATTATTAGCCAAGGTATTAGTTTAGACAGCCAAAATCCTCTGCTGTGGTTGATCATTGCTTTGATTTAATACTTTTCAAGGTTACTATTAGTATAGAGCCAATTAAACCCTAAATTAACCACAATCATGCAAAAATATTTAATAAATTAAATATCCCCTACCTTCACAGGAAGACAATCTAGAAAAAGTGACTATAATTAAAAAGAAGATAAAAACCTCTTATAACAGCTGAGTTTGTGGCTGAGTGTCAGTGCCAAGGCAAGAAGACTGAAATGGTCCCAGTCCCAGCCCCACCTCCAAAACATGGTGTTTTGGGGTTTAGACTAATATAATTAATTGGTAGCCTCATTTAGTGGGTGAAAATTAATTTTGAATTAGTTAGAAGAAGCACATGGCAACTGTCAAGTGATAGCTTTATGGCCTGCAGAAGCCTAAAGTATACTGTGACCTGTTAAAAAATAAAGGGAAAAAAGTTAGCTAACTGCTAGATATGTCATGCTAATTCCTAATTACTGACATTTAGCTAAGTATTGGGTATATAAATGTACAGACTACGATAACTTCTGCTGTGTGAAGCTTTATGTCTTCAGGGTGCTTATACGTCTATTAATAGGTTTATTTTTTTAGGCTATTGTATTTATTGTTGAAATAAAGACAGAATATGAGAAGAAAATCGACGTTATTTAGCTTACCTGTAAAATTACGCTTTAACAAATGAGCTACGATTCACGACATTGATACCTTCAAGTGTAGTTGGACATAAGAGTTACCCCTTTAAACGAACTCACAAAAACATAAGTGACGAATATAATGGACATTTTACTTCATATTTATTTTAAAGACATTATTTTTGATGTATGTCAAACTGTGCGCTCACATAAAACGTGTTAGACTTTACATCAAACTTCTAACTGCGTACTTTACGTGGTGTACATGAACGTCTCATTCTAAGTGCAGACCGTGCTTTCTCACACTGTCCCGCGACACCATCACAAGAATAGACCATGAGAAGGATGGCGGAGGAGATCCGACCTGTCAAGGAGCAGAGGTGAGCGATTGAGTGAAAAACTATAGACTTATGTCATGACGGCAACGTCAGTCTGACTGTTTAACTTTGTTTTTGTCTTTTTTTTTTTAAATTGCGCAACAAAATAACACTTCTGAACTGGTGGTGACCCCTTCAGGGACCCTCACAAACATAACAGGCTGTTTGCTGATCGTTTGGTAAATCAACCAACCTCATGTGTGTTTTTATGTACTCTCAGACGAATGTAGAAAAAACAAGAATAAACGTCTAGTTATGTAATGGTTAATTCCAGGTAAAAGACAAAAAAACAAAACTCCTCCCTTTGTCTAAATTTGCAGAATCTGACTTATTAAAAGTTTTGGTGTTGTGAGGTTGACCAATTAGGATTTAAAACACGTTTAAAATTGTCTGTAAAGTTAGCTCTCTACTTGTTTTCGTTATGTGTACTTTTTTCTAGAGGGCTCAAATAAAGCACAGTATAGATTGCATACCAGTAGCACTGATAACAGAAAAAAAAGGCATGTGCTCAAAGTTCAGTGTACACTCTTCTTTGTCTGTGCTCAGGTGCGTGTTTCTGTCTATTTTCCAGCTCTTGGATCACAAGTTGGCTTCCCTCTTGGTGCCCCACTTCACCCTCTCAGTTGAAAGATGCTGAAGAAAAAATGCTTAAGTGTGAGTGTCACTTAAGTGTCTCTCGACACCATATAGAAGCACTGCAGTGTGTGAAAACAGGGTTGTGTGCAGTTCTTGCTTAGTGTCGTTGGTATGAAAAGGGTCACAGCTCGGATAAAACATAAGCCAGTCAAATGTGAAGCTGTGAAGGTGTATCCATTGACCTATCTTTCATCATCCCTTCTGTGTCCCTGTCCCACATCCCTCATCTCACCACTGCAGGTGTGAAGAGGCAGTTCTCCAGACAGCATGTCCGAATATCCAACAGCAACTATCTATGGACCATAGCTTTTTCCTCTCAACCACAGTCCTACTCCCCTTCACTCCAAGTTCAGTCCCAACCCAGGATTCCTCTAGTTCTGCTGCATGGCTTCGGCGGTGGGGTCGGCCTCTGGACACAGAACCTGGATGCTTTGTCCAACATCGGTCCTGTCTATGCTCTGGACCTGCTGGGTTTCGGTCGGAGCAGCCGTCCCCAGTTCTGCACTGACCCAAAGGGGGCTGAAGAGCAGTTCGTGGTGGCTCTGGAGGAATGGAGGGAGAAGGTAGGACTAGAAGAAATGGTGCTGCTGGGGCACAACCTCGGAGGATACCTGTCTGCTGCCTACACACTCAAATACCCACAACGGTACGCTTCCTTTGTTTGTGTGTGTTTTTGTGTGCATGTGCGACTGTATTAATTTTGGGGTCAGTTAAATATTACTTATGCAACTTCTTTTTTAGCTCCTAAAATTTCTCAAATCAAACATTCTTTAAATACTCTTTCATATTTGAATTACTTATGCACTGTGGAGAAATGTGTGGTGAAAGGTACACTATGGAAGAGTCACACTGGCTTGTGTTCATGTAAAGTTTCTATGTTGGAGTCTGTTTTGTGCTGGAATCTGGTCATTTTTTGACTAACTTGATAACTAACCTCATTACTAAGCTAAAACTGTCTCCATTGCTTACATTCATAATATCAGCTGCAGGATGCTCAGTTTTATTCATGTCTTGAGTTCTTCATTCTCTCTCTTCTGTTCCTCAACAGCATCATCAATGTGCAACACGAACTGCTATTGGTTGAGAAACATAATACACTAATATTAACTGACAGCTTCCTCTCAGCACAACACAGACTCCAACACAAACTTCATGCAAGGATATACAATTTTATAAGACATCTCCTGACTAAAACTACTTGGTATTTAATCATTTAATGTAGTTTAAACTTTGTAGTACTTTGCAGAAAATGTTAAAATTGGCAATTTCAAGTATACCTCTACATTTACATGTAACCAAATAGGACTACAACTAAAAACCGTAAAGAAATAAATATGGACAGTGATTTGCTATTGCACAATTCAATAACTAACACAATCTCCAGCTTGCACCTTTTTAGACAGAATGAACAGCTTGAGCACTGACCTAAACAATGGACCAATCTTTTTACTGTCAGAGCAGAATCTCTTGTTTACACAACACATGAGCAGTTCTTATCTGACAGAAGGTTCTGTTTGGCACTGAAAATGTCCTTGCCAGTGCTGAAAAGATACACACATGCAGTACTGACTAGGATAGTGTTGAAAACCTATTCTTTTTCTAAACTTTGCTAGGCTCACTGTCAACAAACTTACCTTTTACTGTGCTTATATTTGTGTTTATATTCTTTGCAGTGGAGATGATGTGTACTCTTCACTTGCAGAGCTTACAAGTGAAAACATGAGTTTTGCTAGTGGAGCTTGTCAATGTTGCATATATTAATGCCAAGCAGAAGTTGGTGGTTCTTCCTCTACTTGTTCTTTTACACGTACTCCACAGAACAGTTAGGCAATAAATGGCAAATGGAGGTCAATTACAGAGAAGTAACAATAAAAGTAAATTTAAAAAATAGAATCAAAATTCAAAAAACAAATCAGATCATTCTTTTCATTTATGGACTGGAAGTAATATTTTTGAAAAAAATGAATGTACCAGAGGTTGAATTACCTGAAGAATGTAGTTAACATAGATAAGATTTTAGTAAAAAATGTGACCCAAATCCATTATTTTTAACTTTTGTTAGTCCTAGGTTTAATTTGATTGTCCTGTACTGGTATTGCATTATATAAATATATGGTCAAACCAACTTCATTTTAATTTAAATGGAATTGTCTCAACAGGGGGAAGTTGCTTTCCAGAACACACTTAGAGCTACCAAAATCACCAATGAATCAATGCTACGTATCCACAGACTGTTTCACTCACTGAATGAAGTGAAGTTTCCCATAAAGTTGGAATCATTTTGTTTTCAGACACATTCCCTTTTTTATTCCTTTTTATACACATCAGTAATCACCTTTGACCAGGTTCAATGATTACATACAGGGGTTGGACAAAATAATGGAAACACCTTTAAAAAATCAACAAAATATAATTTAATATGGTGTAGGTCCGCCTTTTGCAGCAATTACAGCCTCAATTCTCTGAGGTATTGATTCATACAACTTGTGAATTGTTTCCAAAGGAATTTTAAGCCATTCTTCAGTTAGAATACCCTCCAACTCTTTTAGAGACGATGGCGGTGGAAATTGACGTCTTACTTGAATCTCTAAAACTGACCATAAATGCTCAATAATGTTGAGGTCTGGGGACTGTGCCGGCCATACGAGATGCTCAACTTCATTAGAATGTTCCTCATGCCATTCTTTAACAATTCTAGCTGTATGGATTTGGGCATTATCATCTTGAGGTGAAGGTGTTTCCATTATTTTGTCTAACCCCTGTACTTAGTCCCAGTTACACTTTACCTACCAAGAATAAACCACATTGTCACAATCATTTCATTCAAAGAGGTAAAAATATTCTATTCCAGCTTTATGGGTAACAGTGTGAAAAGCCCTTTTTTAACACACATCTGTATTATGGTATGCTCAAAACTTCTTCTTCAAATGAAAATTCATAAACATTTTTTTACACAGTTAAAATAACACTGTGTTTTGTAATCTTCACAAGCTACATCTGCTGATAGTTTACATTATAGCTCTGTTAGCTTAGCTCTGGTTTTAGACTGAAAACAGCCACATTAAAAAACACAAAAAAAACAAATCAACTATGTTTTCTTTCTGGTTTGTGTCCAATAAAGATCTGTTTGGAATTGTCCAAACAAAGTCAGAACAGTTAGAGTTTAGTCTGAACCGTGGATCAGCAAGCAGTGAACAAAGATAAAGTCACGTAATAAATTTAAACCTTCATCAGCCTCAGAATCAAACTCACCTGTGTAGAAGAAACACTGATTTCAGTGTGAAACTCCATCCTTTTTATGGTGGCGTGGTGTTAGTTTTTCTCACAAAGGGAGACCATCTGTGATTCATTACTCCCTCTAGTGGTCATATAATTCCCCTAGCCCATTGATGTAAATAGATTCAGTTCATAGCTCTACAATCCAGTACATTGGTATCTTTGGTTTAACACCCTAATGATTTTTTTTTTAGGTCAGATCTGAATATTTTAAAGCATAAATACTACATTTATTTCCTTCAATGCCTAAACATTAAATGTTGTTTTCTATTAAAGAACTACAGTGTGTGCTGTTTTTTATTGGCTTAGCATCAAGCTGTGTCATCAATCACAGCTTTTAAAATGGTCTTAATGTTCCTGTTGAAGCATTTGCCAAATATACAGTAAATATAATTTGCTCAGAATAGAATAGAATAGAATAGAATGGACTTTATTTGCCATTTTCACAGATACATCGCAGTATAGGTACACTGGAATTGTTATGCGTTTCCCTGAGTCACAGAGTTAGAAAAAGACATGAATAAAAACATAAACAAAACATAAACACAGCTAAAACATATAAAAATAGTTATTGCACAAACACAGATACACATTTGTAAAATAGAGTACTGATCAGAAAAAAAGTAATAAGAGTACTGGAAGGTAAAAACAAGTTATTGCACATTTGAATTAAAAGTACTGGGAGGTAGAGCAGGTTATTAGAAATGATTAGAAATTGAACATTTTCTGTGGTCATTTACTGTGTGTCTGTCTTGCAGGGTAAAACATCTCTTATTGGTGGAGCCGTGGGGGTTTCCAGCCCGTCCAGAAAACCCAAACCATAACTCCATCCCTGTGTGGATCAGAGCTATAGGGGCTTTTATGAGCCCCTTTAACCCACTGGCAGGCCTCAGGCTGGCTGGGCCTTTAGGTCAGAATGCACATGCAATAATAATTTAATTTCAAGTTTCATCAGAGGCTGGCTGACATCTATATTGCCTCTAGGAGTGTAAATTGTAAATCTTTTGTTCATTCTCACATTTTTTAGGTCCAACACTAGTTCAGACAATCAGGTCAGATTTCAAGCAAAAATATCTCTCAGTGTTTGATGATAACACTGTATCTGACTACATCTACCACCTGAACGCACAAACCCCAAGGTAAGAAACTATTTTTGACACTATTAACCCATAAAGACCCAAACAGCTACCAGCGTCCAAAACCATCTACTGATCTAAACTGTTTAATAACTATTGATTCACTAATCTTATCAATACATGGAAATAATTGGTGTAAAACACAGTTTGTCATCTTTTCATGGTCATTAGATGTTACCCATTTGGACTTCCAGAGGCCCCGTAGTGAACATGGAAACACCGTTATTTTCTACAACATTGATTCACCAGTAAAACCCATGGAGTTGGATCAATCACAGTGGATGGACATACTTGGTTTTATGTTCACTTACTGATATCTTTGTTGAAAAATGTACTTTTTCTTCACTTTTCTCTATTTCTGATATAAGAACCCTCAACTTTAATCTGAGTTTTTATGAACATGTACATGATCAGTAAATTAAATATTGGAAAACACATGATTTTCACTGAAAAAACAAAATACAAAGGATAATATTGTAATAAATGGTGATAAATCCCTTAAGAAAGGTTAAATAGAGAGAAAAAATTTGGAAATTGACACAAAAGTAGCACTGAGTCTTTATGGGTTAATAGGTACAAGATGTCCGACATGCTTTGACTGGTCTTTTACTGTTTCAGTGGAGAAACGGCCTTTAAGAACATGACCATTCCCTACGGCTGGGCGAAGAGGCCCATGCTGGAGAGGATCAGCCAGGTCCGAGTGGACATTCCCATTTCTTTCATTTATGGATCACGCTCCAGCATCGACTGTGACTCTGGATACGCTGTCAGGAAAATAAGGCCGGATGTGGAAGTCAAAGTCAGTATATTTTAATTGAAAAAATACACATAGCTGTATCTTTAATATTTTGGAGCTTTTTGTTTTAAATCAGTGTCTAAAGGCATAGTTCTTACTACTTTTAAGCTGCGTTGTATGTACTTGTACTTAAACATAGTCAATGTAGTACCTGCCATAGCTATATACGGTATTTATTTCCGCTGGCACTGTGTTCATCAACCTAGGCCTTGACTGGTCAAGTATGGAGGTCATGTTTGTGATTTGCATGGTCAATTTGGCAGAGGTTTTACGGCAGATGCCCTTCCTGACCCAACCTTCTCCATTTATCTGAGCCTGGGACTAGAATCCCAGAACTACGACTAAAACTCAACCTGGAGTATGAGAGAGACCAGATTGAGATGGGTTGTGTCAGACATGTGCAGTGGAGGGTTAGAAAATATATTTGTAGAATGATGATGAAGATGGAGCTACCAGGCAGGAGGCCAAGAGGACATGTATGGATGTAGTGAAGGAGGACATGCAGGTAATTGGTATGAAAGCAAGATACAGGAGACAGGGTCAGATGGAAGAAGATGATTTAATGTGGCAACCCCTAAAGGAAGCAGCACAAAGTAGAAGTAGTATTTTCACCATTTAAGTCAGTTTTAGACAGCTTATTCTAATAAGTTCCCTTCAAAACTACCAGATTCCCTTGACAAAAACAGTCATTTTACTTGTGAGAACAAGGGAATTGCTGCTCTACTGCTGCTTTGACTGGTTAGTTTGTTTATATTATTGTGTAACTTAGTACCTTGAAAAAAAATTGAGTCAGATCCAATTTTTTCACAAAGTAAAATCACTCAGGAGTCTGTTGGAAAAGAACAGTATAATGCTGCCTTCAAATGCTATTGGAAAGATGATCCTTTCCACTTGTAAATTCAAAATTACCAGCGCGTTGTGTTTAAGTGTTTTTGTTGGTGTAGCAAAACGAAAAATGGCTGACGCACAATTTATCGTGACCTGCTACATGGGTAAAACAGTTTTGGACGTGTAAATTCATCTGCTAAAGCATTTTTTTCATTAATTTATTCATTCATTCAGTTCAGTTCACATTTTATTTACAAATCATTTAAAAATACGTATGAAACTTGTATTCATAATTTACAGCAAGATATGATTATGTAAGATTTTTTTGTTTGTTTGTCTATCTGTTAGCAAGATAACTCAAAAAGTCATGCAATGATTTTGATGACATTTTCAGGAAATGTTGATACTGGCACAGGAAAGAAATGATTAAATTTTGGTGGTGATTGGGGGGGGCTGATCTGCCTTGGTGGAGGTCTGCGCTCTCTCCAAGTGCTTTTCTAGTTTTACCTGTAATTCATTTATCTTCTGAACTTTATCCTCAAGACGGTCGCAGGGACATACATATACATATACAATGACATATATAGAGACAAACAACCAGTCACCCTCATATTCACACCAATGGGCAATTTATCTTAACCAATTAAATTATTAATGCATGTCTTCGGAAGCCGGAGTTCCCAGAGGGAACCCACATACACACACACAGGGAGAACATGTAAACTCTACTTTTCTTGGTAAAATTATTTTTTTTGCAAATTTTGTACACTATAAATATGCAAAATCATCAGCTAACGGCAGGAGAACGTTAAGAAAAGCAGTGTTTATCATTTGTGATTAATCCCTCATTTCTCTCCGCCATGTTGTATCAAAATTTTTTCCCAATTCTCCAGTAAAAAATACACCATGAGGGGGTGTTCATGTGCAATTTTCTAGTTTGTAAGTAGTATTTACCATAATTCCCATTGCACATGAAGGCAGCATAAGAGCTTAAGTTCCACCAGAAGGGCACATCTCATTGTAAACTAACTTTCTTCATATTGGTGCAATCTATTGCACTTTCATGCCTCATATGACTCAAAAAAAATCCAAAGTAACCACCAAATGAATGTCACTGAATGTGACTTAAGGGATGCATTTCCTTATTCAGTCTATAAAATTAAAAGTTGAATTGAATTAAATTGAATTCATGCTTTACCTGCATTTTTACACCTGAACTACACATTTTCTCTTTCTCCTTATGGCAGGTGATCAGAGGAGCAGGCCATTATGTTTTTGCCGACCAGCCTGATGACTTCAACCAGACAGTCCTTCAGATCCTCGCCAGGACGGAAAGGAAAGACAAAGACGAGGACATGACACAGTGAAGTCCCCCTGTTCAGACAGCACACCAAAGGGTCCAGAAATGAAGCGTTTAACTGTAAAAACCTTTTGTATCATGCACTTTATTCTTAAGAGAGACCCAAAGAAATTGAAACTCTACTCTTTGTTTTCCACTCTGTGGGAAGGCTTGGGACCAAAGGTTAGATGTAAATAAATTGTAAATAAATCTGTGTTACTCACTCTGTATTTTTCTGTCTTCTTTTGTTGGTAACATTGGGTACTGGTGCTGCATTTCTGAGAAAAGGGTTGAGCAATCATTTCTGATTAAAAAAAAAAAAAAAAAAAAGATAAATAATCTCTAAAGGGAATATCTTACTTTGGGTAGAGGTACAGGCAAAGTACACAAGATGTTTCTTTTTATGACCCCTCACCCAGTATCTGAAAGATATGAGAGAAAAGTAAGTAGGGTAAAGGGCTGCTGTGTTTTTCCTTGACATTTCACTGTGGATTTACTGGGACTGACCAGCAGGTGGCAGCACGGTAACAGCATCTGCACATCACATTCCCTCTGTTTTGCAGAGTGGTGGCAGTGAATACCATACAGGCTTGCATACACAGTTGAGTGACCTACTCAGGAGACCTGGACAGTGATGCTGTTGGAGCAGTACGACACTCGGCTCTCCGCTAAGTCACAACAGTGCTGACAGAATAGGGTCAGAGATGTGTAGTGGAATAAAAATAGAACTTCTGTTTCAAGGGGCATCGTCATGAGTTAAAAAGCTTTTCCTTTAATACAGGATGTGTGCTATCGTTTATACTTTTCATTTTCTTCAGCTTTAATTTTAAAACTAGGCATGAAAATAGATAGGTAAGAGAAAAATTTGTAAGGTCTTAAAATATAAAATACTGCAGTAAATAACCTGGCAGTGGTGGAGTGTAATCAAATAGTCAGCTACTTGTACTTTATATGAGTATTTATTCCTACTGCACTACTTCTCTCTGGCAAGTATTGTACTTATAACTCTACTACATATATGTGATTGCTTTAGTTATTTCTCAGATGATATCTTTGAGGTGTTCTAAATGGATTACCTGAAAATACTCATATGATGATCTTCCAGATTCTTCTAGATTACTATAGATTCAACCACCCAACAGTATATAAAGTACAATAGACTATGTAAAAATCTGAGGTCACCTCTAGTTTTGTTCTTTTTCCAGGGCTGAAATTAGCATTCATATTTCTCGTTTCTTTAGATACAAGGAAATATGCACATCTTTAAAAGACACAAAAAAACTGAGCTAAATGGATTGTAAAGGTTAAAGTGAGTCTATAATGTGATTCCTGTCCCCATGACAAGAGGCAGCACAAACAGAAATATCTGACATGTTGAAGGAAACCTACTATAAAACATCAGAAAATGAATGCAAAAAATGTCATTATTGAGTAAAAATGTGACAGACATGTTAAATCCAAAGGGAGATCACACTAAATACTACCACTTTGGTTTATAGAAGTTTTTTAAAATTCTGTACACACTTCCCCTTCCCATGTATTCAGATTGTATCTTAATACAGAGACTGAGAAATCCATGTGTAGTTCTTTAACTTACTTTAAATAACTTTACTAAACCATCAAACCTAATGTTGGCTGAGGAATTTTGCACAAAACTGTACTTCCAAGGACCTCAATATTAAACATCTACAGTAATACTGTGAAATATACATATGACTGTAGCTATAAAGTGCATATATATATATATGTGTGTGTGTGTGTGTGTGTGTGTGTATATATATATAAACACTTTTATTCCATAGTTATTTTCAGACTTAAAGGGGTCATATTTTGCTAAACCCACTTTTATTTGTCTTTGGTACATTTATTTGTGTCTTTGGGCACCCTAATAATTCATAAAGTTTGAATTTGAACCCTCCAGGTGCTGCAAAGCTATCTTTATATTCATTTTGACAAAAATCAAGTGGATTTCTACAACCTGTTTTAATTCCTGGTCAATTTGTTTCCTTTATAATTAGTTACGTCACTACATTTGCACATATAAGGTCAAGACTTCCAACGAACATTTCTCCGAGTGCGCCATAATTGTTAGTCCATGCTAAAAATATGTCCAAACTTTGAGCCGATTACCTAAAATGTTCAGTTACTGGTTGTATTAAAGAACACAAGAGGCTAAACAAGATAGAAAACATGGTCAACAACCTGGAAAGGGTGGGGCGTGAAGTGGCTCATTTGCATTTAAAGGGCCAGCGCTCAAAACAACCTTTCTGGTGTCATTACTCAGAAATAGGGTTGAAGATGGACCTGTGGAGTTGAATTAATGAAGAATTCAGACCCAATCATAGCATTTACAGTTTATGTAGAGCACAGGGAAATGTTTTAAAATGCATAATTCCATTTTAAAAAAGCAAAATATCACTCCTTTAAAACATTTTGCTGATACTCCTTATTTATCGCAGAACTTTTAAGTTCTTTGTTACCTCTGTCCATATCTGTCTGTCTAAGACATCAATCCGGCCCACCCGAACTGTTTCCTGGCAACAGGGTAGCCACGGAGACCAAGTCTTTTGGATCACGGGACCTGCAGGAAGTGATGGCTGGGAAAATTATGGGTTCCTTGTTTTCTTGAAGACGCTGGCTGGCTGCTTGTCAAGGCAGCGAGGGGGATCCAGCAGTAGGAGCTGCATTACATGTGCACGGACGGCCCCTCAGGGTGCGAAACGTGCACATGCTGACTGCACATGACACCCAGGCCTCTGCTGTTAGTGCTTAGTTAATGCCAGCAGGTTTATTGTTCTGCCTCTATTTCTGTCACCTGCTCAGTCACATGGGCCCAAAATCACTTCATTGAAACAAGTGAGGAAATGACAGTGGCTTTCATGCTCAGGTTGGATATAACTGAAAGCTTGAAAGCCTGAAATAATAGCTCATAAAAGACGTGTGCACACAAAAGGACACACTGTTAGGTTGCCATCTGCATCTTTAATCAACACCGCCCCGTACAGTTTTGTGCAGCCAAAACATCAGGGGATCAGTTTTATAAGCTGGGTAATTTGGGACAATTCTCTGATTAGTAAGAATGGAGTGATTTTCACACCTTTGGGCTCAAACAACAACTTTAGAATCAAAACCAGAAGCATAACTATGCCTTTCCCTTTCTATTTCTATCCATTTTTAGACACCTGAATTATGCCACAGTGACATCTATCTGCACAATACAGACCCAAAGAACAGACACTTCAGGTGACAGCAGCTAGTGTAATGAGATGCATGCATCATAAATAGGCAACTCCACTGTCCTCTTATCTGAACCAAACAATCACTGTGGCTGACTGATGATATTTACAGTTCGCAGATGTATTTTTACCACTAAGCTGGCAAGCAGATTTGCACAATAAAAACAAGTCTGTGCATCTATCTATCTGTCTGTCCATCCAGCATTAATTACCACAATACTGAATGTACAAGGACCAAACTAACAGAACCAGAGCCAGGGTTTGCCAGCTGGTGGGTTATTTTTCTACAGACACCCGACGACAGAAAAACCTGATGATGTAATGACTCCTCATCATCACTTTACACAAGGGAATAAAAAGAATCCAAAGAGCCATTGAGACTTTCACATTCAGAAATCCAAGCAACGCATCTACTCAGTGACGTCACTGGGGCTGACTGATCAGCCACTGATTCATAAGATCCTGTAAAGCTGCTAATTTTTCTCTCCTCACTAAAGCTATTGATTCTGCAGAATGGAATCGACAGCCACAGCTTGTCACCAAACATACTGTTGCTACACTTTTAATTATGGCAGGGTCTTCCTCATCCCCTGATATCTGCACTTACACGGTCACTTGGGTAGACTTTATAATGATGGGATGTTAATTAATATTAAATAAAGCAGTAATGAGCAATACCATTAACTAGTACGCCTGGTAATTCACTAATAGTGTGAACTGAAACATCAAATTTTACATTGTGTAATTTGTAGATGGTAATAAGTTAATACAGTAATAAGGATTAATTAACTGTTACAAACAGTCAACAAATGTGTCTAGTAATATGAAGAATCCTCATGTTAATTAACCCTTTCATGCATGAATTGTGGGAACCTTAGTTGAGTTTTTTTTCCTGAGTGTTTTTATTCTTATTTAGGCATGAAAAAAACAATGCGATTGAAATTTTTTTATGAACCTATTTTTTGTGGAGTTACAAAAATGTCCACTCAGCTGGACATCAGTTTTTGAAGCAGAAAAATCATGTATTTAAAACCCATCATCAGAAAGTGATCAACTGCGTGAAAACTACAAAATAAAAACATTTTTCATGCAGCTAATCTGATGTTTTCTCACATTTTAACATACTCTAATACTAATTACTAACTTCATGCAGACAATGTGCAAAAAAAAAACAAAAAAAAAATAAACTTTTTGATTAAGAAAACTGTTGATTACAGTCTAATAACAATTAGCAACTGATTTAACACACAATACTGCAGATCGGGTCTATCAACCTGATCTGCAAAGTTACAGTAATGGTATGAATTACAGTGTATTATGGGATGATGCATAAACGTCCACTGTGTCGGCTGATATGGAGCTAAAACAACAAAACCCATGAATATTTAAGAGAAGAGCTGGAGAACAACTGTCCACTGTAGTGACCTGTATGCATGAAAGGGTTAAGATATTGATTTAAACATTACTTACTGTATATTTAATAAGTTTCAAAAATGCCCCATTTTGCATTAACTAACAATTAATAGTTAACTAATGTGTCTAGTTACCATTCACTAAGAGCCTTCATATTACTAAGGTATCAGGTGATATATTATTTACATTAGTAAATAATAGTTAATGCGGTCATAAGCACTGATTAACTCATTTAGTTAACTACTGTGTCTATTATTTACTAAGGCTTTTCATATCAGTTGAAGTATCATGTTATATATTATTTACACTGGTGAATAATCATTGACTATTAACAACAGTGAACTAATGTGTCTCGTTATACTTTGTCAAGGCTGTTCATTGTAATTTAAGGCATTTATTTTTACATAATTTAATTTCAGCATTTCTATTAACAGTTAAGACAGTAAAATATGTGGTCTAAAAGTTAATTGATACAAAAATAAATCTGGAACAACAAGATTTATTAAGGTTTAGATGTTAATGAAGTTCTGTGATACAACAATAAATATATCTATGAAAAAAAAAAAGAACAATAAGTCCTTTGCTTAACTATGGACACATCCTGGGTCTACACCACCTTCACCCACAGGATAGTATCCAGCCTCTTGTATGATACAACAGCAATTTTGCGAAAAATAAAATTGACTTGGCATGTAAAACTATTGGAAACCTCCTTTAAAACTAAACAATGTATATTGTCCCCTGATTTGGAACAACTCCAGCAGCTACAGTTGTTAATTATTCCTGACACAAAGGGTTTTCTTGGCAGGATGTGTGCTACCAGGATGAGAACTGTGCTACTCTGAGTTCTTGTTAAGACTAGTTTAGGTTCGATTCAACATGCCCTCGCATATTTAAGATGATTAAAATAAGGTGTACTTAAAAACCAAAGCGGATATGGCGTGGGAGACAGTATGTCATGTCTGTGAACATGCTGAAACCGGTAACACCCTCTGTACCGTCACCATTTATTTATGTTTCCATCAGCCACAGTTTGTTTTTACATCATTGTCCTGAAACTGGCTGGTGTGATTACTATTGTCTGAGGAATTCTTAAAGGTGAGACTATAACTCTAATGCATACTCATCTCTTCCTTGGGACTGCTTTATGACTTCCTGTTCAAGCTGAATACCACTGTGTTTTGGTTTTCAGTTATAGCCCGTAAACCCCTGGTCATCCAGCTGAGTCCTGCCTCTTACACAATGCTCTTTTTACACACAAAACATCTTGCTTTTGGCTCTTGTGTTTTCTATTTCTGGTTATGTATGACTACTACATATTTTGTTATTTCAGTTGTGATGGGATCTTTTATTTTCTGTGACCTGTCTGTTAATAACAGCTCTTTTAGACACTCCTCTGCTGCTGTTTGTCCTTCCCCAGGCTGTCATGGTGAATAAAAATGCACCTTTAATTGACTCGCTGTCCTCTCTTGTTCAGACACTTTCTGACTCTGGCAGTCCTTGGTTTCACATTGTATGTGATGGGCAAACACTGTTTCAGTGACAGGCCTACAGTCAGATTAAACATACACATACACATGCACAGACTGTAACCAAAACAATCCTCAATGTCAGAGGGGGAAAAAACTCAGTTAAACAGCCAAACAGTGTCTGTGTACACTGATCTGAACTGCATGTGTGCATTTGTGGGCGACTGTGGTGTTGCTTGGGAATAATCACAAAGAAATGAAGTATTAAAATAACACAGGGGTGCAGTGCCTCGGCAGGCTGTATTTAGTCTGAGAGGTGTGGGATCTATCTGGCTTGCTGACAGTGTTTGTTGTGCCATGTCTGTTTGTGTGTGTGTGTGTGTGTGTCTTTTTCCTCATGGCAGTTTTATCAGCAGCTCTGCTGACAGCCTGGTGGCAGCAGTTCAGCCCTAACATTCAGCCTCGCTGACGGTCAGATTAAAGCTCTGCTGACCGATACATCCCTCAGTCTGCAGCTTAATACTAACACAAACCATTCACAGTAAATACAAGGCCACACATGAGCACAAGTGTAGTAACAGCTACTGCTGAGCCTAATATTATTTATGTACAATCTAGGTCAGAAAATTAGCTTGTAGGGGTGGAGACAAACAGGAACACAGTGTTCAGAAAAGTAATAATAATGATAATAATAATAATAATAATAATAATAATAATAATAATAATAATAATAATAATAATAATAATAATAATAATAATACATTTTATTTGTATAGCGCTTTCATGGAACTCAAAGACACTTTACATACAGCAGATAAAAACAGAAACCAAACACATTAAAAACAGATAAAAGCAGGTGCAGAACGCAGGTATATAAATATAAAACAGTTAAACATTAAAAGCAATCTTAAATAAGTGAGTTTTTAAAAGGGATTTGAAGGTGTTGAGGTCGGAGCAGTGTCAGATGGTAGGTGGGAGAGAGTACAAATATTAATTTATTTTTATTTCTTTATGCAAATATATATATATTTAAAATATTGCATTCAGGGAGTTAAAAAGCTAGCAAATAGATGGAGGATAAATACTGTTAGAATTAAGATATTAATTCAAACTATATAGTATTTACATTTATAAATGCAATATTATACATTAACTACTAATTTATTAAAAGTTAAGTACTGTGTTTAGATTTTATTTACTAAGATTCTCATACTGACAAGGCATCAGCTCATATATTTTTAGTAAATATTAGTTAATGCAGTAATAAGCATTTAAACTGGTAAAAAAATAGTTAACTAATGTGTCTAGTAGGATTACTACAAAGGCTATTCATGTGATTTAAGACAGAACTTTTTACATAATTGAATTTTAAATCTTATAGCAGTTAAGACAGTATAATGTATAGTCTAAATCTTAATTAAAATACTAATAAAAAATAAATACAGAAAAACAAGATTTAGTAAGGTTTACAAGTTATTTAAAATACTAAGGAACTAACTAATATTGGTAAAGTAAGCTTTCTTATTCATGTGATTATTAACAGTTTCCACTGGTGTGTATATGAAATATATTCAATATTATGTTTTTTTAACAGTATATTTTGCACCTGAGAAGTTGACTAAATATAGCCTCCTGCTGTTAGTATTCATTAAGGAAATCTATAAGAAATAGTAAAATGCAGCTAGTGCTTTAAAGCCGAAGTTAATACAAAAATCAATAGAATTCTGATGAGTTCAAAGGTTACAGTCATTTCTCATTTATAAACTAATAGCTCCTTCACCAGTTATTTCATTGTGAAATCTGATCTGCACATAATCTGATGTTTTGGGAAATGGAGGATGATAACCTAAGAATGATGAGCAGTAAAGTAATTGAACTTCCAGCCTAGAGTGGAAGTAAGATTACAAAATGATAAAATGCAGAAGACAAAAAATAATTTCAGCAACAGAAATTAAAACTAATATCTAATTTTATTCAATTATACATGCAAACAATTTTCGGCCTCAACATTCACAATCGCCAGGCTATCTCCACATCCTATTAACTAACAGTCAGACTAAAAACTGTGGCGGTAATGAAGCACACTGACCCACTAGAACCAGACCATCTGTCTATTAGACTGGTAGTATCTGTCTTAAATGTTGCTCTGCTCGTCTGCCAGATCGATCCTCTGCTCAACATCAATGGCAGAAATAAAAGAACCAAATTGCAACTCATGATTGACATATTTCAGCTGGTATTTATTAAACTGTGAGAAGCGTGTGAACCTGCTGAACCTAAAACAGTGAGAGATGCAGAGACACAGATCAGTGAGGAGTGATGTGATGGCTCCATTGAGCGGATTGTAGGGATCAGATTCCAGCACGTGTCCTCCTGCACACATGACATCCTTGCTCTGGCACACACTATCCTCGGTGGTGTGTTCACTTTTTCAAATCCACATGACATGGTTATCACCTACCCATCTGTGCGTCTATGTGTGTATGTGTGTGTTTGTGCCGCCCCATATCCTCCACTTGTGCCTTCTGTGTTGCCGTCACTGCCTTTGCATCATACGTCTGGTTTGTGTGCCTGCATATGCGTAACCCTGTGGGTCACGCGGGTTCATCCGTCGACCTAAAGCTCATCTGGTCTGATCTGATTTCCCCCCCGTCTGGCTGATGTGGAACAGTAGCCCAGATGTTGCAGAGATTACAACTCCCTGCTGTGTTTGAAGGGAAGCTTTGTAGCCATTCAGGAAAATAAACACAATGGGAGAATTTGTGTTGCGCACATGCCCATTCTGCCCCATCAAGTCTATGATTCTCGTTTTTCCTGTTTGGACATGGCAAACAAGAACAAGGACAGAACATACCATAGACCTCAAATATTTGAACTAGTATAAATCAACACTTTGTACTACACAGACTAGCATACACTCTCAAAAATACAGGTACGAGATCAGAACATTTATGTACCTGCAAGTACATTTTTTAAGAATGTTCTCTCAAAAGTGCAATATTGGTCTTTAGGAGGCCAGAACTGCACCTTTAGACTATGAAAAAAGGTCTAAAGTTATGTAAAGTACAAATTTGTACTATAAGGTACCCTGCAGCATTAAAAAATGTGTATAGACCATGAGAATAGGCTATAGGCTAGGAGAACTGAACAGTAGGACTAATTATAGTTCAAACATTGGGCTTAGCGCATTATTTATTATATATCATACTGTAATTACTTTATATTATATTTAATAATAATTTGTTTTTTAATAGCCCAATTAGCTCAATAATAATAGCCTAATAATTTATTTATCTTATTAGAACCTCTGATTATTGCCATAATCTCTGTTTTATCAAGTTTTTGTTCACACCTCCATGTCCTGATGTCGTAGCTTGCCTATGCCGTTTTTTTTTTTTTTTTTCTCTCAATTAGGCCACCGTTTCAAACTTTAAACATCATGGCATTATCAACTATACGAGAGTTTTCTTTCTATGTAAAGTACTTAAGGTACAAAAATGGACCATTTCGAAAGGGTACAGAAATGTCTCTCAAAAAAGTACACCCCCAGCGACAAGCATTTGTACCCTTTTAAGTACAAGCTGGTACCTCTATTTTTGAGAGTGTACAAGCAGTCATATAGTACAGGTAAAGTACTGTAAATCTCAACCTCCAAGCTACAACTGGTCTGGATTTAGTCATTTTAACCCTTTAACCCAAGGGTGTCAAACTCATTTTAGTTCAGGGGCCATATTCAGCTAAATTTGATCTGCAGTGAACTGGACCAGAAAAATAATAACATAATAACCTGTAAATAATGACAACTCCAAATTTTTGTCTTTGTTTTAGTGTAAAAAAAAAACACAAAAAACATTAAATTATGAAATTCTTACTTTTATAAACTATCCAAAAAAAAAAAAAAAAAAAACCTGAAAAAAGTGAAATTTAAATTAAAAAACGTAAGAAAATTTAGTGCAATTTTAACAATATTATTCCTCAACTTCTCATTTCTCCACGTGCATTATGGATCAGATCTACAAAGACACTAAACACTGAGGAACAGGCAGAAAATAGTTCAAATTGTGCTTAATTTTCTTTAGACATTTCAGGTTGTTCATATTTGTTCAGGTTATTCACATTTTAGTGTTTCAGGATAGTTTGTAAATGTAAATATTTTCATAATTTAAAGTTATTTTTTGCAATGAAACAAAGAAAAAAATTAAGTTGTTAATTCTAGATTTTTTTTTAGCTTAATTCAAGATTTTTTTTTAACTTAATTGAAGATTTGTTTTTTTTGGGGGGAGCTTAATTGAAGATTTTTTTTTAACTTAATTGAAGATTTTTTTTTTTTTTTTTTTTGCTTAATTCAAGATTTTTTTATTTAATTGAAGATTTTTGGGGGGGCTTAATTCAAGATTTTTTTACTTAATTGATTTTTTTTTTTTTATCTTAATTCAAGATTTTTTTTTTTTTTTTTTACTTAATTGAAGATTTGTTTTAGCTTAATTCAAGATTTTTGTAACTTAATTGAAGATTTTTTTTTGGCTTAATTCAAGATTTTTTTTAACTTAATTGAAGATGTTTTTTGGCTTAATTCAAGATTTTTTTTAAACTTAACTGAAGATTTTTTTTTTTTTTTTTGCTTAATTCAAGATTTTTTGCTAAATTTGAGATTTTTTTTTGCTTAATTGAAGATTTTTTTACTTAATTGAAGATTTTTTTTTTCTTTTTGGCTTAACTGAAGATTTTTTTTACTTAAATGAAGATTTTTTTTTGCTTAATTCAAGATTTTTTCCTTAATTCAAGCTAAATTTTTTTTTTGCTTAATTCAAGATTTTTCCTTAATTCAAGCTAAAAAATTTTTGCTTAATTCAATTAAAAACTGTGGAATTTTTGTACTTGGCAAAAACATCCCAGGGGCCAAACTGGACCCTTTGGCAGGCCACATTTGGCCCCCAGGCCGCATGTTTGACACCCCTGCTTTAACCCCTGACACATCATTTCAATGAAACAGGCTTTGTTCATTGGTTTTGCCTTACTGTATGTTTTAGGTGTGAAAACAGGGTGGAATAACAGAAAAACACGAAAAGAGGAATTGAAGTTTGACAAGTTTTTACAAAATAAGTCCCTCAGAATATGCATCAATAAGAGATTTAGGATGTTGAACATAAACTATAAACTGGAACAAACTGAACAACATGTATTTGAATTTGGGCCCAATAACTTTTTGTTTTGGGGCTTTTTTTTGTTTCTAAGTCAGTCCAGCTGCTTTTTGACACCTGGTTGAACTCCAAAAAGTAGTTGCACGGTCAAAACTCAGTAAAAACAACGTAAAAAGAATAATGGAAAATCACTACAACACTGCAAACAGCAAGAAAAACAAAAAGCGACACAATGAACAGTGTAAAAAAAAAAAAAAAAAAAAAAAAAAAGCCCAAACCGTCTATTTTTATAGCGAGTCAGTCTCACGCACTATTCTATGTTTTGAGGAAACAGTTCAGTTTTTATGAATATTTAAAACGAATCATATATTCAAAATGCTCACCTCAGACACGTCAGTGGTTAAAGCGGTGGTTCCCAACCTTTTTTGGCTTATGACCTCATTTTAACATCACAAATTTCTGGTGACCCCAGACATTTAAAACAGAAACATTTTTTTACTAAAATGTATTTGTTTTTGATCATGTAATAGTTTACTATACTATGTTGCAAATAGGGATTTAACGATTACCGGTTTAACGATAAACCGTGGTAAAATTCCCAACAGTTAGCATTACCATTTAAATTCCAATTATCATGATAACCGTGTTTGAGTACCGTATTTTGAAAGAGAAAGAGAGAGAGAGACTATCTATCTATCGATCTATGAAAAAGAAACTCAAACAACTCAAACTTGATGTGGAAAATGGTCAAACAATGGCCATAAGGTGCCATCTTTAATGCACATGTGTATGTTTGATGTTTACGTGTTAATATTTGAATGTTTCTGCCAACAGAACGTACATTGTGCCCATTATTTTATTTGTTTTTTGTTTTTTTCAAAATACAACTTGGTTAAATTATTTCAGTGTGTGTATAAGTACTTTTTGAACATTTTGAGCACATTTCATTAATACCACAATAATAATGATAACCGTGATCATTTTGGTCACAATAACCGTGATGTGAAATTTTCATATCATTACATCCCTAGCTGCAAATAAACATTAATTTTAGACGACATTTAGGCTATATAATGTATCTAATGCACCTTTTTGGTGTCTGCTTCTCAGTTTTTCTTTAAGATGTGTTAGTGTGGCCAGGCGTGTGAAGAAATCTTTCCATTCTCTGTTCGGTCTGGTTTTCTGACTGTGACTGTCCAATAGGTTGTTGATTTTTATTCAGAAACGTGTGTGGTGTTGTAATTATAATGAAATATATAATGAATCATCAAAAAATATTTTTTATTTATAATTTTGTTTTTATTTTTATCAATTACTAGAAATTTCAGGCGACCCTATTTGAATTCCAGGTGACCCCACGTTGGGTTCTGGGCCCAAGGTTGAAAAACACTGGGTTAAAGGGTTAATTTCACAGCATGCCCTATTATGTGCACGTCCTGCCAAAACAACTTGTCTCCTATCGCTATTTTGCAAAAGCAATGTCACTAAATCCTGCACTAACCAAACAATCCAGATAACTATTATGTTTATTCCAGAACAATAGTGGAAGATGCCAGAAATATCTACAGCACTAGCACTGATATAAGTGTGGAGATAGGTCTGACAATGCAAAAGTTAATTCTTTGCATATATTTTTGCACATTGTTGCTACTATAGAGGAGCACAAAGGAGGCACTGACAAATGATGGGTGGTAGAATCAGGACTTTTGCGCTAAAAACGATCCAAGTTCTCCACACAGACACCGGTGTACAAGTTGTATCATGAACGGGTAAGTCAACAATTGACAAACATCAGGCATAGAACGGAGTCCAACGAAAAGTTTTCACCATCCCAGCAGCAATGTGCAAAAATACATGCAAACAACTAACTTTTGCATAGTCAGACTGACCTCCACATTTATTTTTTGGATTGTTTGGGTAGTGCAAGATTTAGTAACATTGCTTTTGCAAAATAGTGACAGGAGACAAGTTGTTTTGGCAGAACATGTGTACAAAATGGAGCATGTTGTGAAATTAAAATGACTAAATCCCTACAAAAGAAAACAGCACTTGGAAAAATATTTGTCTTTTTAGACTAGTTGCAGCTTGGAGGTTGTTAGAGTATGTTGGGAAAAAAAAGTACTGTACATATTGAAACTTTAATACTGACCGGTGTGGATTATGTTGTTAAGGACAATGAAAAACAACCATTATGTTAAGATTTTTTCATGGTCAAAAGTGGCAAATCCCCAAATAGCATAATGAAATTGAATGAATGGGATATTTTAGAGGGTTTGTCAATGAAAAATACTTCTATGCAATGTCTTATTTTACCCACAATGAAAACTGGTTAAACTGAGTATTTAACTTCTAACTCTAAGGCAGTTTATATAAAATTCCTTTATGGTTTTGACTTCAGCGGTGTCATAATGTCAAGGGTTTTATTGTACGTTCATGCTGATCAATGAGTTTGTTCATTAAAACTTAACACAAAGTCTATAAAAGAAACCACTTAGGAAAACAGCAAACTTCAGACCTCATTCACATCCTTTAATTTTAATAGATCTCTATCATATACATACAGTACAATATGCTAAAGACATATTTATGGCACATCCATTTTGTTTGTACATTTTGCAGTTGCTGGTATTGCTGTGAGGCTACAGTAAAGTGACCATTTCAATCTGTTGCTTAGGTATGTACGTACAGTAGTGGATTGACCTCAGTGAGTGAGAATAAGGTTGCTACAGCAAAAACACATGCACTGTCAAGGTATATATTCCACAAGGAGTGGGTCACACATCCAGCTACACAGACCGATACTTGAAGGGGCTGTGTTCTTATGCTATTTTCAAACCCCTTTTTGTTGTTTTTGTTTTGGAATATGCTACAACAGTGGCTACCGTGATCCTGGAAAGCTACAGGATATACATGGTTTAGGTTCCACCCAGTACTCGTATCATGTACACACTACATGTTGAGTCATGCACTTAGCGCTTTCAATCCCACTGAACACATATTAAGAATGACTTTTAATTGAAACAGCTGCCATTACATATCATATTTTAATCATTTTATTTTAGAGGAGATTTTAGATTTATTTTAGTGTTTATTTTTTAGGTCTGGGTGCAACCAAAACCTTGAATATGCTATAGGAGTGAAGAATAATGGTGTATACGGATCTAGTATTCAGGTTTCTACTGCAATACAACTTTACCATCAATACTACAGGTACAGAGTACTGTTAAGACTCTTCGATGTTATTAACATATGTACAAATTCTGTCAACTAACAGAGATCATCATGACAAATGAATGTGCGTTTCCTTTCAGAATCTGCATTGGACGTAGAAAAATAAAACAGTGATAGACTACAAAATATTAAGTGCCATCATCTTACTTAATCTTTCACCCTGTTATTTGTCCTCACAGTCTGAACTCTTTCAGTCAGAATTTAAAAAAGGAATAAAATGATTGTCTCAAAAATAATTTAAAAAATTAGAATAAAAAACAGCATCAAAGTACAACAAAAGATGTAACATGATAGTAAAACTGCTCAGCTTTTCCCTTTATCAGCTTATCGGAGTGATACAGGTATGTGTGGATGTGCACACAAATACATTTGGAACATATGTATACAGGGAGTTTATCGGAGCAGAGTTGTGAGGAGAAAATGTTATTAAAGCACCTCTTAAGATACTTCGGCTACGTTTATACTGCAAGACTTGGTGCTCAATACAGACTTATTATTCAAATCTGACTTTTTTTTCCCCTTTTTTTTTAAATTTCCTTGGCTATTTGCCTTTTTTTTTTTTTTTTTTTTTTAACATGTGACTAACATCAGATTCCAGTGTGAACCAGAACACAGATATCACATGCTGTTGTAAAAGTGGAGGCCAGTGAAGTCAGCACTTGCAGTCATATTTATAAGGTGATGTGCAGTGGTACACCCATTCAGCCCATTACAGTACATACCATCAAGTTTCGCTTATAGAAAAGTGTTGCTAAGAGTGTTACCGTTGAAGTCCAACACCTGACTGTCCCTTCACTGACTGCCTGTTTGTATTCAGAGTGACTCTGGCCAGAACAAAAAGTAGATGATTCAGACCAAAAAAAACCCAGTTGTATCTCATTTAAGTTCAAACACGGTCAAAAAGATCAGATTCTGTCAAATTTGCGCTGTTGTGAGTCACTTATGAGCAACATAAAAATCTGATTTCAGCCACTTTTAACTGCAGTCTGAACGTAGCCTTATTTCTTTTGTTTAAAAATACCAGAGGGCTAAAATATGCCATGTATATCTGCAGAAAATGCTTCACATACATGTGTGTGGCACCTCCATCTTTACGTCTTCAAATGTGCAAAGTTGGCAGTTCTCCCTCCCAGTTCCCCCAAAGTGGTAAACATATATGAAACATTGATAAAATAATGTCAACTCCTAACCCAGTGGGATATAATTTAAGGTGAATGATAAGGGCTATACAGAGAGGAGTGTGGAGGTGAAGCAGGTTGTAGGTGGAGTTCGGAGTGGCTGTCTGCTGTCTAGATCACTTGGCAGCAGCTGTGGGGGGTAGGGGTACAGAGCAGACCCTCCTTGGGGCTCCGGTGGATGTTGACAGACAGAGTCTTGTCGCTCAAGGGCATCTGTAATGCACGGTTCTTCATGTTCCTGTGGTTTTCCCTGGCCAGGTCCAGCTCTCCCAACCTCAGTGTGCCCGAGCATGGGCCGTCCAGCAGCGGGTCTGCCAGCGCGTCTCCCAGTGGAGGCTGGTGGTGGAGGTTCCCCCTGGGTGAAGGGCCGCCCAGGAGAGACACCTTATCCAGGCTGCCTGTAGAGCCCCCCATGCACATTCTCCACATGGGCCGGTCCTGGGTATCCCCACCGATGCCAACGCTGCCTCCACCACCTCCTCCTCCACCTCCTCCCCCCGTCAGGTTGTGGAACTGAGAACTCAAGCACAAGCTCATCAGCTTTAAGCTTTCCACCAGACCGTTGGCAGCTTTGGCTGTGCCTTTGCCTTGGCCAGAGCCAGACCCAGGACTAGCACAGGTAGAAGGACTGCCCTGCCCTGCTCCTCTTTTCTCTCTTTCCTCTTTCCTGATTTCCCTCTCATCTCCGTTTACTCCTGAAGTTCCCGTGCTTCGACCTGCTGGCTGTTGGTGATGACCCTCTGAATCATCATCACTAGTCTCTGAGCTGGGGGTCAGGGTGGCGACTGGTGCTGTGACACCAACAGTTTTAGGTGATGACATGAGCTGTGATGGTGATGGTATCCTAGAGTTCAAATTGAGGCTGAGGCTGGGTTTGGGTGGGCCAAGTCCATGCAGTTCCCACCCATCCTCATCTTCCTCATCCTCTTTTTCTTCTTCATGTATCTGGTTAAGGACTGGTGCACTCATACGGGATGTCAGCCGATTACCAGAGGATGACAGAGATGATGATGACGAAGAGGATTTGCAACGAAGCACCACCTGAGGAGGTGTAGGAAGTGAAGAGGGTGGCAGACGTTTGTCCTCTGCCCCCTCTTCTTCCTCATCCTCTTCCACACTGAAAAGACTGGGACTACGTGGCTTGCAAGGGCCCACTGTGGACAGCGCACCCAGCCTGAGTGGATTGGAGTGGGGCTTTGGCAGTGGCCTGGGCCCCCTCTCTGGGTTCTGTCGTGCAGACTGCTGGCTGGATGATGGAGTGTGGTTTTCCTGCCGTTGACTGACGTCCAACAGAGCTGTTTTTGGTCTGGGGCCTTTGTGGAGGCTTTCAGCACTACGGGCAGGGGACTGGGGGCCACCAGGGTGGGAGATAGCTGGACCCCCCAGCCCATCGCTAACATCCTGGTGGACATCCACTCTGGTTGGCCAGGACTGCCTGTGGAAGGTAAAGTGAACAGATTTATTGAGTGTTTACATTTTACACTGAGCTGCATCTTGACAGAAAAGCAGAAACACAAAGTATTGGTTTAGTTGTCAAGAGTTATATCAGACCAATCTCACTTATATATTGTTGTATAAAATTTTGAGTAAACTTTTTGTATAAAATACCAATTTTGAGATAGCAGGAACCATGAATACTGCTCATTTTGATTTTTGGAAAGAAGCAAGCTGTTTACTGATGGGAAACTATTATTCAATATCATTTATTTGCTTGTTTACAATGTGAACACTATTTTATATGTTAAATATGAAGCTGGAGTTAGCAAGTTTTTCTCCTAGCTAGCCAATTTAGATTTCTACAAACACAAAGTTGTACTGTTTTCTCCTGCTTCTAGTCTAGTAGTTGCTAGACTGAATTTCACACTTGCAAAATACCCACAGTAAAGTGTATTTTCACTCTCTGGTTAACCATTAGCCTGCAGCCACATAGTATCTATGATGAGGACATGGGTAATATCTGAGTTTTAGAGGTCAGTTCATCTTACATACTTGTCTTTTCTTGACATGTCTGAAAGTAGATACAGAGTGAGCACTGGGTTGTGTGTATATGTGTCTGTATGCCAGTGTGTACCTGAACTGGGCCTTGCTGGGGCTGGGGGATCGTGTCTGACTGTGCTGCTCTTTTTCTTGCCTCTCCCTCAGCATCCTCTCAGCCAGCAGGAAATAGGTAGCTGTGATGTGGTTGTACTGATTCGACTCCAGAGCCCTGAGAAGATGGAGGCAGACATTGATTAGTACTCCAAAACACAAGCATGTGCCGCACATCACATGTCAGCAATCAAATCTGCAACAAAACTCTGACAGTGAATCGAAAGGAAGTGACGGGGGTGAAGATTTCATTTGACATGGCTGCAAATCAGGATTGACTGCCAGCTGGTTCGAAATGGCAATTAAACTGCTGATGACACTCAATTAAGCTTTTAGTTGCACTAGTGAACCGTTGCAAAAATATGAAAGCTTACACAGGAAGAAATAGTAACACACTCATTTATGGGAGTGTGTTTGAGGCAGACAGAAGATGACATACTCAGTTATGTTGTCTCTGTCTGCGATGCCTCCAAGTACCATGCGTTGGATAATGGAGCCATGTTCCTCCTCTGACAGGCTGCGATGGGACACCAGGGGGGTGGACAGCTTGGTGGCCGGAGAGGGGTCGACACCTTGAAGCCATTTGTGGCCCTCAATCTGCTCAAGTGTTGCTCGTTTCTTGGGGTCTCTCTGCAGCATGTGGCCTATAAGACTGGAGGGAGACACACAGGAGGTCAGTATTGTGGAAGAACTGCAGAAACATGTGGTCAGAAATGGAAAGGCATATGGTGCTGTTCCTTTAGAATCTGGTAAAATGTTGAATATCAGCCTCATCTTTTTTGTTATGCTTTTGTATTTCCTAGATTACGTTATCTGCTTGTTACCTTGCCAAAATGTTTGCCATGATGGCTTCCATTGTGTCCATGCTGCCTTTCAGTAGCAGCAGTGCTCTCATGATGTACCACTCTAATGTCAGGCATTTAGAAGACACAACTTTATGTATTAAACACCAGGTCCCCTTTGAAGGCAGTATTAACATTTTACAAGTAAACACTCAGCTTCAGTGCTCCAATCCCAATCTCCATTCCAACAGCTCACTACTAAACCTTCACACACTTACTGCATTCCTAATAAATATACTTACAAAGAAATAATTATATAATGTAGTATTTACTACTATACTAAAAGCCTGACTAGGGACTGGAGATGGAAACTAGCAATAGCTATAATCTCTGTACGTAAATCATCACTTACTACAGCCTGTTTGTAACAGGTAGAAGTTATACTATGTCATTTGCATGGTCCCTATCAAATAAACTTTATAAATAAAAAAAATTTAAATATTTCTTTGTAAACGTACACCCAATATGCTTGTTTGTGTCTGTTTTACATACATGCCAGACTACACAATGACACCTATTCTTTCAAACTAACAGTGCTAACTAGCATATATCTGGCTTCCAGATTATTTCATGCATCCCATGGCACATATAGACTAGCATTACACCCACTGCCTCCATCCATGTCTTCCTGCTATGAGGAAAATGGTTTTTAGGCCACAGGGGATTTTATAGTGCAATGCTCTAAGTGGCCTCAGGAGAGATGGGCTGCAGGGCTGAGTGGTGAACCTCCCCTAGGAAACCTATTTGACATCACAGCACTATGAACTGTAGGTTATTCCTCAGGCAAAGTCTACAGAAAGGTGAATTTACAAAAAGTTTGTATAGAGGCTAGAAAATATCTGCTACTGAAGTACTTGACGGGGTCATAGACATTGAGATTGGACCAGTAAAAGCAACATGGTTCATGTTTCATTAGGCCTTTGCTGTGTTACTTTCGCTTATTCCTCATGCTGATGAATTTAACGTCATATCATCATTTAGGAGTAATTAATTTATGTTACAGAATTGTCCATTTACAGGTCATTTAATGGTCAAACACACATTTGTTAAATAAGTAACTGACTGTAAAGTATAAATGAAACTGCAAATACCGATCTCCAAGCACGACTCCCGTGTCCTGCCTGAACCACAACTAAGATTGCATTCAGTGCCCTCCACTTCCAATATGAGTGAGTGTTTATTTATTTGCTTTCCAGTAATTGTTCAGAAGCTCTGTTGGCATGATGAAGTGAATGTGAGAATTCATTCTTCAGCACTTCTGTTGAAAATTACAGATTAGCCACTCCCCATGTGTGATTTACTGCATCATTGACATAGTGGCATCTGTCGTTCTACTTGCAAACTTGTATTGTAAGTCACTTAACTGGATTAATCATTTGCACAAATAGGAAGAAATGGCCACAATGAATTTGTTTAAACAACACACCAACCCTGACTTGTGTCAATATTTGAAGTACAACATGTAAATCAACATAACCTAATCGTGTTATGTAAGAATATTATGTGTGTTTGCTAAGCTATAGCATTCAAAATGTATTCAGCACCTCCTTTGCCCTGCTCTGCTTTGACGCATTGTTAAACCCTCACAACGTTAAAAATAGAGGGCCAATTTTAAAGGGTGCATTAGATACACTTAACGCAGCACTGCATCTCTGGAAGAGCAGCTGACTGCAGTGAAAGCAGGACAACGAGGAAGCAGCGGAAAAGAGGCCGTTCTCCTCTCCCCTCGCTCTCCTTCTCTTCACACATCTATAAACATGAAATATGCAGCACCTGCAGAGTACGCCGTCCATCTGTGTGCATGTGTGTTACTCACTCTCTGCATGCTTGGGAGATGTGTGGAGGCACTGTGTATTTACAGTCCATGATCATGGTTAGTGTCTCGCTGTCGTTGGCCTCCTGGAAGGGAGGTTGACCACACACCAGCATGAACAGGATCACTCCCAAACTCCAGATATCTGTAGAAACACAAAGACAGTGCTGGATCAAAAATAATGTGAGAACAAACAGGATTTTTTTTTTTTTTTTAAGTTAGACGCCCACAGAAGTGAGAAAAATAAAGATGACAGACCAATTGAGTGAATGTCCTCTCTGCTTATTGACCTAGATAAAAAATACACAAGAGCTGTCTTCCTCCCAATTTAAATGAAGCATGAATCATATTCGATCACAGCCATTTCCATAAATATGAACTAGCTAAGGACACATCTGTCCAACCAAGGATGATGCTCTGCACTGCTGCTCGCCTGCAGCATGACGTTATATCACACACACATACACACACGTGTATGCACTGTCTCACAAAACACACAGTCTGTGGAAAGTGGGTTAACATGTTCATCCCTTAAAGCTTTATACGAATGCTAATTTTATGGAACAGTTCTCTTGGTCCGATTAGCTGTTTTAAAAGAGCAACTTTTGGCTCCTGGCATTCGCTGCCACGCCATTCAACAACATGGTCCACTGACACACATCCTGCAGTCATATACCATCTACAAGGAGAGAGATAGAAGCATGAAAGCAGGGAGTGACTTAGTCATTCTGCAGACCTGCTCTTAACCAGCAGTTTGCAGGAATAGTTGAGGATTTAGGTTAAGGCTGAATGACGTGCAAATAAACAATAATTAGTTTGAAAGACTGCAGTATGAGTCATAATTCTAACAGGAATGAGAGTTTTTGCATTACATTTTTGTTGGGAAGCAAACAAATGATAATTAGGGTTATTTTACTGGGGTTTGTACCAAGCAAGAGGGGTTGAGTGATCATTTTCTTTTGTCCTCAGATGCTTTTTTTTACATTGTGAGCTTATATTATCACTTATCTGTTTTGCTGTGCATGCATATTTTGATGTTGAAAAAAGTATTTTGAATGGTCTTCATCTAGAGTTTTATAGCAATGACTTGTGAATGCTATTACTATCAACTTAGCTACTTTTAACTCCACTTTATATTTTGAATTGGTATTTATTTTTGCCCTTTGGCCCCTGGTATTTGCTTAAGTTGACTTGAGTTGAGTTTGGTACCATGAGAAGGATTTTGTTGCCAACCAAACAGAGGATTATATGGACCTCCTCATTTGACTCCAGCTTGGTTTTACACGTTGCCATGTCAGCAGTGGTACAGTATACTCATAAAAAGACTAATATAGCCTACAGTGAGTAGAGTATCTTGATTATTTAAAAATGGCAGCAACAACCATAGCCTAATGGAATACCAAAAATGTTTAACAGTAGGCAATGGATTTATGGAGTTCTTCTAATTAGTTTGCTGTTATGGTTTGAAATAACAATTACAAGAGGCAATTAAACATGAAACAGTAAAATGAAAGACACTAGAAGGTATTGCAGCATTTTTAGAGCATTTCTTTGAACCGACATCTGTTAATATACACATCCCCTGTAAATATCTACATCCTGCAGCAGATTATCACATATTACTTGAACTTATCCTGTACTCATGAATCAGTTTGATGTTATATGAAAAGCTACAATATTAAATGCTGTAAACTAATCCTAAAGAGTTTATCCTCCTCAGCAACCCTGACTATTTGCTGTCCCTTGAGTGTGCCAGGATAGGCGAGAGATTTCAATCTGTTGAGGTAAATGTGCCAGTTTACTGTGGGTGGTGAGTACTTATTGCTCTGAGGCTGCGAAGGAGCGTAAACGCTGCTGCTGCAGTCCCCATCACCATCTTACCCCCGGCCGATGTATCCTAGCAACCGTGACCCTGCTCTCTCATTACTTGCGTCAGCCGTCCACCAAACTTCCTTCCGAGATAACTTTATTTATAAACCAGATGGCTGACACATCTCTGGATAACACTGTTCATGTCAATGCACATTAGCATGAGTGCTGCTAACTACAGCGGCTACTTAGTGGGTGACAGCTGCAGTGTAAACATCCTTTTTTGTTGCCCTGCGATGCATTGTAATACCAACTGCTTCCTCAAGATAACCAACAACCACTCCTTTGTGTCTTGACACCACTAACCCCCACAGGGTAAGTAGGCCGAGTTCAGCATCCTGTCCTGCTTATCATCTTTGTCCAACACTTGATCGTTTCCTGAAATATTTTCATTTTGTCCAAATATGTCATGAATTATGCATGTGTTCAAGATATGTTCTTTGAGATTGTTATTATGTAAGATTCATTTATTTTTGGCTTAGCAGGTAGCATAAATCTATATTTAACCCTCGGATTAGTGAAGAAGAAAGGGTTGACCACACACAGCATGACAGCAAAAGACAAAAAAAAAGCATCTTTTAATAGCACTTACTAGTCCAGGAGTGACTCAGAAACATGCAGACACTGCCCAAAAAGGGTGATTTTAGTTATGCACATGGTAACAAATATAAACTCTGGAAAAACCTCTGCTTTAACAGGAATATCGAGAAAAACAACAGGGACCACCAGTCAGGTACTGCATTATAAAAGCAGCACCAAAAGAATATTAAAGGAAACCAAATGATCTTATATTGTAAAATGCACATAGGCTGAGTAAACAAATATAAAACTATAAGTCTAGTCACTAAAACCCAATAAAACTGATAAAAATGTCAAATTTGCACACATTACAAGCAACAAAGAGCCAGTTATTTAAGATGGACTTAATGTTCTTATCATTCAGCTGTGCAGGTGGTTTCATTCTTAAAGTAAGGAAAACAGTCTTGTTCTTCTGCTGCTTATTACTGGTTAAATATAGCTCAGTATAAACTACAATATATTATTAAGATAAATTTTGATACATTTTCTTACAATTATACAATTATATGACTTTCCTACTGAAAAATATGCCTGACATTATTATGTTTATTATTATGTTGTTTTTATACAACTCTTCCCAGATGCATTTTTATTTTCTGCAGTGCAACATTAGTTCAGTAACTTCACAGGATCACAATACCTAAGCATGTGAGACCATGATGAAGCTGAGATTTTCTCTGCTGCTGCCATACCTCACACCTGAGATTAATTCATGAAAGTGGCTTGTTGTGTGTTTCTGAAGTTTCACGTGTTCATCTCTCGCTAATTGGCTCCTTCTGTACTGCTCTGTAGGACTGAATGCTGGTGCAACATTCTGCTTTCTATTTTGGATCACTTTTCTCAAATTATTTTCAGCACTTGCTCAAAAGACAAAAAAACCCCCCACTCCAAACATGAGATAAGCTAAGTGAGGACAGCTTCTTTATCTCTGCAACAAGCTGGGCTCGTCGCCACCTGGCACATCATCAACAAACTCAACACCCTACAGACTTTCAGCAGGTACCTTGGCAGCAAAATAATCCCAGGTCAGGTTACCTCAAAGCCCTGTACGTCAAGACTGCTGACCTCCATTCAGCCAGTTTCACATCCAACCGCACTGCCGATAGAATCACATGACATTACATCCCGGCTGGATGGATAATCCCCACAATCAAAACATCATCATGTCATCTGAATGAACAATAGGACACAGACTGAGGACGGAACACATACATGGACAGACAACACTAACAATCATCTGATTTGTCGTCTGGGTCAAGAGCTCAGACGGGCTTTTGCAGGACAGCTGACCGCAGATATCACACTACCATACTATTGAACACCAGCACAGACACACACACACACAGTGTTATTGCTCTACTTTCAGTATTTGGAATCATCGCTCCGCTCATCTGCTTAGCACAAAAGACAGCAAGAGAGTGAAAGCAGACAGAAGAAAATAGCCACTGCAAACCCACTCAGTCAGAAAAATAGAAAATGCGCCTGTCTTGCTGCTGTATTTTTTCCACTCTTGCTGTGACGCAGTGGCCTCTGAATAGAAAGAGGCTCTAGCAATGCCTCTCTTCACTCTGTTTTCCTCTCTTTTCCCCTTCAAAGGTCTCTCTCTCTCCTCTTTACCCAACTCTTCACACTTCTTCTTCATTTCTTTTACATTACATCGTAATTTAATATGGGAAAGAAGGAGTGGTGGTGACAGCAGAAAGGCTGCTGAAGGTGCATGTGTGTATGTGCTATAAACACAGAAACGGAGAGTGCTGAGAAAGCTAAAAAAAACAACAAAAAAACATTACAGTCTAGTGAGAGGTTTTATTTTCTTGTATGCAGAAAGACTATGAGTGTGGATGTCACTAAACTGCAAGCAGATGCAGCACTGCAAAACCGTGACTTAATTACAAAAGCAATCATCAGATTTCCTGCAACTGACCATAATCTTTTGTACTTTGTGTAGGTCCTCTGACGCTCGGCACACTGATAAGACTGTCAGTGGGACAGAGTATCTTCACAATCCATCTACAAGTACTACAGGTCACATAGTCTGCTCAAAGTGTGTGCAGGGCCATCGGTTGGTGATATCAGTAGAGATACTGTGTGAATGTGAAAGCTAACCAGGCTGAATTACCATGACAAAGGACAAAGACCAATGTCCCAGTGCAGGAGAAGACTGTGATAAAGACTCTGATAAGTCAGCAGTCACCTCGGGGCCGCCTAACCTACATCCCACTGTCAGATTCTGGACTCACCTACAGCGGGAGCATCATACTCGTCCCCCAGTAATATTTCAGGAGCAGAGTAAGCCAGGGAGCCACACGAGGTGTTGAGTTTTTTCCCTGGTTGAAACCTGTTGCTGAAGCCGAAGTCGGTAAGCTTCACTACGCCCTTCTTCTCGAAGAACACAACGTTCTCTGGCTTTAGATCCCTGTGCACCACATGTAGCCGGTGACAGTAGGAGATGGCGTGGACGATTTGGGCGAAGTAACACTTGGCCACCTTGGATAAAAAAAAGAGAAAGATGACAGGATTAAGTCAACATTATTTATGGGTATCTATCTATCTATCTATCTATCTATCTATCTATCTATCTATCTATCTATCTATCTATCTATCTATCTATCTATCTATCTATCTATCTATCTATCTATCCATCCATCCATCCATCCATCCATCCATCCATCCATCCATCCCTCAAAGCTAGACTTATCATCATGTCGTGACAGTTTCCCTTCTTTACTTGAGATACAACTTCATTACCCAAGTACAAACACCTCATTTTCCTTCTGTCGTCTGGAATCGATTATCTGTGAATCTGCATGCATAATGCATTGGTGAACTTCTAACTACCTTTGAATTGCCCTTCACTGCATTTTCACAAAACTGTCTTGAAAAAGCCAAAGACTTTCAAAGTACTGTTGCCTAAAAACTGTAGCTTTCAGACTCCTTACAGTTAACATCAATATGATTCTGTACTGATCTCTTTTGACCTTCACTCATCTCCAAGCACCTCCAAGGTCTGGTATTAAAAAGGAATGGGACTGGTGTCTCTCTGAGTTGAGGACACTTCTTCATGTTGTGTTCACCATCATCTAGTCATTACTCACCTCCTCGCTGAGGCCGCCATCGTGTTTCATGATGCAGTCGTACATGTCTCCTCCATCTCCCAGCTCCAGAATGAGGTAGAGCTTGGTGGCTGTGTCTATCACCTCGTAAAGGCGCACCACGTTGGGGTGCTGCACCAGTTTCATGCAGCGAACCTCTTGGAAAAGGTGACCTCTTGCCACCGGATCAAGCTTAGTCTTATCTATCACTTTCACTGCGACCTGAAAGAGCGACAGTTAAAGACAAATAAGAACTGTGATGTAAACCATTGTTTTTCTACTGCAGTTTTGAGGGTAAGGGTATGTTTTGGCTTTCTGGAGCTACAAGTGACCACATTTGGACAAAACAATGGAGGTCTTTTAAACTTTATCAACAGAACAGAACAATCTGTGCAGAGCAGATCTATTTGATGGTCTGACATCTTAACCTCAGCTACAGTTGAGCTGTCTGTCAAGAAAAAGAAATATTTAATCCAAAAAACAGAAACTGACTCAGCAGGGGGCGGGCTGCCAATCACTCCTGTCAGTCAAAGCTCAACACAGCAGATACAAGAGACTGTTTTTGCCTTAAATATTAATAACAGAGCAATAAGTTGCAAACAGAGCACCAGTACACTTGTTACAAGGTCCAAATGAAGTGAAAGAGTCAAAATTACTCCCAGAGATAATATACTGACACAGCATTTAAATGTTTTTTTGGGAAACCAGCACAATGACAAGGTCTGTTTAGAAAAAAAGTCTCATCAGCCACATATTTAGACACAGAAACACTATGGTGAGACCCACCTTTTCTCCAGTGAACACATGTCGGGCCAGTTTGACCACAGCAAAGTGCCCACGGCCTAGCGTCTTGTCAAGGTCATACAGCCCAGCGATCTTCCCGTCATGATGGCGTTTGAGCCCCGCCATGGCTGCCGGCGGACAACGGAGGAAAGAGCTGCCTTCTGTCACCTGCTGGTGTCCAGTCAGTTGTCCATCTCTTCTTGAAGAAGATGAAGGTTGGTGTTTGGGGGGCTGATCAGAGCTTCTGGTCAAAGTAGTAATTTGCAGTAAAATGGACTCACTTCAATTCCATTTCCGGCAACCAATGGAAAAAACTGTGCAAAGAGGAGACAGATATAGGTGAGTGTTGAGGACTATTTAAAGCCCAAGTAAAATCAGATTTGATATTTCAGTGTTTAATATCATCAGTCTTGTGCGACATGCTCCAGTATATGGCTGCACTGTGATAACAAATGTTGGTGATATTCTGGAATTTATCATTTCCTGAAAACAATAAAAACTTCTGTTGACTCATACCCCAGCTTGAGGACATAAACTGTACTAAATTTTTGTCCAATAAAATGCTTTCTTGTATTTTAACGTCCACTGCAGATGATCCATGAACTAGCTGGCAGTTATATTTTATTATGGGCCATTTCAGGCCTTTCCAGACTGGGTTCCCTCCCTGGATTCCTGCATAAAATAAGCAAATTCCACACTTCAACCATTTCATGAGGGCTTCGGTGTAGATATGAAACTGTGCGTATGCTCTACGTCAAACACACATCATATCTTCTTTTAACAACTGAAGTTATATCATTTGATCTTTCTGCCTCTCAAGCATGTCAAAACTTTACTTTTCTGAACTACGTCATCTCAAATATCTCCCTACCAACATGTCTAACTCCTGCTGTGTTCACCATGAGCTTCTGTCATCATGCAGTGCATTTTTTCACAGCCCTGATTATGAAACGATGCCTTCAGGGGTGGTATACCATTCCTCTTCCAGGAATCTACCTGCGTGCCAAAAGCGTGGAGAAATACAATGTAAAGGCGAGGAACATTCCTGGGAGGTGACCCTAATCAAGGTGTGTTCCACTCACCTGGATTCTCAGAGACAACAGGAAGCCAAATAATCGTTGCCAGGGATCACGCCCACTTCATAACTGTGCTAACATGCAGAGAGATGAAAAACTAGCAACGTCTGTAACCCAGCAGCAATCTGTGTGTGTTACTAAAATGAAACTATGTACAACTAAATAGCTCTTTGGGGTTTCTATTTGATCTGTGACCTGAGAGAAAAGAGTGAGTCACTTTTCATATATTAGGAAGCTGACATCTCTATCTGTCTGTCTCACCCTCTCAAACACACAGACACAAAAGTAATCTCAACGGTGCTGATCTCCTCGCCTCACTCTGACACTGACAGCACGTAGGTGTTGACATTTCAAAAAAACTGAAAGGCACAAACAGTCGCGGCCCCTTTTATTTATTTACTGACTAACACATGCAAAGCTGTGGCCCACTAGTCAGGCTGACATCGCAGGACAGATGACGTCAAAGTGGGCTGAGGTGCACTCGTGGCCTGGTGTGTTGACCTCAGTCAAACCTGGGGCATTAACATTAACTCATCAACAAACCACTGAGCCCCAGATCACCTTCTGGATCCTTAATGCCGTGCACGTGTAATCATTTGATCGGTTTTAAACACGTGAACTTACCTGTTCAGGTGTGCGGTATATATTGTGAAATCAGAGATTCTCTTCATGTCAACCGGCTGTACTGTACCAGTCAAACACGCTTTAAAGCTGGTTGTGTAACTGTACTGTTCTAATGTGCTGGTGCTGTATTGATTTACAAGGTGCAAGTGCGTGCACACAAAAGTACACAAACACAGAAGAGGTCGAGGACCTACTATAATAACTAGCACAGGGGAGATTAGAGACACGCCCATCATGATACAAGGATAATTCTTACTTTACCAGGATTTTCAGTATGGTTGTAGAGGGTTTAGGTGTTGTGTAAAGATTAGGCCTTTCTGCAAAACTTTAGGAGCTAGAATATTAAAATTTTATCTCAATAATAGATGAAACCTTGTCTGAAAAGCTAATGTGATATATTTTTCTGCACTTAAGTCTTACATGAACTATTAAGTAGAAATACAGTGCTAATGAGAATTGATCCAATGTCATAAAACGTAATACTGTGATATTTTCTTAATCCTCCTGTGACACTCTGCAAATAGGAACTCACTATCAAGTCTATGGTTAGCTTGAAAATCAGATAAATCGCACAGAAATCAATTTGGTATAAGATAAATAATCTTATACAGGAGCAAAGATATTAAGATCCATTGCTATTATGCAAGTGTTAACAACCCCTTGGATCCCATCTATTTCAGACTGTGGCCACTTACAACCTTGCATCATTCAATGAACATGATTTAAAAAAAAAAAAAAAGTAGCCTGAACATGTATTAAGATGAGCTGCATAAGACTGTATATTACTGTAATACAGATGTGTTGAGCTCATTTTAGTTCAAGGTCCACATTCAGCCCAATTTGATCTCCACCAGTAAAACCAGTAAAATAATAACATAATAATCTATAAGTAACAACTCATAACATTTCTCTTTATTTTAGTGCAAAAAAGGAACAGTGAAACTTTACCAATATGATGCTTCAGCTTCATATTCATACCTTTAGTAACAAGTAAAAAATATGGTTGAAATTCCACTTGACTTTCTTATGAAATTTCAGGTTGTTCATAGATTAATCACATTTTCTTGTGAAAAATTATCATTTAATTTCACTTTAAAACAACAACAACAACAAAAGAGTTGTCATCATTAATTGGCTATTATGCTATTATTTTACTGGACTGACACACTTAAGATTAAATTGGGCTGTAGCCCATGTGGCTCCTGAACTACAAATGAGTCTGACACCCTTGACTGTTTATATCTTTATTGTTAATAAATATTGCACTTTGAAAATTCATCCAGTGGGACTGGACCCTTTGGTTTCAGCCTGCTGACTGTATGTTTGACATCCCTGCTGTAATATCTTTAATTTTCTGTTAATAGTCTTGTAATTTTACTTTATCTAGATGATGAACCACCTCTGTACTTGTACCAGAAAGCACTAGAATAGATGGAAAACACACATGCAGCATGGATTATTCTGTGCATTATTGGTTCAGTATTCTAACTGGATCCATCACATGTGCACATTTCTTGTCTAAATGAAGAGCTTAGCAAACAAATCAACATTTCATGTACACGGATATATATAATTTGGCTATTGTGTTTTTTTTGTTTTGCTTTGTTTTGTTTTTTGTGATTTGTGTCTGTTAAAGGGGTCTCAAACATGCAGCCCGGGGGCCAAATGCGGCCCGCCAAACGTTCCAATCCGGCCCATGGGATGAATGAGCAAAGTGCAAAAATTCCACAGTCAAGGCTGTCAAATGTATTTCAGCTCAGGTTCCACATACAGACCAATATGATCTAACGTAAAATAATAACATAATAACCTACAGACTATAACGACTCCATATTTTCTTCTTGGCTTGATGTGAAAAAAATAATCTTACATTACGCCTATAAATAATGACAACTTCAATTTTTTGTCTTTGTTTTAGTACAAAAAATAACATTAAATTATGAAAATATTTACATTTACAAACTATCCTGTAACAATAAAATGTGAATAACCTGAACAAATATGAACCTGAAATGTCTAAAGAAAATTAAGCACAATTTCAACAATTTTCTGCCTGTTACTAAGTATTTAGTGTCTTCGTAGATCTGATCCGTAATGCACATGTAGAAATGATAATTTGAGGCATGATATTGTTAAAATTGCACTTATTTTTCTTAAGAAATTTCATTTTTTTCAGGTTATTCACATCTTTTTTGAATAGTTTATGAAAGTAAGTATTTTCATAATTTAATGTTTTGTTTCTTTTTTTTTTTTTTTGCACTAAAACACAGACAAAAATTTGGAGTTGTCATTATTTATAGGTTATTATGCTATTATTTTACCGGTCTGGCCCACTTGAGATCAAATCGGGCTGAATGTGGCCCCTGAAAGAAAATGAGTTTGAGACCCCTGGTGTATTGGTTCTTGTCTATTGTCATTTATCAGTTTTTTGCTTTTCCTTCATGGCTGTTGTCTTTTTTTTTGTTTTGGTTGTTGTTGCCTTTTTTTTTTTTTTTTTTTTTTTCATCTCTGGTGACTTGTAGTTTCTTGTTGTTTGTGATTTTGTGAGTACAAATCAAAATAAATAAGTCAAAAAATCCAATCAGCATTTCCTTCTACAGAATCCATCACAAGACTCTATGAAGAAGTAAAGTTACAAGCAGAGGAACACATTAAGCTTCCAGTGAGATTAAATATTAATGCTAGAGGCATCAGATGACATATTCACTCCTGTGTGTCCTCTCAGGTTGATGAAGGATGCTTATGTTCAGGGGTATTTTCAGTGCATACATATAGGCGCTGCTGTCCATATGGGACCCCCCCCCAACCCTGTTTCTGTCAACACGCCTGCTGGCCGCATTCACAGCCTGCGCCAACCCCACGCGCACTGGATGAAATCTGTGAAGCCACGAGCTGCGTGGTGAAGGATGCGCACCAAGGTTAGTTACCCCCCCCCCCCCCCCCCCCCACACACACACACACACACACACATCTTCCTTCTCCTCACTGAAAACCGTCGGAGCCCCCTCTAACTTGACACATATTACTCCACGGGCCCACACCGACAGCCGACCACCACAGTCCTACTTACCCACGCACAGGGATCCGAAGCACCGCCCCTGGTCCGGCTCTGGTCCCTTTAAACTGCCGCCCTTCGGTTGGGGCTGAAAAGGTGAATCCGCCGTGGGTTAGTTAGTGAACACTGACAGCAAACCAGTCACAGATTATTCCAATGAGTCCCTGCGTGGATCTGTCACAGTCACGTCAGGCTGTCCCTCCTCTTTCTGATCCCGCACATGCGTCAAGTGGAGGAGGTAGTTAGGCCGGAAAAACGGAAGCCCCCTTCAAAATAAAAGCATATGTTGTTCAAGGATACTTAGACTGAAGAGGACTGGAACTCCTCATCCTGCCACTGTTAATCTACTGGGAAAACATCTACTGGAAATCTACTAATACAGAAGGCCTTAATGAAATGTGATGCATTTATTGTTATTCATTTGAATGGTTTTACTGTTTTATACTTTTACTGTGTTTTCATTGTATGAATGTGAGCAGCAAGATTACACAACATTTTGGTATATCCAAATCTACTTCTCTTCTCTTCTCTTCTCTTGCCTGAAATTTCTAGTAGTTGATTAAAAAAAAAACCAAAAACCTTACAAATAAAAATATATGAGTTGAGAGAGACAGTCACAATACATAAAAAGACATGACAAACTGAAGCTGAAACTGAAGAACTGTGGTACTGTTTATCTTTCAAATGTTCATTGTTCGTCGGTTTAAGATGCTGCAGCTCTTTCATAATTCATAAATTGAGTGATTGTTTGTTCAGTATTAATTGTCAGCCTTGTAAATACAAGCTCGACTGTGCAGTAATCTCAACCTGGCTTTTCTACCTCCGTCCATAATAATATACATTATATAGACTAAATGTCATCTAAAATTAACATTTATTCGCAACATACTATAGCAAACTATTACATGATCAAAAACAAATTAATTTTAGCAAAAGAATTTCTTCGTCTGGGGTCGCCAGAAATTTGTGATGTTAAAATGGGGTCACAAGCCAAAAAAGGTAAAGATCCACTGTCTTAGGCCTTGTGGATGAAATTCAGTGTAGTTGGTAAGAGTTGCATGTGGAGCAATTTAGCTCATGAATCACTAAAAGATAGATAGATAGATAGATAGATAGATAGATAGATAGATAGATAGATAGATAGATAGATAGATAGATAGATAGATAGATAGATAGATAGATAGATAGATAGATAGATAGATAGATAGATAGATAGATAGATAGATAGATAGATAGATAGATAGATAGATAGATAGATATTTGATTATATTGTCTTCCATGTTTAAGAGTTGAAAGTTGGGCAGGTGCATTTGCATAATTGGCTACATATACTGTACAGTATAACTAATGAAGAAAATATTTAATATGCTATTGTGACGGCCTCACTAATATTTTCTGTGTTCTCCCTCCAGTTACCAGTGGTCAGCATGTTCGTGGGCTGTCTGTTTTTTGGCCACCCCTTATCGGTGTGGTTTACAGATTAATAGGCCCACCTCAGCAGTTGTGCTCTCCCTTCATTCCACTGGGTGACTGAGCAGCCTGCTGACCTCATGGCCAACATTTAGACCCAGTTCACCTCTTGGCCCTCCCCCTTTCTGCAAAACATCTGGCAACTGTCTGAACATCAGTGGGTTGTTTCTTCCTTAATGACACAGATATTCTGAGATGACCAGGATTCATCAGGCTGAAATTGTGAAAGATAAGTTTCATGTGGATCTGCCACCACACAGTCCAGACCTGAACCCCACTGAGAATCTATGGGATGTGAAGGAGAAGACTTTACACAGAAATCTGACTCCTTCATCATTAATGCAAGTTTTGGAGAAAAATTAACTCTGACAGATATAGATGATGTGGCATTTATTATGACATTACATAAGCATTGTGTGATATAAATCATACCACGATGAATGCACCCCATAATCAAAGCTTAAGATGGTCCAAAGGAATATTGTGTTTCTGGTTTTTTGGATTTTTTGTTTGTTTGTTTGTTTTGTTTTTGTTTTTTGGCTGGGCAGTATATGTTAATTCATAAGTCATAGGTTTGTAAGTCTCTATGACAGGAGAATAGAATAGAATAGAATAGAATAGAATAGAATAGAATAGAATAGAATAGAATAGAATAGAATAGAATAGAATAGAATAGAATAGAATAGAATAGAATAGAATCTTTGACTCTGGTCTCTGCCAGTGACATTGCACTTACACCTAAATAACACCACAAAGATACAGGCATATATTAAAGAAATAATAATAAAATAGTGTGCAATCAAAATATGCACAAATTCAAGATATACTGTATGCCAGGGTGGTTTTCATAGGTTTTGAGAATGTGTCTGTCAGTAAAACATAATTTACTATGAATTATACATTCATTCATTCATGCATTTATTAAAATGAACTTTTCTGCACACAACACAACAGGTACAATCTAAACCAAAAATGAGGTCAAGGTCCTGGGGGGAAAAAAATAGCAGTTTTGAAAAAGTCTGGAATATTTATATGGATAGAGAGCAAGCCCCCTGTTTATTACACTAATGAAAAACACTAATACTATAATGCATTAAAGAAAAAGTAAAATAAGAAAAATTAATATCAAAATAATGAAAAAAACAAAATAACAAATACAGAGAATTGCAGAGTGAATAAAGACAATTCCTTTTTTACATGTACTGTACATTTATAGTAATTGTTGACTTGTAATTTACCATGCTTTTATTCTGAAGAGAATGCAGCAGTTTTCCGGTCTAAATGCACCTAAATTACATATTGTTATCATTGCGCATCGGTGCACTTTATTTCTGACGTCAGAATTACGCTCCAGAAGAGCATGTTTACAGACCCCATGACTGTAAAAGGCCTAACAAAAACTACTGAATGTTGTTTAACTGTTATTAGTGAATTGGAGATGAAATATAAAATAAAAACATATGTTATTGAATAAGCCCCGCCCCCTTCAGACAGAGGAGAAGAGCACACTGGTTTTTGTGGTTTAGTCCTGTATTAATGCAACCAACTACAGCCATTTCAATAAACCACATTATTTATATTTTACTTTTGCATTACTCAATCTGCACAGAAACAGGAGAATCTATGTCAGGAACTGAAGAAGACACGCAGCATTTAGCCATAACATGCTGATCACTGACAGGAAAAATGGTGTTAATTGGGATTATCTCATAACAATGGGACCTGTCAGCGGGTGGGATATATTGATTATCTAATATACAAGTTGATGTGATAGAAATGGGAAAATGGGTAAGAGTAGAGATATGAGCAACTTTGACAAGGGAGAAAAAGTGATGGTCAATCAGTGGGTCAGAGCATCATCAGATCTTGTTCATTCCTTGTGTGAAGTGGTTCATATACCTACCAAAAGTCTGAAGAGCAACGGCTGGATCTGAACCAATCGATCATCTGGGAGCACAACATTATTACAACCTTGCCAGAAAATATCAGGTCTGCTTAGAGTCTGAGATCTTTTAAGTCAAGGTTAAAGACTCACCTGTTCACTGCTGCCTTTGCCTAAAAGGCTTTTTACTTTTTCAATTTTATTTTCTCTTTCGAAACTCTGCACTGCAACTCTTACTTTAATATGTGTGTGTTTTTATATTTGGGGGTTTTATGTGTTGTTTTCTTACTTGCTGTTTTTAATCACCTTTTACATGTTTTTTTTTTAATAATGTTTTAAATGTGTTTCTTTTTCCTTGTTGTATTTCAATGTCCTGTGTGAAGCACCTTGAATTGCCTTGTTGCTGAAATCTACTGTATAAATAAACTTGCCTTACCTGTCGAATATTTAGAGAGGTGGCCATGGCTCAGACAGTAGAGTGGGTTGTCCAATAACCGAAGGGTTGGCGGTTCAAATCCCGCTCTATCCATGTGTTGTTGTGTCCTTGGGCAAGACACCTCACCCTCCTTGCCTCCAATGCTGCTACTCACACTGGTGTATGAATGTGGTGGTGGTTGGAGGGGCTGTAGGTGCGGATTGGCAGCCACACTTCTATCAGTCTGCTTCAGGGCAGCTGTGGATACAGATGTACAGGGGTTGGACAAAATAATGGAAACACCTTCACCTCAAGATGATAATGCCCAAATCCATACAGCTAGAATTGTTAAAGAATGGCATGAGGAACATTCTAATGAAGTTGAGCATCTCGTATGGCCGGCACAGTCCCCAGACCTCAACATTATTGAGCATTTATGGTCAGTTTTAGAGATTCAAGTAAGACGTCGATTTCCACCGCCATCGTCTCTAAAAGAGTTGGAGGGTATTCTAACTGAAGAATGGCTTAAAATTCCTTTGGAAACAATTCACAAGTTGTATGAATCAATACCTCAGAGAATTGAGGCTGTAATTGCCGCAAAAGGCGGACCTACACCATATTAAATTATATTTTGTTGATTCTTCAAGGTGTTTCCATTATTTTGTCCAACCCCTGTAGTTTACCACCACCAGAGGGAGAATGTGAGAGTGAATAAATAATGGATCCTCTGTATGCGCTTTGAGTGTGCGTTCTAAGAAAAGCGCTATATAAATCTAATCCATTATTATTATTATTATATAGGTTCCCCTTTTTCTGACCCAAGGCCTGGACTCCATCAGACCTCTGAAGGTGTGATGTGGTACCCAGACCAAGAAGTTAACAGCAGATCCCTAAAGTCTTGGAGATAGAGGTGGACTTGCATGAATCGGACTTATTTGTCCAACACCTCCCATCGATGATCAATTGTTCTGAGATTGGGATGTCCATTTTTAGTCCATTTTTGGTAGGTACTAACTGCTGCAGACCAGGAACAAACAACAAGACGTGCAGTTGTGGAGATGCTCTGACCCATTCATCACTGTTACAATATGGACCTGGTCAAAGACATTCAGTTCCTTATGTTGATCATTTTACTGCTTCCAGTACAAACATTCACTGCTACATGTTACATCCAACCTAGTGAAATTGACCCATTGTCCCATTGTAATGAAATAAATGAAATGAATTAATATTAATACCAGTTTTCCTGTCAGTAGTGATAATATTATGGGTGATCGGTGTATATTAAAGTCGTAGAAGTGACATGTTTTCTCCACAGCAGATAAGTCGTCTGAGTGTCAGTGTTATATCTGTGTGTTATTTCAGCACAAACACATCCTGACAGGCAGGAATGTTGCTATCACATAACGTCCCCCTGTGTCCAATGAGCTCCACCCGGTTGAGTGAAAAAAAAATGGATGTGGGTCACTGTAATGTATGTGTGAATGTCCATGACTGTCCCGCTGTATGAAGGAGTGCACTGCATATTCAGCCTCAGTCTCACGTCCTGAATGACAATGTCTAGCGATGTCATTTTGAATGAAATATACAAGCTCATGCAGAATGAAGTTTGCATAAAAAATATATAACAGCTTTGTCAGGGGTCCTTTAGAAGCAGGTCACAGGTTAAGTTACTCATTAAAATGGAATGAACGGCGTGACTAGTTGTTTTAGTTATGTTATTGCAGTGATGTAACTTATTGTATTTCTTTACTTTTTATTGCTTTTGCCACATACGTTTTAAACTACATTAAAGCTTGTAATATTTATTTTGGTCTGTTTTTTGATTTTGTGCATTTTTGCCCTTTTTTTTTTTTTTTTTTTTTTTTACTTATATTAAATCCTTGTTTTGTTTATTTTATCAATTTAGTGTATATTTTGTTCATTACTTAAATAAAAACTTATTCTGTTTTTTGCTTATTTTTTGTCACTTTTGCTCTTATGTTGATTTAGTTTGTGACATTTAATATCTATTGAATACTTGTTTATTTTTTTTAGTGCTTATTTTGTATTTTTTGCTATTATTAAATGCTTATTTCAGTCCACATTCATGTTCTTTGTTAAGTATCTGTTTTGTTATTTTTCACCACTATTAAATGTTTATTCTGTTCACCTATGTTCATTATGTTGATTTAGCATTTTTGGGGTTTTTTTTTTGTTTTTTTGTTTGTTTTTTTTTAAAGCTTATTTAGTTCATTTTATTCATTTAATACTTTTCCCACTTCAATTAAATGCTTCAATTGTTAACTTTTGTCCATTGTTTTGATTTAGTGCTTGCTCAGTTCTTTTTTGCCTCTATTAAATGCTCATTTTGTTCTATTTTGTCCTCATTTTATTCTTCTATTATTCTTTATTATGTACTTATTTGGTTTTAATTTACTTTATTTTGTTTTTTAGTGCTTTTGTTCTTTTTTAACCTCTAATAGACACTTATTTTGTTTTGCTCATTGTGTTGTTCTATAATTTCTTTTCACTAAATACTTATTTTGTTTTAATTTGTTTTATTTTCTTGACTTAGTGCTTATTTAGCTGTCTTTTAATGCTTACTCTGTTCATGTTTGTTCAGTCTGTGCTTCTGTGTTTATATTGTTGCTAAAGCTTAAATCAACATGAGCATAATAATTCCAGTCTGAATTCTTAACATTCTTTTCATTTCAGCAGCAGGATCAGAACATGTCAAGTGGTGTGAAGTAGATATGACCCTAAAGGTTTGTATTTCTGATCAGAAATATATCAACAATAGCATTTTCAAGATCTTTAATGTATTAGACTGACAGACCCAGGCTGCTGTTTTTCTTATATCATTTTAATTTTTCAAGGAGTATTTTGTTTGATACTCACTTGTGGATGTGATCTGTCAGTCACTTAGTTGGACTGTTTGACAGAGTGGAGGCCGAGGCCTGCTGAGTAGGAGGGTGCTGACAGAGGAGGTGTGTTGGCATCGACTCTGCGTCCCTGACTGTTCTCACTCTGCTCAACCAGCTGGGCAACGTTCAATTGCTTCTGTTATGTAATATTCACCAGCTCCTATCTGAGAGTTAGAGTCGGACCAGTGTGGCTGGTGTTCTCAGAACTAAACTGAGGACTACCGACTGCAAACGCCATAAAGTGGTCGACTGTAGCTGTGACACCCTTTAACCATCCAGGACCTAAACCAGGGGTGTCAAACATATGGCCCGTGGGGCAAAGTGCAAAAATGACACAGAAGACATTAACAGCCAAGGGTGTCACTAGTGGCTCTTCCATTGGACATCTGTGCAAAATTTTACTGATATTTACTAAATGTCGATAAAACAGTTCAGTACATAATGTTGTTTTTTCCATTAAAACATAAATGCAATGATTTGCTTATTTATCGCGAGATGACACAAGAAATCATTCCATTAACATGGCCACGAACATAAATATGGTGTTGATTTACAGATATATTCATTATGATTATTATATATTACCTCTCTATCCTGTACTAAATTCAAAAATGATTCAGTTTCCTGCTGTGTCCACACATGTGCGCTGTGCCATGTTTCTTTTAAAACTCTTCTTCTTTGTTTGTTGTAATGTCCGTGAACATCCATTTTTTTTATTCACGTGACTCTAGTTGTGGAAAAAGGTTTTTCCATTAGAGTTTTGCATGATATACAAATTTTGCTACACCCAAAAAACCACCTCTTGCCAGCGCAAAAACTTTTCATCGAAAATGAGAATTTAGCAAAATTGTCTTTTTTCCATTAGGCAAATTATTATGTGCAAGTTATAGTCGCTCAATTGGGGGATCAATGGAAAAGCAACTACTATGTCTTGATAAGTTGTTTCGATCATGAAGTTAAATGCTATATATTTCACCTCCAGATACCTAAATGTTTTGTGTTTTTGTAGGTCCATTGTGATCTGTATGTTGTAATGCACATGTGTAAATGATCATCTGAGGCAGAATATTGTCAAAATTGCACTTATTTTTCTTTATAGTTTACAGGCTGTTCATGTATTTTCAGACTATTCACCTTTTTTGTGAAAGGATAAATGTAAACATTTTCTCAATCTAATTTGTCTTTTTTGTGCTCAAACAAAAAGACAAATGTGGAGTTGTCATTATTTAATGGATATTATTGTTATTGTTATATTAAGATATAATTTTACTGGTCCAGCCCTGTGAGGTCAAATTGGGCTGAATGTGGCCCCTGACCTAAATGTTTGGACCACTAATCCTATCAATACATACAAATAAGCCAGATAAAATGTAGCTTTTCAGGTTTTCACTGATATCAAATATGACCCTCTAGACCACAGGTGTCAAACATGCGGCCCGGGGGCCAAATCCAGCCCGCAAAAGGGTCCAGTCCGGCCCGTGGGATGAATTTGTGAAATGCAAAAATTACAGTGAAGATATTAACAATCAATGGTGCAAAAACCAATTTAATGCAGGTTCCACATACAGAACAAATACATTTCAATTGGGTCAGACCAGTAAAATATTATCATAATAACCTATAAATAATGACAACTGCAGATTTTGTCTTTTAGTGTAAAAAAAAAAAAAGTAAAATTACATGAAAATGTTTAGATTAAAAAAACTATCCATTCACAAAAAATATGAATAACCTGAACAAATACAAACAACCCGAAATATCTTAAGAAAAATAAATTCAGTTTACTAATATACTGCCTGTTACTAAATGTTTTGTGTATTTGTAATTGTAATATAAGTTGTAATGTGCATGTGTAAATGATAAACTGACAAACTAAGGCAGAATATTGTTAAAATATCACTTAAGACATTTAAAGTTGTTCATGTTATTCAGATTTTCAAGGAAACGTTGTAGATGTAAACATTTTCATATTGTAATTTTACTTTTTTCACTGTTTTTATTTTACTGGTCCGGCCCACTTTAGATCATGTTGGGGTGAATGTGGCCCCTGAACTAAAATGAGTTTGACACCCCTGCTCTAGACGTTCAGAGGCTCTGTAGTGAACGTGGAAACACCATCATCTTCTACAACATTGATTCACCAGTAAAACCCACGGAGTTTGATAAACAATAGTGGTAGTAGAAGTTTGTTTTAATATCTAGTTAATGATGTATTTTGCTGAAAAAGTAACTTTCTCTAGGAAAATTAGTGTTACTGAAAAATCCTGAATGCAGAAGATAATATTGTCATGAATGGTCACTCAGGAAAGGTTAAGTTTGTAGAAAAATGCATTTGAAAGTGGCCAAAAAATTGTTGTAAGTCTTAAAGGATTAAGGTTTATAATTATTCTGTCATATTGTGCAACAGAACACTATCTTCAGTGTCTACAGCTTTCATCTAGAGGTCTCAATGTACTCTGGAGTTTTCTGAAACACAAATTCGATTTTCTGCTGAAATGTCAACTATCAGTTTAGACTGCCCTCTAGTGGATGGACTCAACGTGCTGAACATTGAACTCGTGTCTTTTATCAGTGTTGTGGAGCAGTGAACTAAGCCTATGTGTTTTAAATATATTTTACAGTATTTTGCTGTTACATTGACAACATTCATTTGAGCATACAGACTCAAAATGTTATATTTATGCTATTTTTTGTGTTTGTTATAGCTGAAAAGACACATTTTGGGCCATAAAAGCAGTGATTTTTATGTTGCATTTCCCCTCTTGTCCCCTCCTGTGTCCGATGCTTCTGTGGTCATCATATACATCAATTTTTTTTAATACCTGAAACACTTACTATTCCTTTTTTCTATTTTATATGCTGTATTGTGTCACTTTGATTAAAAAAATATTTAAGCCACTGCTTCCAGGCAGTTTTACTTTAAGCTATACATTTCCCTTTGTTGATTTTGTTAATCTTTTTCCAATCAGTAATTGTTAAAACACTTTTAAAAGCTATATTATGGGAAAAACTGTAGACGCACATGATGACCTCATACTGAAAGGTGAACTAGAACAAAACAAACCTAAGGAATACTGTAGCTGGGTTAACTAGTGTATGTTACACAATTTTTCCGATGATACAGCCTTTAAAAGTATCTCATGTTGCATCTTATTCCAGAACAAACCTTTTTGGCATCTGGCAATTTAGATCCGAAAAAACAATACAACTAAAACTGCATTTATTACAGAGGAATAGGTCTTTTCATGTCAGTCTAAATGTCATGTACTGATCACTGCAGCAAAATATTGAACCCTAACTGACAGACCCTGTTCCAGAGTGATGGATGCATCAGGGTGAGATGAGAGGATGAAGAGATTACCCATCATGCCTGGTGTCTACAGTTGCAGCCAAAAGTTTTGGGAAAGACAAATGGATTCCTTAAATGTGATTTGCCAATGAAAGCTTAAGAAACCAACATGTTTGTACATACTGCAGGACAGTTTTTTGTTTTTTTTTTTACTTTTGCAGCAACAAAACTTGCCATTCCCAAAACTTTTGGCCACAACAGCAAAGTACAAGCCTGTGAGGGTGTTGATTTAGGGTTGCCTCAGTTGGTCAGGTCTAGGTTCAGTAACATTGTGCCCAAAGAATGATGGAAATAAATCTTGTGATACTGTATAAGCGTGCTAAAATGGCACCACAGTGAATGTGTGACATAATCAAAGCTAAAGGCTACATATTTGGAGTATGAGCCTCATCTTTTGACCAGTCTGTGCATCTAAAGACAACTTTCTACAGGGGCTGTGATTAATAAAAAGTAAATATAATCTTGTAATATTTCACAAAATGTAAACTTTGCCAGGTATGTTGAAGAATCAGGTTATTTTGAATAGAAAATCAAAACTGAAGAAACTTCAACTGTACAACACATTGATCCAGTCAAACCATCTCCTTTAATGAGATACTTCAGCAACTGAAATGTTCACAAGCATTTCATTCAGATCTTGTGCTCACCTTTTACACCAAACCAGAACTGTCAACACAAATGACTCAAACCTTAAGTCGAAAAGCCACTAGTCACAACATTTTTGGTAAAATGAGAAAAAAAAAAAGGCAGACGACAGATGAACAATTAAAGTGGACTTTTATTTTGTGAAAACTGTTCATTTCTTTGCTGCCTCCTTCTGGAGCTTCTTCACCTCATGCTTGATGATCTTATTCCTCTGTGAAAAAAAAAGAAAAAAGTTCAATTTTTGTTCATTAAGACCACCACTCATTTTCCTTTTAACAAAAAAAAATCTATCAGAATAATATAAATTTTTTTGCAGATGTTATAAAATTTCAACACTTCTAATCTTAAATCCAGCCTCTTTCCAAAACATCTGTTCTTGCAGGTCTATGACTCACCATCCTCTTGGCCTTCATCACCTTGTAACGGTCAAAGTCAGTCATTTTGGACCTCTGCAAAGAAAAAAAAAAACAACAACAGGATAAATGATCTATGATTTCAACTGCACACTCTACAGAGTCTGATTTTATTATTTATTGCCTCATGAATGAAGGCCATGTACCGTCATGGAGGACAACTACAGTCTCTTTGGGTGGACCCATCATTTAGTTCAGATGAAAACATGCTGGGGAGTGTTCAGAGCTTTACAAAGTATGTGTGTTCGAAGGTTTTAGTAAGAGTGACTGCCTTTGCCATATTGAAGAGGATAAAAAGGATGTGACATGTTCATTCATTTACTTGGAAGTTCTTCACTGTTGTTCACACATCTTTACATGTGTTGTTTTGTATAGGTGCATTAGCAGCATGTACATATGGTGTAAATTATTTGTTTACTGTTTAAGGTTAAAGGGTCAGTATACACAATAATGCAAAGGTGTCAGTAATTTTTCCCGTTGCAGTCAATTTGTATTAAAAACAGGTAAATACTAACAAATTGACAAATTAAATTTTGTCATACAAATGATAGTGAATAAATTATGCCCAGTTTAATCTGAAAAAAGTAGACAATACTCTGCAAGAGGAGCAATGAACACTGGCAAACAAACTGCATTTATATGTACACTTCAGACAAAAACAGCACAGGACTGACAGAAATTACCACAAATCCCATTATTTAAATATGGGGCTGAGCAATATCATTAATTTGATTAAAAAAAAAAAAAAAAAAAAAAAGAGGTTTTGCTTTCTGAAAAATTTCAGAATTGAGAAAAGAAAAAAAAAATCAAGATAACTCATCTGTCAACTTTCTTGCTCAACCAAAACTTAAAATGCAACCCATTAAACTTCTTGTGATATGACATGCAAATGTGTTTCTCTAGTTGTACTTGGCAAATAGATTTAATAAAGTATTTTTGAATCATGTATCACATACAAAAAAGGCTGAAATTGTAAATGGTGCATAACACTGGGTGCTGAATTAATAAGACAATAAAATAAAGATGTAATATCACCTAGCTCTACTGATATATGCAAAGAAATGACTGATAATGGCAGGTTGTCTCTAACAACTTTGCACTCAGGTGCCTTTGAACCGTAAGAGGAACCAAGAGATGAGATTGGGGAAAAAAAGCACCAATCCTTATTGTTGCAAAAGTGATGACATCCAACATTTATCAACTGAATGGAGATAATGTTTGATAACTGCTTTAAGGCAAAATCTCTTGGATTGATGTCAATCCTATTTCTCACTGTTTCAGTGTACTTCACAATAAACAATGTTGACAGCAGCACAGCTTCAACTGTCACAGCCTTTACCTTTGCTCTCGCCTCAATCTTCTTGGCCCAACTGCTTTGCTCCCACTTCTGGTTGACTTCGGCCTTCTCCCAGGCTTTCCTCACAAACTTCTGGCGGGCACTGGAAATCATTGGCACACATGGAGCATTTGAAACATCTAGTAATGTTTCACATATAACTTCAAGATCAAAATTAAGACTTGAGATGTAGACATGGAAACTAAAATATATGGAGGAAAACTGTAGAGTCTGGAGTGACATCTAAGATTTAAACTTCACAACCCAGTAAGGTTTCTGCAGGTTGTACTCTACACTTTGAGGCCTTTATGAATGTGAATTAAGAACTAATTTGTGCCCAGTTGTGCTGGCACCAGACTTTAATGTACCAGTGTGAATAACCAATATTAGGTGTTCGCTCAGCTGATGTTATGCTCCATTTTTCATACTGTGCAGCAAATCACAACGTCGTACAGCAATATTTTTAACAGCATTTGACCACTCTGAGCTCTTCCACACAAATACAGGTAGAACATTGCATGAAGGTAACACTAACAAAAATGGGGGATAGAATGAAGCAATTCTGAACAGGAGGAGGAATCAGATCAGTCAAGACAAAACAAGGAGCTGGGACTAGGTTTGAGCATAGTTTTTGGCTCAACAATTCTGATGGTTTCACAGCACTTTTTCCCAGAATGGATCTTCACATAAATTTGTCTACTGTGAGGAATACATCGGATATGAAAGCTTTCATTTCATGCATATCGCAAAGGCTTTGATAAACAAACATGGATTAATTTAACAGTATAACACTAGAGAATTAATAAAAACCAGGACTAATAATGAATTTGTCTGCATGTTTGATATAGGAAAGTTGGGTTTTTATCAAAGTTTAAAATTAAGTCTAAATAAGATTATTGTACTTCTTTATGCATCATCATCAAAATATGTATTGATACTGTGATATACAATTACAAATCAGATTTCAACTATATCAATTGCCTAGTGGTATTACATTTTCCATAATTTCTCCTTTACTCTTAGACCTTTGTACACAAAGTCCAAATTTCAACAGACACTAAAATCAGTTACACAAATTAAGTTTTTTAATGAGGAAACTAAACTGCCTGTACAAAGGGGTTAACCCTTACAGTGAAAGACCTACATGCATACAAGCAGAAAAAACGCAGGATTCGTGTTGAGGATATGTCTCACTCACCTGTGAGGTACTTTGATCACATAGTCTGTGAGTTGCATGCATTTGAAGGGCATGGATTGCCTCTTCACACCTGTGCAGGGACCATCAACAAGAGCCTTAAGAGACACAAAAAAAGCATTTAATACAAGTCAAAAAAACTTCACACTGATGTGACCAGTCTGGCAAACTCTTTAGGACTCACCCTGTTTTGGTCAATGACATCTACAATGGCCACCAGCTTGCCAGCATGGGGTCCGAAGGAGATGTAGGCAACACGGCCAATCTCGACAAAACGCTTGAACACCTGAAAGACACATTTGATACGTTCAACTCAGCTATACAGATAAGGTAGACCACTACACAGGGACAGCAATGAATTATGCTACATTTAGTTTCAATGCATACAATCACCAGCCCGACAAGCCACAATAAAGGCCAAATGTAATGTCAAAGGAACATTAGTATCAGTGTTAAACTGCACAGTAACACTACAAGGGGAATACACAGCGATAACTAGCTTAGCTACTGTAGCTAACATATCACTCGTCGGTATCAGGAAATTCCAGATCAACAAATATATGATGTGTTTGAAATAAAGCCCATTATAAGCATAAAATACTGGTCATTCTCGTGGAAAAAACGCGAAAACATGGTTTAAAATAACTGAGCAGCTTTCGGCCCTCCACGCCTGGTGGGCCACGTTGTAGTGAGAGCCGACAGCTTATCAGACCAATCACTAAAAACCACGGAAACAACGTCGAATTCATTTAGAATTGTGTTCCTTAAATGTACGAATATCTTAATAACACACACGCTCATAGTTAATGCAGAACAATGGGGATTTTATATGAAAAATAACCCTGAAAATGTCAACACTCTCATGGCGGACTCACCATGATGGCAGTCCCGGAGCAGAAAGGAAGTTACCGCTTCCGCTCGGCGCACAAACGGCTTCCGTTTGTTTTCTACGCATGCGCAGGTTTTTTTTTTTTTTTTTTTTTTTTTTTTTATTTAATTTTATTTTATTTTATGTTTTTTTCTTATGTTGTTTCACTACGCAGATATCAGTAAACTGACTCGGCTTACATTGTACAATAGAAACTTTTTTTTAAAAAAATCATCATGATATGACACGTAATGTTTGTTAAAAAATACATACAGAACTACCACATACAACATCTGTTCAAATGTCCTTTATTTTCATTGCAGTGGAATTATTAAGACTTCCCTGAAACTGAAATGTTTGGCTGTTCACAGAGCGACAAAAATGCACGACGTTTTTTTTGGTTTTTTTTTTTACGTTATTTTAGAACAGATGTAGTGATGCATATAAAATAACAAAATATATTGTGTTTAAGGCTATTATTACTTTTGTGTCTTTGCAATGACTATTTCGTTAAAAAAAATATGTGTTATACTTCTTTTTACATACATTTCTTTAAAATGTACATAAAAACGAGAGTGCGGCAGAGGTGTTGTTCATCATAAACCCCCTTCACCGGCCCACCCTTTTTCCTGCTGAAAATGACTCAGTAGGAGGTAATTGAAACAAAACTTTACCGAGAGAGAGAGAGAGAGAGAGAGAGAGAGAGAGAGAGAGAGAGAGAGAGAGAGCGAGAGAGAGAGAGAGAGAGAGACCGGAAGTGTCATGGCGGCTGGGAGGTGTTTTATCTGAAAAGAAAACGAAGTGCGACAACAACAGTTTAAGCGTTTATGAAGGTAAAATATTAGTTCTGTGATGTTCTATGATGATTCGCCACGTTTTCTATTCGTAAATGTAATGTTTAGTCACAGTGAGACTTCAGTAATAGTAAATTTAGTATAAGATCGTTAACACTCGTAATATTTACCTGTAGTTTAAAGTAGTTATTAAACCGTATTCGAATGTACCGTTAGCTTAGTGTTAAAAGTCTTAATTGTGAATAAAGTGTCTGTTTAGTTTCGTTTATGTACATAATTTGAGAGATAAGGCTAGCGTTAGTTTAATGCGCGTAACTTTCGCTTTCACTTTTGCATAAAGACGTTTATTTATTAATTTTATTTTGCTTCATATTTATGTACATTAAACGAAATTTATCACTTTAACCCCCCCCCCCCCCGAAGTGAAGGCAAGGGGTATTGTTTTTGGTTCAATTTGTTTGTTTGTTTTTAACACTTTAGCAGCAAAACTATTGTTTCAGTTCATACCAAATTGGGTTTATAGATTGCCAGTGACCAATAGATTTCCTTACATTATGGGAAAGGTAAGTCAAAGTTCAAATTCCGATTTTAAAAAAAAAAATTCCCATTTACTTATTAAGGGCGAAATACGTGCTAAGGGCGGAGTTTGTTGTGCCTGGCACCACCGGTTTGTAAAAACAACACAGTTGAGCAGTGTAAGAAGGGCTCAGATTCTTTACTTCAACAAAAGTAGCAAATACGTCACTAAGGATACGCCCCTTAAGATAAAGTCCTTAACTCAAAGTATTGCTTAAGTAAAAATCTATATCTATTATCAACAAAATGCGGTGTATTAGAGAATGAAAAGGAAAGAAGCCTGGTCATTGTGCAGTGAAATCTTTTCTGAGTGTTTTGCAGTTGTAAACAGTATGATGTTTTGGATTCATATCACTGCTGCATTAATTGAGGTGGAGGGCATCTTGGAAAATCCAGATTGTCTTCTTCGTCCCATTCTGGCAAACCAGAAAAGCAGCTGCAGTGGGCGGTTAACCTCATTATGATGGAGGACTGAGAGATACAGAAGATCTTTTCTCCCCACTGCCGTCAGAATTTACAACACCTTAGTTTGACGACTTATGGACGTTTATTGATCCCTCGGAGGATCTTCACTTTTTTCTTCAGCTCAACCAAAAAAAATCCCAAAACAAACAAATACAGAATTAATAAAGTTCATCTGATTAATGTCCATGCTGTTAAAGATTTAGCAAATCTACAGCAAGGAATCAGAGAATATCAAACAGTGTTGTGATGCTGCATTTTCCAGCTACTGCTAGAGGGTTTCAAAGAGATTAAGCTTGTTTAAGAAACTGGAGGATTCTCTCAACCCACAAAGGAACATTTCAAACTTGAGCATATCATAAATACTCAACAACACATTTGAAACACATTTGGAAATAGCTGCTACATAGTTTTTTACTGGACAGAAGATTTATGAAAAATTGTAATTTTGGAAATATCTTGTATCTAAGGGTGTTAGGTAAATGTAGTAGAATAAAATGTACAATGTTTGCCTCTGGGGTGTAATGGTACAAGTTAGGGCTGCACGATTAATCGATTTTAAATCGAAATCGGATTTTTTAATTTGGACGATTTTTAAAAAAGGGAAATCTTAAAATCGATTTCATCTCTCGTGCCTGCGGGCCGCGCGCTTGCCGGCTACCATAGGCTCCTCCTCCTATCAGTGACAGCGGTCTGTCACAGAAATCCGTGTAATGACCGGACTTTAAATGTGTTCATGAGCCCGCAGTACTTATAGCAGTGTAAGCCGTGGCTTCACGCATGGATCCCGCAACTGAAATATAACTGTATGCGGATCACTCATCTTACGTTGTCCCAGATCCGTACCATACTGTCTTCTTCCGATCCGGGTCCGGGTCCGGGTCATCAGCCTCAGCAGAGGAGCCCACACAGCCCTGTGCCCACACACATCCACAAGCTCCACACATAGAATCCCTCCAGTGTGTCCTGGGTCGGTCTGTTCCACGCACGGATCCCCCAGTTTAAATAGAACCGCATGTGGATCACTCATATTTACGTGGTCCACGCACGCACGACTGATGCCTGTCACTGACTTACACTGGTATCACTTCTGTGGGCCCAGATGCCCAGAAAAAAAAGGAAAAAAAAAAAGAAAATTTTTATTTTTATATATATATATATATATATATATATATATATATATATATATATATATGTGTGTGTGTGTGTGTGTGTGTGTGTGTGTGTGTGTATATATGTATATATAAGTAATTAATTTAGTCCTCTTACTTGCTAAATTTTTCATTCACAAATGTAAGTTCTGTAGCACAAAACCAAATATTAATTTTTTGAAAGATGTTGAACTTTATTTAAAGCTGTTAGATAAATCTGGAAACAAAAAGGCAGGTATAAAAAAGGTATAAAAAACATAAGTATTGGCTCTGATTTGGGCATTGTATTATAGTGTATTCCCCCTGGCAAATTTATGTTATTTTCTTGTTGTATACATTGTTTGTATACTCTACTTCATTCAATAAAGATTTAATTAAGAAAAAATAAACTTCTGTGGGTTCATCACGTGATACCATCACAGATTTGAGGTCAGAGCAGTGCCTAGCATTGTGGGCTGCTCACGAAAACGACATGCTGACTTCTGTTGTCTTTTGTAGTTTTACCCCAAAATCGAAATCAAAATCGAAAATCGAATTTTTAGAGGAAAAAATCGGGATTTTTATTTTTGCCAAAATCGTGCAGCCCTAGTACAAGTGTAAAAAGATGAGAAGTGGTGTCTGATGATTGGCTATTATTCATAGACCTGAGTTAAAGGGAAACAAAAACACAGTTGCCTTTAATATTAAAATGTGGGGTTTTAATATATTTAGTTAAAGTCATTTAATTCTGTTGAAATGTTGTGTAGTTATACAAGTGTATGACCGCCATTAACAGTGAGAAATGAGTGTGGTATTATAGCTATATGGCACATCAGAGCTCTACATCTCCAGGAACTTCGTTGAATAAGTCTTTATTTTTGAATCATTCTTCCCTCTACTTGAGCAGAGCATGTCATCTCTCTGCTATTACTTTTAATTGTATAAAATGTTGTTCTTAGGTAACAGAGAGCCACAATGGAGACAGGTGCGGTACGTCCTAAGAGCGGGTAGGAACTGTTTCTTATTCTGTTATGAAATGAGCTGAGGTTAAGAGATAATATAACTAATGGAGTCAGTAACTGAGTTCTTGACTAGTTGAAATACTTGAACTGATTTAACTCCAAATAATAATAGTTCCAATAGTTATTAATAGCAAATTTCAACCAAATACAGATAAATATAAAAATACGTTTCAATGTAAAGTCTCAATTAATGTTTTTATTTCTTCTGGCTTTCAGGTTTGCAGATTTCCCAATAATAACTGAGCTACTGAGGCGCCTGTCAATAGGTTTGTAGCTGCCGTTCAAATATCATAAGAAACTTATAGTAACAATGTAATAAAAGACATAAAGGTACGTTTGTGTTGGAATCTTATGTACTGGGAGCTGATTTTTAATTAACATTAACTAACAGCATTTCTTTACATTTATATTTATGTACAGGACTAAGGTCAGCTTTTTCTATGACAATCCTTATGTTCCCTTCTGAGATTTATGACACTTGCTACTGTTACCTTAGAAATGCAGTTAATGTCAGAAAACATACATTTTCCTTAGGCTTGTGAGTATGTAAATATATCTATTTGTATTTTACACATTGAACCTTGAATGATGATCTTATTATTTTGCATTTGTCCCCTTGTCTTGTATTTGTTGTAGGTCATTTTTTGGAGGGAGTGGGAAAGAGTTTTCCCTTAAAAAATCCACATGGTGCTAAATGGATATTGGGAGGTGAGGATGACACAATTTACAAAGGAAAAGATGCAGAAGTAAATGGGTGGGGAAAATTCTATCTCCCAAAGCAAGTGAAAATGAAGGTTATTGGTGTAATAGAAGGCACCTCATGCCCAAATGAGCAGCTTGTTCTGATGATCTGTGAGGATGGGGCATTCTATGCCTACGATGGAGAGGAGCTGCATGCTGTGGCTTCAAACCTGGACCATCTGTTGAATAAAGGAATTGAGTATCCAGCAGCTAAGAGCTACTACAAGGGAGAGGCCTTCAAAGATATGGTGAGAAGTTAGTCTCTGTGAACAAGTTAGTCTGTAGCACAGTGAGCACCAATGTGATTTTTTTTCAAATGTCGCCTGTTTTGTGCAGACTAAGGAGCAGTGGGCAGAGGTGAGAAAGGGAGCTGTGGGGAAAAGGTTAGAAGAAGAACATCGTAAACTAGTGACTGCAAATAAGTCCAGTTTTCTGGAAATCCTCAAATCCACAAAACAGCACAAAGGTCAGTATCTTTATCTGTGAGGCTCAATAAATGAAAGGTTTACTCTGAAAGTACAAGCTCCATCACCTGTTGGATATGTGAGTGGAAGGAGGATCATGTTATATCTAATATTTAATTACTGGTTTAGCACATTTGGAATAGTGTATATAACTCTTAACCCAAAGGTATTATCAAATATTATATTTCACTTCATTGTTGCTCTCTCTGGCTTCTTTTTCTGCTGCTGTTTTTGTTTTTGAATATATGTATTGCTTTTTCTGGAAACAAAGCACACAGAAATTGAATATGTGATGATTTAGGAAAAAAAACGTATTTTTTGTAAAACATAAAAAATTACCTAGGCCATTATTTTAAGAAGATGATATATATTCTTTTTAATTTTCACACAGGCCGTAAGCTATTGTCGTCTAGAGGCGTCTGGCGTCATCGTCGTCTGTCGTCGTCTGTCGTTGTCTGTCGTTGTCTGTCGTTGTCTGTCGTTGTCTGTCGTTGTCTGTCGTTGTCTGTCGTCCATTACAAAATTTTCAATCGTCTTCTTCTCCGAAACTACAATTCCAATTGACTTCAAACTTGGTATACAGCTTCTTTATGATAATGTCAACAAAAGTTAGTGAAATTATTTGGATCCAGATCTGATTACGGATTTGGTGTGACTTTGAAAAATTTCCCCATTATAAGAGATAGGGAGTGGATCGATGCAATAACTCAGTAAATATAAATGATATCAAGTTGAAATTTCTACAGTACAGCCCTAATGGGTAGATGACCAAAACATAATGTCCACATGCTGATCAGGATCTTCTTCTGGATCTGGGAACTTACGGAAAATTTAACATGGGCTCTTATGGGGAAAAAATTTCAATTGTCTTCTCCGAAACTGCAGTTCTGATTGACTTCAAACTTGGTAAACAGCTTCTTTATGATGATGTCAACACAAGGTATTGAAATTATTTCGATCCGGATCTGATTCTGGATTTGGTGCGACTTTGAAAAATTTTCCCATTATAAGAGATAAGGAGTGGATTGATCCAATAAATCAGTATCAATGATATCAAGTTGGAAGTTGAATTTTTTACAGATCTGATTGGAATATGACCAAAACATGGGCTATTTCTGTAATATAATAAATACACATAACTGGGTGATAATAAATGGCATCTGGATACATTTCCCAAAGCTTTTAATTTGGCCGGTAAGCTACAGGGCCATTGGTCCTATTTTTTCCTTCTTTTTATAGTGGGTAACATCCAGCATTAAGGTGCATTACCATTACCTACGGTTTGTGTACAGACCAGAATTAATATCCTTCATCAAAATTTCTAGAATGAATCAAACAAACATTGGTTCTAACAAGAAACTTTTGGGTTTTGTGAAGCTATTGTAGGTGATGGTGTGATGTGCAGTTGGTGGTTATCTGCAATTTTACCACTAGAGGTTAGTAAATCTTACACATTAACCTATTTCTTTCTGTACCTTGATAGGTGTAGTTTCATCGGGAGCAGGCACTGACATCAGAAAAAAGCCTGAGATTGACATATCACAAGGTAAGTGAAAAAGTCATTTGTTCAACTTCTCTCATCAGTTACCCATCCGTACAAATGGTCACATAGAGAATATGGTAATATGTCACATATATGCTGTATGTATATAAAAGGATATCTACCAGGATATGCAATATAAGCCCCTTTTCCACTGCAGGAACTTTACCTGGAATTTTGAAAAACCTTGGTGCATTTCCGCTGAAATTACCTGGGCAAAAAACTTCCATGACTCCAAACTTTACCTGAAATAAGTTTCTAGTTGGGGTGTAGGACAGTGTTTAAGCCAGTGTACAGATGCAAAGTTGTATATTTGATTTATACAAGCTTCACTTCATTTGTGATTTGATCATTTGGAAAATGGAGCAAAAGAAGAAAAGCTACGAGAAATGGACGTACGACGAGGCCCATTTGACAGATCAGCTCTTTTGAGTTTTTTGAGTGTATTTAGCTCCTAAATGCAAATACGCTCAAAAGAGCCTGGACCTTGTCAAGTGTATTTTCCAAATACAATCAAAAGCAATTCTGCAGGACATCAAATTGACGAGTCAAAACAGCCAGGCCTGATTTAAATAGCTACATTTCCATGAACTGTGAGGTTTGGGGGAAAAGCAAACCAAACACAGATTACCTGGTATTGTTTTACCCAGGTCAATACATTCCTGATAATGAAAGTTAATGGGAATGTTGGTGGAAAAGGGGCTATTCCTAGCCTCCTCCTCAGGTCTTTAGAAATGTTTAAAAATACCTCAAATTAAATAGTTAAACTGGATCTTATTTCATACCAGGGGAAAAATGTGTACGCATAAGCTTTGATGTTGTACAATGTTCACTATAATCAGCCTTGATTACTTTAACTGCTAGACAGGGCTTTTACTTTTTAATGAGAAGGGATAATGAGAGATGGATTGTATTAGTCCTTCAAGAACCTGTAATTTAAAATGAAATGAAATATGTAATGGAGTGCAATGTTGATATATGTCACAACGTATTGAAACCATAACAACCATATGAAATGAATTAATCCATTATTTTCACTGACTATTTTTATTCCTGTAATAATTCTTTCAGATAAGTTTGCCAAGGTGAGGTCTAAATTTGTTGAAAGGGTGTCCATAAGTGTTGTTTTTGAGCTTCTGGAGCACCTGCTACACCATGGCATCTTAAATACAGAAGAATGGGCCTCATTTCGCAAAGAGTTTCCCCGAGCGGACATGGCACGTCTCCTCTTTGACTTGGTAATGAAGAAAGGATGCGCTGAGACAATGATGGACCACCTCAAGGAAATAGACCCATTCCTTTACGAGTCTCTTGGTTTGCCGTGACAAAGGTGAACAGATGTATTTTATAAGAAAAAAAACAAACTTTTTTCTGGAAGTAAGTTATGCAAGTGTAAACTGGTGTTGGTGCAATGCCCATACTCATACAATAAGATTTACACAACCAACTCAAACTAATATCATTCCATTGGTCTAACTTTTGCCATTGTTTTTTTACAGGTCATGCAAAGATTGAAAGATTTTCATGTCAATTGGATTCACTCTAGTAAATAATTTCTACTTTTTCCAGGTATCTGAAACTACGGATATAAAAGGGAGGTTGAAAATCCCCTTTAGTTATGCCAAAGTATCCACCATCTTACCAGGGGACAGTCTGCGCTGAGAGTACATGTAAATAAACCTCATACCTGTCAGATTGTTGATTGATCAATGATACTTTGAATAGAAATTAAAGGAAGGCTGAAGTACAGATACAAATGTGAGTCAACATATTTATTTTAAATTGTAAAATTAATAAAATTTTTATTTAGTTCAGTTTGTCATCCAACAGTCAAATTTTACAAAAATCTAGAAACAAGTGGCCTAAGCTCCAACCATTTCAAAATGCATTGCCTTAATGAAAAACATAACCTTCTGAGACCAGGAAAGTCAAAGTTTTGCCTTTTTTACATTGAATAATCTCCTTGATTGGAAACAGCATGATGCAACATTTTTATTATTATTATTATTATTATTATTTTTTATATACACTTTTTTTAATGTTCTTTGCATTGTCCTGGCCTTAGTATGAGCTCTATCCATAAACAGAAGTGGAACAACACTTTTTTTTTTTTTTTACTGTAATGCCTTTTATTATAAGATCTTAACACAACATATTCACTCAAAACTCACCTTTTCAGAATAGCCTACCCACCAAAAGTATTACTCTTCATCTTACTTTTTACCTCTTCATTGTTTTATGTATTGTAATTACTCTTGATTTCTTTCTTTCTTTTGTGTTCTATGTATTGTCTTTTTTATCCTCTACTGTACAGTGTCCTTGGGTGTGGTGAAAGGCTCTTATAAAGAAAATGTATTACTATTATTATTGTTATTATTATCAAACATGTCTTCATCACTATTTGTTTGTGTAGTGGCATAAGAAAACATTAACTTTATACACATCACCCTTCTGAAAAAAATTTACTACAGAAGCTTGAGTACTTGGAGAGAGCCTACGCAGATACATGGAGAACATGCAAACTCCACACAGAAAGGCCCACATGGCAATCGTGGACCTTCTTAGTGTGAGGCGATAGTGCTGACTACTGCACCACCATGCCACAATTGTATTTCTTATAAATCTATGTAAATATCTGTAATTATAGTAACACTTTGCTAATATACTGTACATATTGCCAATTATAATAAAGCTGGATGAATCAAAATGGACAATATGTAAAACTGTATTATATGTGTGTATATGATACTTTTTATTACAAAGTGTATTATAATGTATCTGTTCTGATATGATTTGATAATGAATAAAAATTGTTGTTTGCCATCTAAGAGCAAAGACATGGTGAAGTTGCGATTAATTCATTCCTTTTGTATTACTGAATATTAATATTATGTAAATCAGATTATCCAGCTGTGTTCATCAGATCTCAACCCTTTTGTGGATTTTGGGTTGAAATGTATAAAGGGTCATTTTCCACTATCAAATATTTGGACTGATGCAAATGTAGTTTTTGTAGTTGTAAAAGATGTTTGCTTATGTTCACCATCACAGTGGATCTGAAATGAAGTAATCCAGATGTGATTGTAGTGTGGACTTTTAGCTTTAATTCAAGATTATTGCAGTAACTGGTAAGTAAGATCATAATTAATATGAGGAATGTTTTATATACCTGATTTTCAGCAGAGAGGATATACCTGTATACTCCAGATATATATGGACCAGACTGTACATGTTTGTTGCTTCTTCTATTCTTATATAAGCCAATTTTATATAAGGTTGTGGACAATTTACATGTACATTTATGTAAAGTTTGGGTTGATGCTAGAGGTTGATCATGTTTTGACATTAGCTTGAGACAATAGAGTTTTTCATTGCTTCTCTCCTGCTGCAATATTGAACACCACTAAATACTTTTAGCTTTGAAATTTAGTTAACCTGGCTAAAATCTTACACTTTGCACTTTTAACCTGCACCTATTGAAGATTATTAGGATAATTAGTGTTTGGTTTTTTTTCTAGTAAGTTTTTGATTTTTTAAGAATAATTAGTTTACAAAGGAGCACACACAGTACATTAGATGTGTAAGAACCGATTATTATTATAAATTGTATTAGCATTATTAATTGTATTATTACATTATTATTATTATTATTATTATTATTATTAATAATAATAATAATAATAATAATAATAAACTGTCTGAATACTTATGGACCTGACTGTGCGCACATTGTTTGCGCGAGAGTCAAATATATTTCATATTTTTGTTAAAACTCGTCCTTTCTTGTGTACTTTTTCTGTATTTTTATACTCTGCCTATTCCTGCAGAGGTAAACCAGTCAACTCAAACATAAAATACAAGAAACCAGCACCAGAATCTGAGAACTTCAACAGGAAAAGGGCGGTGTCTTCTTCACTTTACTTTCAGTTTTCATTTGACGTGGTGAAAATGGTGAGTAACTAACGCATATCTCATAGAATTTGGATTTCTTCTCTTTTTCTTGGATTCTTTTTGACTACTTTATAGGTTTAATATGTTGTATTGATGTTTGTTTTTGAGATGTGAGGTATGACTTTTTGATATGTGACCGTACTTGTAAGATATTTGAGGAAGTCTACAGCCGTTTAATGGAGCTAGCTAATGACAAAAAAAAAAAAAAAACAGCAGCGAAAACAGTGAATAAGTACTGAAAACCTGTAAACTAATGTTTTACACTGCTTTGTTAGCTGTTGTTTAATTAGAAGATTCAGTTCAACTTTTGTCATTTTAATCTGTGTTGACAGTACAGTGTTGAATTGTCATGTTTTGCTTTTGTCATCAGGCCGCTGCTGCAGACCCAGACCACGGAGGGTGAGTCAGTAGATCACTTCAGTTATTACGAGTGTTGTGTCGAATTCTGCTCCCTGAAGAAAACACACACACACACACACACACACACTTCTTATAAGTGAAAATGGCCGTTTGTCAATGTCAGTATCAAGAACGCAGAGTACGGTCTTAATAAGAATAATCCTAGAGAATGTACTTCCTAAGAACACAGGTCTATCTGGTACTTGTGAACTTTCCTCTCTGTCTCTGCTGTATTTCTATCATTAGCTCCTTAATGTATTTCCCTCAAATCACCAGAGTGTCACTCGATTTGATTTCAATACATTTGCATTAGTATTTACATGTCATTTGTACATTTTCTATATATATGTTTTTTAAACTGTAATACATTTGGTTGGTTCAGACGGGCGCAACAGATGGGTTCACGACTTTTAACCTCTTGATTCCCCTCAAAATATCACTGATGTTTCCCTAGAAATACTCTTCCGTGTTCAGGACACTTTTTTTTGTCTTTTTTTCCAACTTTAGTAATCAAAATCTGGACATACAGGGTGGGGAAGCAAAATTTACAATGAACATTTAGTTGTTTTTTCTCAGCAGGCACTACGTCAATTGTTTTGAAACCAAACATATATTGATGTCATAATCATACCTAACACTATTATCCATACCTTTTCAGAAACTTTTGCCCATATGAGTAATCAGGAAAGCAAACGTCAAAGAGTGTGTGATTTGCCGAATGCACTCGTCACACCAAAGGAGATTTCAAAAATAGTTGGAGTGTCCATAAAGACTGTTTATAATGTAAAGAAGAGAATGACTATGAGCAAAACTGTTACGAGAAAGTCTGGAAGATACTATTAAAGAAGAATGGGAGAAGTTGTCACCTGAATATTTGAGGAACACTTGCCCAAGTTTCAGGAAGCGTGTGAAGGCAGTTATTGAGAAAGAAGGGGGACACATAGAATAAAAACATTTTCTATTATGTAAATTTTCTTGTGGCACATAAATTCTCATGACTTTCAATAAACTAATTGGTCATACACTGTCTTTCAATCCCTGCTTCAAAATATTGTAGATTTTGCTTCCCCACCCTGTACATTCTAAAGAATTACATAGAGAAACACTTTTTTTCCCAGACTGAGCATCAACATCAAACTTATGCTGAACAGTATTTGTAAAGAATATTATGTTTTTAAAAAAAAAAAGAAAATAAATAAAAATAAAAGTCAGAGGTCTAATCAGGTATCAGTACATTCAAATTTTCACAAACAATCAAGGTGTGTTTGGTTTTTACATACTTCAGTGTGTTTTTGAATTTTGTTATTTCATTTATGTAAATTGAAAACAGTGGGTGCTTCTACATGAATCTACATCTGTGGATAAACTGTTTAGCAATAATAATGAAAGTGTTGTACATAATTTCTTGTTTTTTGTTTTTCATTATACCTCTGAATTTAATGTCTTTATACTCCAGTTTGGGTGATTGAGTGTCCTTCTCAGATGTCCATTCTTGACATGCAGTCCAAAATGTCCTGATGTATGAGCAGTCAAAAAACAAATGTTCTAAAGATTCAATTTCAAATCCACAGAAAAGACAGTTATTTTTCTCAGTATTAAATCTTTGTCTCAGAAAGTCATTACATGGATAAATATCATTTAGGGTTTTAAAATGTGTTTCTTTCGTGTTCGGGGATATAGGTAGAGTCAGGTATTTGGTTCTAATCCTTATTATAATTTCTTTAGGTAAATTTTTTCCATGTTCAGGACACCTGTTACACACGAAAATATACTTCATGACTGCATTTTTAAGTTCGGCCCCTCATCTCGGTGAACTGCCACGACCCATTTCTTCTTCTCAACTAAATCTGAAGGAAAACCATGAAAACTTAAAAATAGATGCCTTTGTTTATTCAATGTACATTGGGACACACAGCCGTGACTTTTTTTTTCCAACTTTATTAATCAAAAACTGGCCATACATTCTAAAAAATTCCATGAGAAACTTTATTTTTTCCCAGACCGAACATTAACATCAAACTTATGCAGAACAGTATTTGTAAAGAACTTTTTATATATATGTTTAAAAAAAACAATAATAATAAAAAATAAAATAATAAATTAAAATTAAATAAATACAGCAGTGACACTTCGATGTGGCCTCAGCTACTGTTGACAGGTAAACCAGAAGAGGCGGTACTCAAAGTCAGTCGTTTCAAACTGTTTCCGGGTCATGAGTGAAAAACCGCTTTTCATCCTGTCACAACTTTTTCCCCTTTCTGACTGTAGAGTATGAAATTAATTGTGAATTATTCAACCTCTAAACCCCATTATAGCTGTGTAGCAATTAAGTAATAAATTAATATTGTAAGATATTGCAGTTATGTTTTTAATCTGTTTAATATTGAAGAATGTGCAAACTGTAAGGTATATAAAACTTTCAAAAGTTAAATCTTAGTCGTACAACACACAAAATATATAACAATAAAAACAGATACTGCTGAAAACTGCATCACCTGAGGCTGGGGAAGCAGTTTTCGGCAGGGAGCAGAATTTGGCATCAGATGCTGCCGAAAATCCCATCCCTCATCAGAATAAGCTTGTGAACCCAAAGGAGTGAAATGACTTTAGCAGCTCACATTTGGAACTATTCTGGTGTGACAGGATGAATTTGTCTTCTTCATGGCTGATTTAGAAAGGGGGAGCTGTTTTTGGCAGGGAGCAGAATTCGGCACAACACTTGTTACTAACTTTTCACACAGACTCCTGGTTTTGATGCTTTGGGATTTAAACTTTGCTCAGTGCTTTGTAAATGAGATAGCAGTACAGCTTTAAAAACAATCATATTTGGTCGTTTAGCAAATTTGGAACAGTGTATATGGAATTGGGCTATAATTAAGAGAAGGTTGGTTACATATATCTTGTCTAGGCTTATTTTTTTATATTTTGACAAACTGAATAGTACATGTTGGATGTTTAAGTGAAGAGTCACCTTCATTATTCAAAAAATAATTAAAATCAATCCAAAATATGTGAGTGCAAGTGCAGCCAAAAAATAAGTGAGATATTGTTTCCTCTGCATTGCCACAAAAAGAGCAAAAGAGTGTCAACATTTATTTTATATTTTATGAGATCGGTTTTGACCGAATAGCACTTATGGAGTATTTTAAATGTTACCTCTCTTACCTTATTTGTAATGATAAATTTTCTTGTCAAGATTCATGTGTTTTTACAGTCTATATTATAAATTATTCCAGTAGAAAACTGCTGCAGGTTTGGGAACTGTATCTCCTTCTAGAATAGATCTAATATATTGATAAGTTGATGAGAATCTGTAACTCAAAAGTAATACAGGAGTCATGTGACGCATTACAATTCTGAGACAGTAGTATCGTAAGGTAAGGAATTACTTTTAAATAACAGTAACGAGTAATCTGTATCGTATTACAGTTTGGAAGTAACTTGCACAACAGTGATTATTACTGATCATTGCTTCCATTCTGAGTCTAATATGTCAACAACATGCGGTTATTCTTATTTCAGAGTGGAACTTGTGGAGAGCGAAGAGCCTTTCAGAACAAATGCGCTCTTGATTATTCTTAAAGCGCTGAAACTGAGTCATAATCGTCCACATAGCTTTGTGTTTGTTGACGAGGTACGTGTTTTCTCATCAGCATTTTGTCTATTATTTGTGTATTTTGAGCAGCACACATAAATGGCTGCTTTTCACTTCCCATCACCAGAGGACGATGACATCTCCTTGCATGTGTTTTGACCTCACAGATTCTTCACAGTATCTTCTTTTTGGGGAATATCAACACTCCACCACATTCCCCAAAAGACATTGTGAATGTCCCGGAAGTGTTTGAAGCATTATTGGACTGCTATCCTCGACCCTTTAAGCTCTTTTCTTCTCAGGTACCCAAGCGAAGCCCGTTTTCTTGTGTGCTGGACATGGTAAGAATCAAATTTTATTGTTGTTAACAATAATTATGATATCTTCAACCAGTCATCTGGTTATTGATTGAAAAACTACTTAATTGTCTTTATTAAATTGTGTTATTGATTATACACATAAAGTATACCTTATTAAGATTGAGTATTTACTGAAGACAGGAAGGCAAATAAAAATATAATTTCTGTTAGGTTTTTTTTATTCCTTGTAACGAAAAATTCACATAGGGCAGTTATAAAAAGTCATTGTCACTCATTTCTGGGCCGGGGTATAGAAGCAGTTAGCATAGTTCAATAATGTAACAGTTGTGGGGAAAAGCGGTTCCTGAGTCTGTCCCTATGGCCTCTTGGAGGGCAGAAGGACAAATAGCTGTATTAGAGGGTCTAACTAAAACCATGAAACAAGAATGGTTCTTGGGAAAAAATTATTCGCCTAGTATTTAGAGAAGTTTAAAGTAAGTATGGAATTCACAGTTTCCACATTTCCACAATGGCCTCATTTTGGAGCTGAGGTCCTTGCCTTGACATTATTCACTAGATTTCACCAAAAAAAAAAAAAAACTGGATAAGCAACACTTTGGCAGTTTATAATTCACACCACTACATATTTTATCACATTATGAATAAAATGTAAATCACTACAGTTTAACACCAAGAAGCATGGTTTTCTAACAGCAGCTTGAAAACCTTTGTGACTGCTTACAGGTTGTCCAGGTGACAAGAGAACAAGAACGAGAACAAGAAGAGAGAAATATCATACGCCAGTTGCGAAATATCATCAATGAAGTGGATCCAAGTGGGTCGCGGAAGCTCATCTCTTCCACCATCTGTGTCTCTCAGAGGGAAAACTCCCCCCTTTCGACCAGGTACTACGGCGTCTCCATGTCCACCCATCGAAGGCAAATCCCAATTGGTGCCTCCTGTTTAAGTAACTGGCAGACATTCGTAGCCAATGCAGTGATGACCTACTATCCACACATGACCAAGAAGCCATACTTTGATGGAACCTTTACACTTAAACCTGAAGTCAGGTGTGTTGCCTTTGACCTCTTGAGAGAACAAGAAGAAGAAATGGCAGAAGAGGTTGTTAAGCCTCCATGCAGATCATGTGGGAATTTATATGGTTTGGCAACACGTGAAGTCAAAGAGTTTACATATGGTAACTGCGCTGAAGCTGAAAGTCTGAGCAACTTATTAAGAAATGAACGTGCTTCTACCATTATAAGTTCTAGAAGAGAGTACTCCGAGAGGAACCTTCAGAGAGCTAAAACTCAGGTTGAAAACGACTTAAAGTCTTTCCTAAAAATGCCTCAAGACATTCGTGTTACATTTTATACCCCTGAAACAGAATAGACTTAATAAGTGGAATGAAAATGCCTCAAACACAACAAAATAGACTTACTTTTACCAACCATATCAAAGCAGTCACCAATAGAGCCTTCAGTTAACTGTAAAATATAACCACATTCAGGAGTTTTATGACACAAAAAGACCCAACAGAAGCTCATCTATGCTTTCATCTGCAGTCAGGTTGACTACTGTAATGATCTTCTAAGTAGACTTCCCAAAAGAGATTTAACAGCTGTGACTCTAAATGCAGGACAGGAGATGTTCAAGTGCTGCTACCTGTCTACAAACCACTCACCAGTTTAGGTCCAGAATACATCTTTGAGATGAATAAAAATGAATAAAGACAGACCTGAGTTATATCTGTTGACTCGGATCAGAGTCTGAACTAAATATGAGGCATTTAACTGTTCTGCCCCAAATAACTGAAAACTGTCAGGAGAGCTTGGATTTACCCCAAATGTAGACAAGTAACACGTCATGTTAAAAAAAAAAAAATGTTACAAAAGACTATGATAAAAACCTCCTTCTGAGAAATACTGTGTAGTCTAATGGCCTGAATCAAGAATTAGAATATTGTTTTTTATTTTTTTAAATTCCTCCCATATATTGATTACATTATTATCCTCATAGCATAATTGCCCAAGTTATATTTTTGACTAAATTGTGATATCTGCATTACTTTGCTCTCCTAACACTGCTGCTTCATTTTGCATCATATGACGTTAAAAAAATATGACTTATGCAGTTATGCTGTGAGGCTAAGGATATGGTGTTTATGTGCTTTTGTTCTATTTGTTCTGATTTTATGTATTGCTTGTGTTAAGTTTCATACTGATGATAATTCAACAGACTTCCTGTGTAGGGTTTTTTAATTCCTGTTTTCCAGTTCCACCTCAGCTTAGCCTCATCAAAATCCTCATCATTATTTTGTAGTTTCAGTCGTTTGTGTCTAAATGTGACTTCTCCTGTCTATAAAACCATTTGTATTTGCAGAGGTCTGCTGGAGCAAAATCCTGCTATAAATTTGAGCAATTAGAATAATAGAATAAGCTTTATTGTCATTACAAAATACCTTTGTACAGTGCAGTGAAATTTAGTTTTACATTCTGTAAGGTGCTCAAGTAAAATGCACACATCAATCATACATTCAAGAATAAAAATTTAAGTACAAAACAGTTAAGTAAAAAATACAATGTAAGTGTAAAAAACAGTCAAGTAAAAAAACGTCCATTTAAAAAAAGTTTTTTTTATTTATTAAATATCTGCTGTAAAAAATGGCACACACAAACAAAAGTGAGTCCGGTGTCAAATATGCAGAATATACAGTAATGACTATAGTGTTAAGTCTTTTAAGTAAAGTGGGTAGTGCATTGTCCTGAGTTATAGCAGCAGAATACAATTACATTATAAAGTGACTAAATGATTATTTGTTCTGCTTCAGAGCAGCTGCAGCTGTGGGATAGATACTGTTACTATTCCAGTGGGAATAGCTAAAAAAGAGGTATTCTTACTCTTTATGCAGTGCGATGTATCTGTATCGAGCATCTGGCCCTATTGTGGTGGGATGAGCGCAGAACTACACTGTTAAAACTAAAAAAAAAATTATTTTTTTTTGAGCCTATGATAGAAGTCTATAACTCACTTATGACTATACTTATTGCATTGTAGAAGCCATTTCACATGTGATGCAAAAAAAACCAAAAATATGCATGGAATTTTTCAGTGCAGTTTTGGAGAGGAGGGGATTACATGGAGTCAAACCACCTTTTGCAACCAGAATGATGTTGTATGTGTAATGTGTGTATACTGTATCGCCTCATTTTGGTGTTTTAAGAACATTTATGGGCATCTTTGCATTGATACTCTACCTCCTGCCAGTCAGAAATGGTGGTACACAGTACATCCATTACAACCATCTTTAGCCCTTGTACTGTGATTCAGATATAGAGTCAGTATTTGGGAGTACTCTGCAACTCAAATTTCTTTAAAGTCATGCAGGAACAAGTGGGCTGTCCTGTTCCAATGGGTGCAGGATTATTGTTACTGTCAGGCAGGTCTGGTTTGTTTGAGGATCACTTCAGGGCTGCGGTTCCTTTATTGTAAATGAAAAAGAAAAAAATGGATTTGTATGTTATGGGTGGGCTCTGTTTAGGTCGTAGGCCAGTCCCTAAACTACCCCTGTCCCGCATCCACCCCTCTCAGCCTCTTTCCAGCTTTGAAGCACCTTTCCAAATCATACAGTTAATAATAGTAGACACCTGTTTGGGGTAAAGTTTTATTTTATATCAGTTTTTCTATTTTTATTTGTACTTTTTTCACACATAAATGTGTATTTTATGTAACTCTGCACTACAAGTCTTGTTACTTTGTAACTCTGGAGGATATGTATGCCTCTTATTAATTATACTTTTGTAAAGCACACTGAATAGCATTTTTTAATAAATAATAGAACAGTAATAAGTTACCTACATGCTTTATTATCACGTTATTATTCCTACAGATTCTCTTGGTGCTAATTTATTTACTCCTGGATAATTAAACTGAAATTGTACTAATATACACAGCATAGAATCCAGATATACTAGCAGTTTGAATGAATTGAGATGTATTGGTTATGTGATTATCAATAAAATTAAACTGATGCTTATCAAAGTTCATTATGGTTTTGATTTTGACTCCTGTTGCACAATATTCCCGTAATACCATACTTGTAATTATCCAGAGGTTTTATTGCATCTGGGAGTCAGAGGTTGTGAGGAACTCTAACTTTACCTGTGGTTTTATTCGTCTCTTAGCTCATGGTGTGTTGTATGCACGCTTTGCACGGTACTTCGTCGTCTACCTGGATTTATGGATGATATGCCTACAGTGCAAGTTTTGAAGACATTGTGTTTAAACTGTCTGGTTTTAACTCGTTTAGACATATCTGTACATGTTTTCTTCACTTTTGGAGTCTTACCAGTTATGGAGAAGGAATGCTCCATCTTCCAATTTTGACCAATTTTCCTCTGAATGCCAGAGAGGTTAAAACACAAGGGACATGTCTTCTTTGACAAAATAAAATGGAAATGTTAGGATGTAGAACTATTTCTTCCAGAGATAATTTCTACAAATGGTTTGATCTTGATTTATTTACCACAAATTACATTTGTAATATCACATTGTTCCTTTGCTCTTGAAACACTGACACTGATGCACCACTAGATGGCAGAACGTCATTGTTTAGTTCAACTTGATCATGAGCTTTAAATCTACAGGGGTTGGACAAAATAATGGAAACACTTAACATTGTGGCATCATAGACGGTGTTTCCATTATTTTGTCCAACCCCTGTACCTCTTTACTGCACTTCAGTGATCACAGTCAGATTTTCATTACAGATCTGAAGGTTTTGTTTACAAATCACAGATATGATATGATATGATATGATATGATATGATATGAAGTTAGAATCGTAAGTGTTAAACTGTTTTCATTACCCACATCCATTAGAGCAGCCACATTATATTTACAGTTGGCATAGAAATACAGATAAATGTATCATAATTAATCCATAAAGACCCACCGCTACTTTTGTGGTACTTCCCAAACATTTTTTTCCTCTGTATTTGGCCTTTCTTAAGTAATTTATTCCCATTTGTTGTAATATTATCTTCTTCATTTTGCTTTTTTTTTCATTATAAATCATGTATTTTCCAGTAGTTAATTCACTGATCATTTAGATGTTCATAAAACTCAGATTAAAGTTGAGTGTTATTATATCACAAACAGAAATCTGAAGAAAAACTGACTTTTTCAGCAAAAATGCCACTAACTGAACATAAACCCACTGTCTCCATCCACTGTCACTGATCCAACTCCATGGTTTTACTGGTGAATCAATGTTGTAGAAGATGACAGTGTTTCCATGGTAATTACAGAGCCTCTGAACATCCAGATGGGTCATATCTGATGGCCATGAAAAGATGACAAACTGTATTTTACACCAATTATTTACACTTAATAATAAGTTCGGTGGTTCAGAGGTTATTAAACATTTTACGTAAGTAGATGATTTTGGTTGATGGTGGATATTTGGGTCTTTATGGGTTAAACATTCAAGAATTTTCCTTATTGAACCATTGTGGATTAAACAAATGTCAGTTAAACCGGTGGTGGCTTCAGTTTTTTTTACAGAGTCACATGACATGACTGAACTTAATGCACCAATAGTGGCATTTATTAATACTGTGTAGAGAAACTGAGGGATACAACAAATACACGTCTTTTATAATATACCTTCGTATAAATAAATCCATCACCAGATCACAAATATCACATAAATACATAGTTCTTATAAATACACCAATAACACAAAGACTTCATATCACTCAGTATAATCAGTATCACTTCTGTCTACTATTCACCCTGGTTTTTTAAAGAAAATTCACCCATTTGTCATTATGCCCTGCTGACGTAGCAACCAGGAAGAGGCGAATAGAGTCTTCGTTTGATACTGAACATCACTTTTTAAAACTACACAAAGAAAAACCCATAAATTGTAATATCATTGAAAACTGTAAAGTTACATTAACCTAAATTTCTCTGTACAGGTAGGAGGACCAGTCCCCCTCTGTTTCACAATCTTCCTCTGCCTGCACCCAAAAAAAAAAAAGATTCTCAAAAATATTTGTATCAGTAAAATAAAGAGTACACCAGTCCGTACGTGTGTCCTCATTCTTTTAACTTACTATTACTATCTCAAGTAGAAGCACTTGGAGGGCGTAGACCTCCACCAAGGCAGATCCGTGCCCCGGATTTGGATGAAAATTTCAGGAAACGATACTGGCACAAGGAACAAATTATTAAATTTTGGTGGTGATCGGGGGTGGGGGGGTCACAGGGGCCCACTGATCTGCCTCTACAAATGCTTTTCTAGAAAAGACAGCACAGACCTCCGCCAAGGCAGATCAGTGGGCCCCCATGCCCCCCCCACCCCACCCCTGATCACCACCAAAATTAATCATTTATTCATTGTGCCAGTATCAACATTTCCTGAAATTTTCATCCAAATCCATCCATAACTTTTGAGTTATCTTGCACACAAACAGACAAACCAACGCCGACAAAACATAACCTCCTTGGCGGAGGTAATAATCATGAGCCCTTAGAGCGCCTCGTCTCTATTACAATGAATCCACACAAAAATTAAGCATGTTAACCCTTTGTAGTGCACTCATAGAAATACTCTGAAATTCAAAATTGCATCCTTAGTGTGATTTTGGCGGACACAACAAGAATTTATTATTTTTGTGAAATTAAAAAAAAAAAAAAGTATTATGTAGAAAATCAAGGTTGATGAATTTACCGTATTTGGTTCCTTGCCCATATGTGGCAAAATAAATAAATCCAAGAAGTGCATATAAGAAATACAAGAAAAAATACATGTAATGTGAAAGGAACATATATTTTAGAACATCACTTTTAGAACATTACAACAACATACGTGCTGGTCCAGACACCTGTCCACACCCACATTCTCCCTTTGAACATCATTCCTTACATTAGTACCATTACTTCACGTTACCTAACAAAGCAGGTGCACTCACTGTTCATGCAGAGGTGGACCTTACAGACCCTGTAGACCACAATGGACCTGAGATTGTTACCTCACTGTCCTCACTGGAACTGTTGTCACTGTTTTATAATGTGTGTGGAAATGACCAAAAATAGTCACTTGCCTGATAAAGGGTTAATATATACAAACTCAATGCAAAAGCTGTTGTAAATTAAAAATCTCCTTCATGATGGATAATGTCTAGAGCTTTGAAAAGATCAGTGGCATGAGTAACCCTGAAGGCCGCTCTGTTTGTATGCAGACATTTGTTTTGCTGAGCAGCTCATGTCTTGAGAATTAACAAAATGCCATTCCTCAGGAAAGCTTTAACATCCAGTGAGTGATGGGAGCTGTGATTTATCCTCAGTCGCTACGTCACTGATGCTTTGTCTTACTTTTCCTGTGACCCTCTCTCTGACAACATGTTTGTTTTCAGGTCTATATTTGTGCAGCCAAGTCGCTGCCGGAGGGGGAAATCCTGTCTGACGTCGCAGCCTGTTCTGATGAAAACACTGGCTCTTAGTGACGTCCAGGAGACCCAGTGTTAATTTTTCATCAAACCTTATGTAATTCACAGCTCTAATCTTTGTTTAAACAGGTAATCCTCTGTACATTGCAGAAGTATATGGCCTTGGCCTGGAAGCGGATGCGTCGATACAACTGTCAAACATTCTTTATTATGTGAACACAGGTCAGATGATGATGAATGCTGAATCACATGGTTCTGGCGTGCACTTACACAAACAGATGGCTGCACTTAGACTGTAATATTTTCACTGCTGTTGGTGTTGCATGTCTGGAAAATCTGAGTAATGTTTGTTTGAAAAGTCCTCTTTGACCTAATGTAGGCTTTATTTAATCATCTTGTCATGTATTAAAATGTGTTTGTAAGTGAAACAGATGCTCAGATAATTAACAAACATCATCATCACTGCACTCACATGAGGTCATGATTACAAAGTCTTAAAGTATTGATTTTTTATTTTTATTTGAATGGTTTTAAAAGACAAACATCCATTAAGAACACACATGTCTATCACTCTGCACAATAAAGAAAGTCACTAAAATGCTTGTTTTTAGTACTGTAGATCATTTTATTCCAGGATTTTTCAACCTTGGGGCCGGGACCCCACACGGGGTCGCCTGGAATTCAAATGGGGTCGCCTGAAATTTTTAGTAATATTAAATATATATATATATATATATATATATATATATATATATATATATATATATATATATATATATATATATATATATATACTAATAAAAAATATATAATGAGTTGAGAGACAATCCCAATCCATAAAAGACATGACAAACTGAAGCACTGTGGTACTGTTTATCTTTCAAATGTTCATTGTGGTCAGTTTCAGATGCTGCAGCTCTTTCATAATCCATAGTTTGAGTTCTTGTTCGTCAGTATTAATTGTCAGCCTTGTAAATCCAAGCTGGACTGACTGTACATATCCTGACCAAGGAAATCAAATTCTCACTTTGTGCAGTAATCTACACCTGGCTTTTCTGCCTCCGTCCATAATAATATACATTATATAGACTAAATGTTGTCTAAAATTAACGATTATTTGCATCATAGTATAGAAAACTATTATATGATCAAAAACAAATTAATTTTAGTAACAACAAAAAAAAAAAAAGTCTCCATTTTGAATATCTGGGGTCACCAGAAATTTGTGATGTTAAAATGGGGTCACAAGCCAAAAAAGGTTGGGGACCACTGTTTTATTCTGTTCTTAAGGTTGTTTTTATGGATTTTATGTATGTTATAAATAGGTTTTAGGTCAGTTGTTTTTAGCCTATCATGATTTTTTTTAAATATATTGTTGGGACAGGTGCAATAATCTAGTGCAACATTCTGCATTTGTTGTCACAGTGTGGTTCATTGTCTGTTTTAATCTATGTGTGTATTGTCTGTGCATATTGTTATGCAGTTTTTCAACACAATAAAGTAAAGCACAATAAATAAAGTATATTTGATTGACATTACACCTCTCTCAGAAAAAGTAAATTAAATACTCTGCGAGGGAAGATTAAATCTAGCAAACAAACAATTTTGCAGCATTAAACTTCATAGTGTAAAATGCTCACGTTCATTATGAAAAATACTTTTTCCTCATGTAATTTAAGTTAAATAGTGAAACTCATGTATTTTAATATCACTGCACGTAAACTGAAATATTCCAAACCTTTTTTTTTTTGTTGGTTAAAGATAAATGATTACAACTCATGAATGAACGATTCATGAAAATCCAATATTCAGTGTCTCAAAATGTTAGAATATTTCATGAGATCCAATAAATAAAAAAGGCTTATTATGCAGAATTTCAAACTTGTGAAAAGTATGTTCATTTATGCACTCAATGTTAGGCTCCTTTGGTATAACTTATTGCGTTAATACAGTGTGAATGCTGCAAAACTGATGTGACTGCACTTCACATTTCAGATGGGTAACAATACAAAACACACTGTTGCAGCAACCCAAGAGCTTTTGAAGGTAAAGAAATGGGATGTTCTTTATTGGCTGAGTCAGTCACCTGATCTCAGTCCAATAGAGCAGCTTTTCAGTTACTGTAGACTAAACTGAAGACAAAGATCCACAGACAAGCAGAAACTGAAGGCAGCTGTACTAAAGGCCTGACAAAGCACCTCCAGGAGGAAACTTAGTGTTTGTTGATGTCCATGGGTCCCAGATTTCAGGCTGTCTTTGACTGCAAAAGATTTCCATCCAAGTATGAAAAACAATCCTCATATTTATAACCATCTTACAGTAGTTTGTCCAACTACTTTTGAGCCTCTATAATTGGAGAGACTGCATTTAAGTGGTTCTAATTCCTAAATAGCTGATGCAATATTGGTGTTAAACCCCTGAGTTAAAGCCTAAAGTCCATACTTCAGTCACATCTTGACTGTTTCATATCAGATCCACTGTGGTGATGTACAGAGGAAAAGTTACAAAATTTATGTTACTGTCCAATTACTGATGGACCTGACTGTAAATGCTCATTCCCAGCTAAAGAAAACACAACAGTCTTTATTTTCAGGTAACTCTGCATGGATAAAACATAATTACAGATATCTCACTGCATCGCTCCCATCAGACCCCCCACATTGAATCTTTAAAAGTGTTGCCAGAGAAGGAAGCCTTTGCGTCCCTTCAGAATGGTGCCTAATGTGGGTCAGCGCAGTCCACTGCTCAGTACCTTTTGTAGCTTAAATGCTAAGCTCTTCCTGGTATGTACCAATCCCTCTGACCACCCAGTCAACAGTGTACTTGTTTGGGTGTAAACACTGTAGAGGAGAGGGTAAGGCTACAAGCAAATACAACAAAGTAAGCTATTTGTATTTGGGACATGCTGAAACAGGCCAGTGCTCTGCTATACACATACACAGTGGTTAACAATAGCTTTTGTGAATTAATATCCGTGTGTGTAGTGTTGTTGTGTCTGTCTCTAACCACTGATTCAGACTGCCAGACAGTCTCAGGCCAGGCAGCAGCACAGCAGGGGGCTTCTGGGATTTTCAACGAGCCGCTGCCACCGGACCGCCACTTCCCATCATGCCGTTCAGTATGGCCAGTTCTGAATGGATGACTCAGCAAGGCCTTGAAGGACATTTTCATGTCGCTGCCCTGCAACAAAGACAGGAAAGTAACACAATGCTGCCTGCGGAGTGTGTGGAAGAAGCAAGGCCGTCCCCACCAATCAGATTCCAGCTGTTACTTTTACTGGCTCCAGTGAAGATGGTTTAACTGTGACTGTGTATGTCTGAATTGGTGAACTTCATGTGAACTGTGTTATAAATGCAAATCCCATGCTTGCCATGAAGAATGCTGTTGGAGTTTTGTTACAAGTCAAAAGTTTTGCCATGTTTTACAGTTTATTGACATATTAGAGCCAAAAATGTTAAAAATCCCAGATTAAATGTACAGATTTGGAAGAAAGAACTCATACTCGACCAAAACTTGGAAAAATACAGAGACTGGTTGGAATTTGAGAGTACAGCTCAAACATCCAAGAATTCTTTGTTACCTCTGCCTGGAGGTATTGTGATCACTTTGCTTTGTGTTCGTGTTTGTTTGTTAGCAAGATAACTCAAAAAGTTATGGATGGATTTTCAGGAAATTTTCAGGAAATGTTGATGCTGGCACAAGGAAGAAATTATTAAGTTTTGGTGGTGATTGGAGGGGGGGGGCAGACCTGTCTTGGCGGAGGTCTGCGCTCTCTGAGTGCTTTTCTTGTTGTTTTTGTGCAAATATTTGACTTAATCATCTCAGAGCACATTTTAAGTTTCATTCATTCATTTTCATTTCTTTATTTGTTTTTTGCAGAGGAAAAAACTCAACATTTTTATGAACTAATATCAGAGCAAATACATTAATAAACAAGAAAAGCACTCGGAGAGCGCAGACCTCCGCCAAGATGGATCTACCCCCCCCATCACCACCAAAATTTTATCATTTCTTCCTCGTGCCAGTATCAACATTTCCTGAAAATTTGCTGAAAATCCATCCATAACTTTTTGAGTTATCTTGCTAACAAACAAACAAACACACAAAGCAAAGTGATCACAATACCTCCTGGCAGAGGTAATAAAGGTGATCAAGACAAAACAGCAATTGCTATGTACACTAATAATAACAAAATAAATTCAATGTGTATTGCTCAAAAGGAATGGGAAGAAGAAAACGTATTAAATTCCACCCCCATCTCACATTTATACAACATAACACATTACTTTTGCTTCCTTAATAATATAGTAACATCTGTTTAGAGTCCTAATAGTGTAAACAGCAGATAGTAAATAGATTAGGAAAACTGATGTACATTACACATAGTAGCTATCAAAATAATAGTCTGTAGTTTTTACAGGCACTTATTCTTGGAGTTCATTTCTCAGCCTCTCCCAGGACTCAGAATTTTATGTATCATTTTTTTTAAGCTGATTTGACCCTTATATGCCCCTGAAACCTCCCCATCAGTGCCAGTCCACAGAATTAACAGGAATGCATTAGGAGAAGAACTATGAGTGTGGCTGCACCGTCGCATAAAGTAGGGAAATTTCTCCTCTCTGGCACATTAAACCATTATGAAATATTTTATGAAGTGCTGGTGCTGGGAAAATATAACAAGTGAACCAGAGTCCATGTAGGTCTTATATAACAGGCCATATACAGAGCAAATGGGCCCCAACCTTAGTGAAGCTGTCATCTGCTGGAGTAGTAAAACAATGGGAGTGAAGAGTGAGAGATAACAGAGCACTACCCCTGCTGTGATAATAACACTGTTGGATGGCTATATTTAGGGGCTCACTTTGACAAAATTGCAGCGTGCACTGGGCTGGCCAGAGCTCAGATCTGTGCAGTGCCACATCAGCTCATAATTTAACCTTGCCACTAAAATCACTTTCAAATGCTTTAATGTGTGCAGTTGTCTATGCCTTATTGCCACCTTCTCCTGCATCAGACATAACGCTGTCAAATAAAAAGATATTTTACAGCAAGGCATTAATTTGATGTGTGTCCCTTTGAAACAATCCTTGTGTACAATGTGATGTTTATTTGGCGTTGTACACATCGGTTTGTGTTAGAGTAAAGGTGGGTACGTTGTTTTGAGGTCTGGTTGTCTGGGTTACCAGGCATAAACACACATACATAGTCTAGAGTTTTAATCTGACCTTTTGTCGAGGGACATTGTGGCCTTTTCCCTTCATTCTCAGACTGAAGTGCTCCACTCATTAAACCGCCAGCAGAGCTTACTACCAAGAACTTACCTCCAATAAAAAACAGCTCAGGCCTGGACAGAATAATGACTTTTCACTGGATTTTTACATGGGTTTGTGGCCAGCTGATGCATTTGCAGGAGGTTTTATATTGCTCCCCTAGCTTTTCTTTCTGTGCTTTGAGGAAATCCACACTATTGTGTAGATACACTGACTATCCTGAAAATAGATCCCACAGTAAACCTTTTATTTTCCAATTTCATTATACCTGGAATTTAAATAGTAATGAAAACATAAAGTTTTAAAATGTAGATTAATACATGAATTTGACTGTTTTCACAGATTATACTTTAATTAATGCACTAGAATCAAGTGTATTTTAGTATTGTCTATAATCATCTATTCCCAAAGGCTGAAAAACGACAACAAGGATCATGTGTTTTTTTAGTCCTGAATGTTTGTATTGTTTTGCTAATTATACTTAAGACATGCAATCTAGTACAAAAGGTTAGTATACATTCTGTTTGTTATACTGATATGAGAAAAAGGCACTTTAGTCTCATATATTTCAAGGTATTTAAAGGTCAGATATCTAAGATTTAGAGGAATCTTTTCAGTGGCATGGAATATAATACTCATATTGTTTATAATAAGCATGGGTTGGATTTATATAGCACTTTACAGAGTCCATTATTCATTCATTCCACAGTCACACAATGGTAGTGGTTTATCTGATGGAAGTGTGACTGTGCCAGTCTGGGCCAATGGCCTCTCTGACCACAACCAAACATTCATGCACCAGTGTGAGTGACACCTGAAGTAAGGTGGGTAAAGTATCTTGCCCAAGAACACAATTGCACATTAGCATTTAATCACCATTTTCATCAGTTTAGACTGAAAGGTTTTCAGCAGAAGGCCCAAATCAACGTTATATCATAAATTGCGTAAATATACACGCCATACAGGCCACTTTTAATTGCCGTGTTGTCTGTACGCATTATAAGCTTTCCACATGTATGTTCACACTGCCTCAAATACCATGCGTTTAGCAGTTAGACTTAAGGTTAGGGTGAGCAGTTACGGATATGTAAACCAGAGAACTTGGTGTAAATTGATACGTGATCAAATGGCATTGGATAGAACACAAAAGGATGAAAATGCGTACATATAGCACACCAAATGCCATAAGAACAGGCATGATATACAACATAATTTCGTGAGATCAGTCTGGCCTAAACGTAGAGAAAATTGTTTGTTTTGCCACATATGTGTGTTAGTGTGAACAGAGAATGACAGATCTAAGAGTAATTCTGTCATTTTTTGGAATATTAGTTACACCCAGACTCCAGACTGTTGACTCCAAAATGAAGCCAAAGTGGAAATATCATAAAGCTGATGGCCAATGGTTATGGTTTCTAGAAGCCTTAACTGCCAGCAGTTCTGGAAACAATGGGTTATGTCACAGTTCCTCTGTCTGAAAATTACAAACAGTCCATGGTTATTCCTGTGTTAATTGTACACTGTAAAAAATGACTGTAGAGTTAACATCAAAAAGTTGTAAAATTGCAACATAAAAAACTGTAAGTGACAATACAATGCAAAGTTATTTATTTGAAAAGATTTTTGTGTCAGCGATTAAATCAAGTATAGCTGTAGTTTTTACAGGAAGAGTATGTGAACAAAACCAGATTTGTTAGTAGAAATGATGTATTTCTATTGTTTTTAGAAAATAAAACTGTAAATTGAAAAACATTGTGGTGCCGTTTAAATTGCAAGACCATAATGTTGAAATAACAGCGTATTTGCTTTTTTTTCCTCTTTTTTTTTTTTTTAATAAACAAGTTTTATAAAAAACTAAACATTTGACAATTTAACATTTTAAACATGTAAATTAAAGGGTTGGTACAGTTGGTAGAGCAGCTCGTCCAATAACCAAAGGGTTGGTGGTTCGAATCCTGTCTCCGTCTGTCCGTATGTCAAAGTGTCCATGGAAGACACTGAACCCTAAATTGCTCCCAGTTGGACCTGGTGGTTTTGGAAAGTGCTTTGGACACCGTGAAGGTGGAGAAAATGTGCTAAATAAGTTCAGTCCATTTACCATTTAAACCCAATGTTAAATCTACATGTTACTCTGTAAATATGTTTACAGTTGGATGTGTTTTTTACAGTATTGTTCTGGAAACCACAGCTGCCAGTTTTTTTCCGTAAAAACAACAGGATTTTTTTTTACAGTGTAGATAATTCATTTATCAAGACAGGGGTAGTGTTTGTTTATTTGCTTTACTCCTTTTATTTATTTTATTCCTGTGTTTGATCAGTTAAAATGTCTGTGCAATGGAAAAGTCTATGAGTCTAAAGTTCTGTCTAATCCTAACATAATCAGCCCACCTCACATTTAGCCTTATCAGAAGTCAAATAATAATGATGGGAATGGGCTTTAATTAGACTTTTGTTGCCTAAATTTGTCACCATATGGTATTTACTTCCTGTTTACATCATATATCTGTTTGTCACCCTCAGCTCTGCAAGTTAGTGGTTCTTAAATGTCATCCGATAGTTGTGAATGTGTTAGCAAAACGGTACTTGATTCATTCATTCAGATTCATTTTTCCAACTAAGCCTAAAGATAATACATACAGTTGCTCTTGCTGCTAAATAAACTATTAAAATGTATGTTTACCAGATAGTAGTTTTTAATTTTGTCTCTCTTTGGCTTGGTGCTGAGCAGGATTGGGTTATTTAATTTAATTTATTTATTTATTTATTTATTTATTTATTAAATAATTAATTCTGAAGCCCTTGCACAGTTTACTTTTCTTAACACTGTGATATTTGTATTTTATTTTATTGTTCTTACATAGGGTGGTGCAGTGGTTAGCACTCGTGCCTCACAGCAAGAAGGTCCTGGGTTTGATTCCAACACCAGTTGACGGGGGATGGGACCTTTCTGAGTGGAGTTTGCATGTTCTCCCCATGTCTGCATAGGTTCTCTCCAGGTACTCCAACTTCCTCCCACCATCCAAACACATGCACTGATAAGTTATTTGGTTAATCTAAATTGCCCATAGAAGTGAATGTGAGAGTGATTGTTTGTCTCTATATGTTCAGCACTGTGATGAACTGGGCGAAATGTCCAGGGTGTACCCACCTTCGCCCAATGTAGCTGGGATAGGCTCCAAGTTACCCCCGTGACCCTAATGAGGATAAAGCGGGTTCAGATAATGAATGAATGAATGTTCTTATACAGTCCCCTTTTGCACTAAGTGTCTTGCTGCTAAATTGAACTGAGCTGCAAACTGATTTTCATTGTTCCTGATAGGGACAATAAAGATCTATTCTATTCTATTCTATTCTATTCTCGTATTTTGACAATATTTTGTAGAACCAATAGTAAACCAAACAATGACCAGAAAGATGAAAAAAAGAATAATCAGATAAGCTTATCCAGTTTGCCACCAGTGGCCTATTCTACATCACATCCAGTCTAAGATGAAGATTTTAGAGTGAATTTTATTTTGAATTTTGGTTATTTTTACCACATTTTGCTCATATTTTAATAGTTTTTTTTTTTTTTCTTTTTTCAGTGTTTTTCCTTGTTGTTTATGGTTTTAAATGTTGATATTCAAAATAAAAATAAACAAACAACCATTCTTAGAGGTCCATACATACATATGCACAGACTTTGTTAACATTTGGAATTACCTTTAAATTGTGTTATATCACTTGGGGTAGAATTCCTCATGTTTCCCACAATACTCGGCAGGAATTTTGGCCCATGCAGAACTCATGCAGCTGAGTCAGGTTTGTGGGCCTCCTTGCACAAACCCTTTTTTATTCCAGAACTGTTCCAGTAGATTCATGTCAGGGCTTTGCAATAACCACTCCAAACCATTTACTTTGTTAAGATATGATCATTGTTCTGCCCAAAGATCCATTTGTTCCGGTAAACCTCAGGTGAATGTCAAAAGTGTCAGAGTATTCACACACATATTCACATTCACAACACTTTTTCTAAATGAAACCATCGATTTTATAGTTCACCATTTTTTTTTTTTGTAAGATTTAATCTGATTTCTTTATATTTGTCCGAGCAAAAAGATACTGAGGGATGCCACAGATAGTCAGGCCAAAGACATTTTCGTAAGTCACCCCTTTGACAGGAAAAGAAGTCACAGAGGCATTGCAGTAGGTGTTGTGTGTGGACAGATAAGAAAATGACAATTAGCCATTCTGGCGTTTTCAAAGTTATGATGTCAATGTAAGGAAGCTTAGTGTCAGTTTAAAGCAAGGAGCTCCAAAATGAAGTATCTTAAAGTTGTAATACTACTGATGACTGCTGGGAGTGGCTCCAAAAAGCCCTGGATCCATTATACTTATATTGAACTTAGGTCTAAACTTTTTTTTTTTTTTTTTTCCAGGGCTCATTCCAGTCTCATTCATTTTATTTAGACCCTCTGGGAAATGATCTGGTGGTCCATGTGTAAATTTTTTTTCCATTAAGATGGACGATTTTTTTTTTTAGTATTGTTTATTGTGTCAGGCTTTGATTGACAAGTCTGTATGACAGCTTATCTTATCTTGAATTATATTTACCTGACAGCTCTACTATAGTTGTGGTTAGTAGGCTCCACTTATATAAGACTATAAAATGACTTTGTTTTGCCATGTTTGATGAAGTTTACCATTTTACAAGGTCAGAAAGGTAGCACTTAGCATTAGCAATCAATTTACTGCTCGAGCTCTGGTTGGCCCGCCCTTTTTGTCTAAATATGGTCACTTCTGGCACCAGAAATACAACCTAGGAATGGGCAAATCAAACTACTGCTTTCAAAAAGATAAATAAAAACTATTGTGCAATGTCAGGTTTGCTCTATCCACTAGTTACATACAATCTATGGTTTAAAGACAGTAAAAATCCCACCTTTTCTTCCCTTTCTTTTTCTTTTTAATAAATGCTACATACAAATGGGATAGACAGCCATGTCATGATGGGGCTTTAAATAGAAGACGTATCGATTTGAAAACACACAGAGGATTGTGGGTAACTCAACACAGTTCAAATATGTGTTGCACTTCTTCAGCCTGAAAAGTACCAGTGTATTTTGTGATGACGGTATAACATAACAAGGTTTCACTCTTACAACATCTGACTGTTGACCAGTGTTTGAGCTTTGGCTACTTAAGAGTCTGAAGAGTGCTGACGAAGAGGCCATGCAACTGTGGAATAACTGAGGCCTCAGACTCATCTTGGAGTCACTCCTTTCCTGTGTCTCAGTACAATATGTTTTCTCTCCACTGATTGGGGCAGAGTGTCCTTTGCCCTGTTTCTATTGGCCAGCTCCAGGGTTTTGAGGCCAATCGAATAGAGATAAGCCAATCAGAGTGGCCATGTTAACCTACTGGGTTATCAGTACCATTGTTTACCTAACCCTACTCACCACAGATCCTCCACACGTGTGGATGTGAGTGCATTTCACAGCTACAGCTTGTTATTTGAGCTGAATTCACACTGTGTTCACTATAGCATCTGAGTGTTATTAATGACATGAATGAACTAGGAGGTAGAGGTATTACACCATGGCGTAAGCTATGGACACATTCAGTCCTACAGACACCTCAACAAATACGCATTGTGTCCTTCCTTTTGCACACATACTTCTCCTCCTTCTTATTTCAGATTCTGGACAGATGTGTCAGGATTTGGGCAGATGCCAGTTTCCAGAGATACTAGAAGTTTGGACAAAGCGCTGTTACACACATGAGAACGCAACACACCACACACACACGCACACGCACACCACACATACATGCGCGCACACACACACACACACACACCTCCTCCCTCTTCCCCCTCTTCCTGTTGGATTTTGTTCCCGCTGTTCTGAGAAAAATTAGGCTTGACTTTTAAAAGGGAATGTTCTGGACCCTGTCAGCAGGGTTTGGTACCGGTCATCCAGCTTCACTTGGCCGGGACATTCTCGTTGTCGTACATGTTACATCATGCTCTCCAGGTTAGCTCCTGTGTGACCTTTCTCTGCCACATAAACGGAAAGGTCCTGCTGAGGTGGGACAAAGTAATATCCTGGACTTCTCTGAAATTATTCTGCTTCAAAATCCAACAGGTGACTGTTAATGCTCCCATGCAAAGATGGAGACTGTTGCTGGATGACTTTGCAGTATGGCCAAACTCATAGGTTTGTATTGGCATGAAAAGTAACCAGACCTACTTAAGCAACAGAATGCCAAACATCCTTAGATTGACAGTGGATGGTGATCATGCTCAACTCTTTTTTTTATTTACAGTGCTTCTCTTATTGCAAAATAGCTTTTTAACTGTCAAAACAAAACATTTGTTTCAATTCATGATTTACAGAAATGGAAAAAAAAAAAATCCTTTGATAAGGGAGGTAAACCTATGTAAAACAAAAAGACTTGCCTTTTGTCCTTTGACAAACCCATTGTTTAGCACACAATTTTGTAAATTCTACAAATGCAGCTGCACCAAAATGTAATTACTTCTATATAGGCCTGTTCTGTCATTTTCTTATCAATGCAAGCTATTGTTAGATGGGAGTTTAGTAAAGGTAATTAATGATACAAAAACTAAATGAATTCAAATGCATCCCATCAAGTTCCCAAAGTAATGATGAACTACATATTAAGGCTGATGATATCACTTATGAAATCACTTTATATATTCAGTGAGGAGACATTTAAAACATAAAATATTATTAATGGATGTGGAATGTGTGACTCTCGTGCATGTCCTGTTGGATGTTTCATAATAAAAGTTGTGGGCATGACAGCGTGTTGTTCTCAGCTAGAGGACACCAGGTTTGGAAAATACACACCTTCCCTCTGCAGATCTCTCCTCTCAGTCCAAAAGGCACCCTTGTGTTGTTTCATGCTATTATGGGAAAAGTGAGAAACGTACTGTAGGTCATTTGAGGTCACATCATGTCATTTCTGACAGAATAGGAGTTATGTTTAAAAAAAAAAAAAAATCATACTTTGTTTGATTATAGGTGATTATAGGTAGTACTATTTTAATTAAGAGGTGTAACCTAGCAGTGCAAATAATGAATTTTCACACACATTCTTTGTCTAGATACAGAAAAATCAAATAAAAACCACACACACACACGCACACACACACACACACACACACACACACACACACAGATGGACAAACAACACCCTGTATGCCCACACTACAATACCAAACTCCTCTTCCAAAGACAACAGTCACTATACATAAGCATTAGAATTAGTTACTGGTGTACATTTAGCCTTAGTTCTAGGTGCTTTATTGCCTAGCCAGGTGTATAAGCTACCTAATTTAGCTTGCTTGTATTGAGGAAGTTAGCAAGAGATCAGACCTAACACAGCTCATGATGATAATGTACCTTACCTGAGTGTTATGTCACAGAAATGCTGACATGTATGTATAAAGGTTTAAAAAAATACAAAATAAAAAAATCCACAAATACACTAATTCCAATAAGCACATAAATGGTCGAACAATGAGCCCTTCCATTCTGACCTTAGTTGCTCATGAGTGTCCAGATGTGCATGTATAGTTCTACACGTATTACAAATCGAGAAACCATATACATTAAATGCAATGTCAGTGTTTACATAGAAACTACTTTTCCAAAGATTAACCCATAAAGGCCCAGTGCTACTTTTGTATCAGTTCCTGAATAAAGTTTCTCTACTATCTAACTTTTCTTAGGTGATTTATTACCATTTATTATAATGTTATCCTCTGTATTTTGTCTTTTTTCAGTAAAATCAGGTATTTTTCTATGTTTAATTAACTTAAAATTAAATCATGAAGATGTTCATAAATGCTCATCTTAAAGCTGAGGGATTAGTATATCAAAACAGAGAAAACTGCAAAAAAAGTGACTTTTTCAGTAAAATATTCATTACCTGTACATTACCTATTTCCATCCATTGTCACTGATCCAAACTCTATGACTTTACTGGTGAATTAATGTTGTGGGAAGATGACAGTGTTTCCACGTCACTACAGAACCTCTGAATGCCCAAATGGGTCATATTTGATGACCATGAAAAGATGCAAACTGCATTTTACACAAATATTTTATATATCTGATAGGATTAGTGATTCAACAGGTATTGAACATTTTTATCAGTAGATGCTTTTGGTCTATGATAGATGTTTGGGTCTTATGAGTTAACTTTGCCTCCCTATTTTTTTTTTAATATTTTAAAGTCCTCATGGAAATATTAAATATACAGTGCTAAGCAAATGTTTTAGGCCACCTTTAGCTTTGTTGTTTTGCAAGGGTAAAATAATACATATTTATTTCTCATTCTCTTTTCACAGTAACACACAGTAAACTGAACTAATGGGTTTCTAAAGGTAAAGTCACTAATTAGTGTGACCCCTGACCCCATGGACAAGAAGCACACAACAGTTAAAAACATCTTTCATGTGTTTGATTGAAAGTTTGTATAAAACAGAAAATGAATGCAATAAATCTCATATTGTCTGAACAAAAAAGTTAAAGACGTGTTAAATGCAAAGGGAGGTGACACTAAGTACACCACCTTGGTTTTGTAGAAGCTGAAACCCTTGTTTTTAATGCTGTACATTCTTTACTTATATCCAGATTGAGACTGAGAAATATTTAGGTGTGGTCTTCAGAACTTAATGACTTTTGCACAGTACTGTATGTACCTTTTAATTAGCTACCCAGCATGAAATAGAGATAGGTGGATTTTTCTTAATTGTTCAAACAGTGCATCTTTCATTTATTTAACATTCCATAATGTCTTTTTACAGTTGTCCTTGACATGTTGTTATAGTTACATAACGGGCCAAAAGCTTAATCCAAATCTCCACCAACAACAACAAAACCCCTGTTGACAGAAAATAACTTATGCCTGTGAAATAATTATGTATCCAAAGAAATGTGGTGTGAGTCTTAATGAAAAAAGTCTAGTTAAAACCTGCGCACTAGATGTCACTGTTTTACAGGAAAATAATCTTTGAATGCATTACCACACTGACTGTATTTGGATTTGAGACTGTTAAAGCACTGAGACACACTGAAAAAAGGTCACAGGAAGAATCACACATACATTATGTAATGACATGTCATATAATGCACATTGCACTAGTCTTACAGTTGATGTTCGAGCGCCGGGCTCACAAATCACCCTCACTCTAGCTTGGCTGCTGTTCAGTTGCTAGTCTCCAAGTTGCTGGCTGACGCACCATTCATTGCACTCACCCTCAACAAGTTTTAAATGATTTAACCTCTTATTTGTCTTTTTTCATGTGAAGTAGTTCGAACATCAGAGATCTGTTAGTTTATCTCCTTTTCCTCTTCTTTATGCTGCCAGAGTCGTTTGAGTTTCTCTGTATTGTTTACTGGTCACTGAGCTCAGCCTTGGACCTAAAACAAATGTGGTTTAGATTCTGGGAGTGTTGCTATTAATATCCAGTCAGTCTTTTGGCAGGAGATAGCTGATACTTAAAGAGGGAGACAGGGCATGATGTGGAGGGAACTGCCTGGCTGCCTGGTGCACCGGGGAAAATCTTTGCATAACCTAAGAATACTTTGTTTTAATATATTTCACAGTCAGGGGACTAATATATCGGAATCTGCAATTACACAGCAACATTTTATTGTTTTTTTTTTTTCGGCAGTGGGAGTTTGATTAGACTGGAATATACTTTCTCCACTTACAGTAAATGCCCCAGGGGTGGTGTAAATGATCAATTGTCCCTGCTTGTGTGGTCTATGATGTAAATATTACAAAAGTGATGATTATACCCTGTACATTAATCTTGACTCAACAGGTAGGATTATAATGAAGGGCATGTATTGTCTAAAAATGTAACAGTGAATACTCATTGAAAGACTGACAGATATGTTTGTCATTTCTACTAAAATTTCACTCACATTCCTCACAGAGCGTCAGTTGTTGTATTTATCTTTCGGTCGACAACTCTCATATTCATGCCTGCTTCTCTCTCAAGATTCGTTTGCCATGCTTCTAATGAAAATCCCCAGTGCCAGGAGAGACTCAATTTCTGAGGTGCAATACAAACATTCCAAGTGATTTAGCCAAGGCAAAATTAAATTCCTCAATGATTATTGCTGAACCGCCCCCCCCACCCACCCACCCATAAAAGAAAAGACTTGCAGGTGCAGGAAGAACATTCCTCTATCATGCTAAGCACTATTGAAAGGGGAGTTGTGTTCCCTGCTTTCTCAGTACTTCATTCCTGTAGCCTACAGAGCCGAGCCAGATGGAAGGGTGGCGTTTCCACCACACGCCGATCCACCCAAACATCTGCCTGGCAACGGCTGAGGCCTTCTCACTGAGGACCAAAACACAGGCCTGCCTCTGTGAGATACCATTACAAATGATTTCTCTGTTGATCAGGACTAGCTGCACACTGCTTCCGACAAAGAAAATGTTCAACTGGAAATAAATTGGCTCTTGCAATAATGAAGCAAACTTCATAACGTCTACTTATTTTGATCATAATTAACCCTGTAAAGCCTGAACCATTAATCATTGACAGAAAAGTCCAGTTCTTTGAAACTAGAACCTTTATTGGTCCTTCTGAACGACCCAAAACATTTTATTATTATTATATTATTTTTTATTTTTTTTTTAACAATTTTATTATTATTTTTGAACAAACAAAACATAATACAACACAACATTTCTAACAAATTGGTAATTCCTTTTCAAAATTGGCAAAGTCTGCCTCCTTCCTCATTAATGACAATCTTGTAGTGTCACTGGAAAGGCCTCTGGTGAACAAATTCTCCCCCCTGGTGGATTATCTGTGTATTGCAGGTATCTAATGTATTCATCAGGTTTTTCAAGAAAAAAATATCTCACTGATCATGTAGAGGACTTCAAACTCATGTACAAATATGATACGTTTGGCGTTATAGGCAAACCTCATATTTTATACTTACACTTACTTTCTCGTATGCTCACCTCAGCCGTCAGAAATGTAATAATTTAACAGTGAGCCTGTTATGTGACCGTAAAAAATCCAATAACTTGGAGTAATCACATCATTGTAATTTACATGCATTTCAGAATGCAATAATGCAAAAAATCTGTTTTAGACATTTGAGTCCATTATGGCATTTCATTCGGAGTACATAGATACGAAGTAATGGTACGTACATACTATTATGTTTTCTGCTCATGTTTGGACTACATAACTTCTGTTTTCTATGATTTCTTTGCTTTTTAAAAAAAAACATATAAAAGTGTAGATAAAAAAGAATGAAATAAATTAACAGGTATATATGCAGGAAGACAGTGGAACATAGTTAATGTAATTTATCATACTCAGTAACTACCTTTGTCAGATAAAGCATGTCAGACTATGGTGTTTACATGATCACTTGAATAATCTGATAACTCCAGTAATTGGATAATGAAAAGAATTTTATGGCTCATTCATATGGATTTCCATGAATTTTGTTTTGGAATCTGTTTATTGTTTGTTGAGTTGTCTAACAACTATCTTGGTTACCTTTATCTATGAGGTTGTGCACTGATTTCTCCTCCAAAAACCATCGCCAAAAAGTCTTAAATGGACATTTGTGATGATATGGGGGTGCATAAGTACCCACAGTATTCCTGACCTCCATACGTGTGAAGATGCCATTGAAGTCAAGGCAAATACTGAAAGACATAGAGACAAATGCAATCATTAAGTCATCATTTTTTCCTGACGTCCTTGATTGTTTCAGCAGGACAATGCCAGCACTCATTCTGCATAAGCTGCATTGTCATAGAGTGTGTGTGCTGGATTGTCCTGCCTGCAGCCAACATCTGTCTCCTATTGAAAATGTGTGGATGTCGTGATGAGGAGAATCACACAACGGCCACCGCGGACCGTTGAGCAGATGAAGTCTTGTAAACAGCAAGACTCAAATGAGTTCCCAAAAGATTAAAAAGTATAATAAAAGAAAAGGCAACGTAACCAAGTGGTAAACATGCCTCAAAAATCTCACTTTGCATATATTTCCAAAATACTATTAAGTTGGTCAGTGAAAACAATAACACATAAATAAAAGTTTTTAATTAAGTTTCAATTGGGTTTTTTGTTTGTTTGTTGTTTTTTTTACAAATGTGCTCTTGTTATTCATTTATCAGTGAATTACCTAATTGCATTTGCTAGAAATCACATTTTTAGATTTATTTTACACTCCTAACTCAGGTCACTAAAGTCATAATATCTTTAAATACTTGTAACTCTAACACATTTTCTGCTTAGCGATTATCTTGATCAACTTTGCATTTCAAAAGAGAATTAAGAGGTTTTCCTGAGATGTTTAGTTTTTCAGATCTCTGCTTTGGAGCCCATGTGTTGGTGTGACTGTAGAGGCTTGGTGGCACTGACGTACCAGGCAGCCAGAATGAGAAGAATGTTCTGTTATTAGTGGAAAAGCTCCTGTTATGTGGATTAATCTACAGCTTCGACTTTGATCTCTTGACTCACTCTAAGCGACTTTGGAGGGGAGTGGGGGCCAGCGCACATTTCAGACTTGCACACAGTGTGAATGCGGCAGAAAATAGAGCCCATCAGGAGTCACATAATCTCGACTGAAAACTTAAATACTTCTTTCAAAACTAGTCAAAATAAGAAGTCACATGTGTTAAGTTAATTTTGCTCATCAACAAAGTGTCAAATTATACTCAATTGAACTTCCCGGTTCTGCTCTGTCTCCACATACTGACATTTCTTTGAAAAGCCTGAATTTAATTAAACTACACCAGAAGCAAGTACAATGCTCACCTTATTGGCAGTGTGTGGTGTGGTGTGTGTGTGGGTGTGTGTGTGTGTGTGTGTGTGTGTGGGTGTGTGGGTGTGTGTGTGTGTGTGTATGTGTGTGTAATACAAGGCTTACGAGAACCAACAAAACCAAAACCTCTGAATTCCAACACAGTGTTCCGAGCTCTTAATACGATTTACATTTGTAATGTAGATGCCTTATTATGCTATAATCCCAATTTGAGGCAATAGACAGAAGACATTTATTGTGCTACTAAAATAGATTTAAGGATTACCATTGTGTTCAATCTCTATAATCTCAGGTTTGAAACTAGCAGTCAAATTCAAGATCAGAATTGCTGCTACTGTGCAGTATAATAATTAATGAGAGCTGGAATAAACCATATTATGCTACCATGTTATTATATTAACATGGATCTTTTATTCCATCAGTATCACTTTAATTGTGTGCTACATTTAGAATATTTTCACCACTTAAGTAGTGATCATCAAGGCCTATTTATCTATAACTGACATTGGTTATCTGCGGTATAATATACTTTTGGCAACTCAGGAATCGTATAGATAGGAATGCATATGTAAATTCTGCAGTTGCATTGCTTTAGTTTGGTGTCAGTATTCCTGTGTGCTTCTCTAAAATAGGGCAATGTGGATAAGAACTGCTTACAACTAATCTAAAAAAAAAAAAAAAACTCAGAAGAGACAATCCAAATGGCACCCCTAAGGACAGCTACATATTTAGTGACCACTGTAGAGAAGGATGAAGGATATTCAGGTGGTTGCAATCTACAACTAAACAGAAGTAAATAAAATATAGACAAATATACAAATAATATTTCATTCATGGTTGGGAAATAAACATGATATGGTGCAGTCATGTGATTTTGAACTATGTTTGCTCCGTCGGTAACCTCTCCCCAAGGCCACATTTAGGTTAGAGAAGTTTTACTCTTCATGTGAGGAGGTGAACATCAATATAAAAAAATAAATGAATGTCACCAACAGCCCTAAGGAAACCACCCACCTGCAGTCCACACACACACCCACACAAACAGACACAGATGAAACATTGCATAAAACATACAGGAAAAAGCATATGTTGAACCCTGAAAGAAACACCCACACACCACACACACAAATACACACACACACATGCACACACACACACACACACACACATACACACACACACACACTGCGACAGGGTGACCAAGCTCAGTGTCTGGACTCAGTCATGTTACTTGGTGGAATTCTTTGAAGAAAACGGACACAACAGATTGGGCCCCAGTCATTTATGGCATTTAATGATCTCACACATCAAAACACTTATCCAGAGTGGGGGATGTCTTGATGTTAATCTTTAGCCTGTTATGCATACCATTTAGGATTATTGTATTCACAACTGGGGATCATTTTGCCCATAGTGGTGGCGTGAGTGGATTATGTGGACGGGCTGACCTCCTGTAAGGCCATCTGAGACTCAGATTCCACCACATCTGGGATGTCTTATAATTTCCCAGCAAGGGTCAGTGGAATTTTTATGTAACAGCCACGCTTCTCTAGTGTTTTCAAAACACTGTGCATGTCCATGTGCTGACCTATTTCAGTGGTAAGCTTCAAGCTGTTTCTGTTTGTCAATGCATAACTCTATTACACTTAACCTATAAATGCAAACAAACAGAGCAGGAGGACCTCACTGGTCATCAGAGCAGACCAGGCCTGAGCCTTTAAAGTTTGTTGGCTCTCCTAGAAGGCGAGGGTACTTTGAAGTGGTAGAGGGTCTCAATATCTTTAAAGCTTGTTCATCAAAACACAGGGGTTCATGTTGGAATCCATGAGCTATATTACAGCTTACGCATCTGACCAATCAGATATGCTGAAAAACCTTTCATTGCTAATAGTTTTATGTTAGGGGGTTTGCTAATTAAAGTTGGTAGCTGCTTCTAAACTCATATCCTGTCCAAATTAAACCTATAAAGACCCAGCGTTATTTTTGTGGCAGTTCCCAAATGATTGTTCCTTTCTATTTAACCTTTCTGGTGATTTATTACCATTTAGCTATCATATTATATTCTGTATTTTGCTTTTTTTTTTCAGTGAAAACCATGTATTTTCCCATATTTAATTGACTGATCATGTACTTAAATCATCATGTTGATATTTCATTTGAGGGTTGTTATATCAAAAAACAGAGAAAACTGAAGAAAAGTGACTTTTTCATCAATTATATCATTAGCGGAAACACAACCCAGTGTGTCCATCCAGTGTCATTGATCAAACTCCATGGGTTTTACTGGTGAATCATTGTTGTAGAAGATGACAGTGTTTCCACATTCACTTCAAAGCCTCTGAACACCCAAATGGGTCATTATTCTGATGACCATGAAAAGATGACAACCTGTATTTTACACCAATTATTTACAGGTATTGGATAGGATTAGTGGATCAACAGGTATAAAACATTAGAGCAGCAGATGCTTTTGGTCGCTGGTGGATGTTTGGGTCTTTCACGGGTTTTGATGAGTGCTTCAGCTATCCCCTAATGTATAAAAAAAAAAAAAAAAAAAAAGTCTGTTGTCTCTCTACATGCCATCAACTGCAATGTTGCTGAAAAAATACCATAGATCTGCTTCAGCTACTACAAATACAATTAAGCTAAAATGACAACAGTGGATTGTTTAATCACTGCAGTGAGCGCTGTAAGGATTTCTTTACAGAATTTCTACAGATGTCTGTGAAGTCCTGCCAGGACTATAACTGGATGTAAACATCCCCTGTGAAGGCGGTGGGTGGGGGTGGTGTGAAGCCCCACATGTTCTTCCTGTGCACCTCCTGGTGTTAGTTTTGTAAGTCACGGCATACATGGAGCACTGTTTAGCATTTGCCTTTGACCCATTTCTTTTCTGAGAAACTGATGAAGCCCTCACATACAGTACATGTGGCCTTGGGCTCATGTATGTACAGTTTTCACAAGCATACATATCTATATGTTAAATGTGGAAGGAGAAAAACAGTTGGTAAGAGGTCACCTGGACTCTCACTAACCGTTGACATTCTAAGCAGAAAAACTAATAATATGAAAAACCAGAGGCAATAAAGTAATGTTTTTCAACCTTTCAACATGGGGTCACCTGAAATTTCAAGTAATTGATTGCAAAAAAAAAAAAAAACTAATAAAAAATGTATGGTGAGTTGAGAGAGACAATCACAACACATAAAAGACATGACAAACTGAAGCTGAAACTGAAGCACTGTGGTACTGTTTATCTTTCAAATGTTCATTGTGGTCAGTTTCAGATGCTGCAGCTCTGTCATAATCCATAGTTTGAGTTCTTGGTCGTTCAGTATTAATTGTCAGCCTTGTAAATCAAGCTGGACTGATGTACATATCCTGACCAAGGAAAATCAAATTCTCACTTTGTGCAGTAATCTACACCTGGCTTTCTGCCTCCGTCCATAATAATATACATATATATAGACTAAATGTCGTCTAAAATTAACTTTATTTGCAACATGGTATAGAAAACAAAAAAAAAATAATTTTAGCAAAAAAAAAAAAAAACAAAAAAGCCTCTGTTTTGAATGCCGTCTGCTAAATGGGGTCACGTGCCAAAAAAGGTTGAGAACCACAGCAATAAAGTCTGGTGTGCAGAAATCCACTGTCACACTGGATAAATTCTCCAGGCCCTGTCCTTATCTGCTGTCAACCCCCAACATGTGTCCACGTCATACTGTAGGCTGAAAGCAGATAAGGTGAGGGTCTCATTAACCTGTGAGTGGGTGCAACCTGAGGTTGTGAATGGCTGCTACCGATGGATGGCTGAAATGAGAGGAGGTGTCAAAGATCATCTAACGGTTATGTACAAATAATTAACAGCTTACGTAAAAGGCGTTTAACTGCATCAGAGAACCACCAAAGTCAGCATGTTTTAAGGAAGCTATTAAACTGCAGCTACAGTACTACGTCTTTAACTTAACCCTTTATTGTGTTCATATTTTGTTATAAGAATTCATAAGGTATTATGTTTTTATTTTTATTTAACACTTGAAAACCTTTACAGCTTCCCTCTTCAAGGCATTTAATAGTAATTAGCATTAAGGTACAAATTTACATGCATTAGTGGTGCAGAATTTGTCGGATTGGCCTTTTGTTTTATAACATTATTCGTGACTTACACTGGTCTCTGACTATTAGGTTGATTTAGATATTTGCAGGTTGAAGTGTTTTTTTTTTTTTGAAGTGTGTTTTGTTGTCCACCAATTGGTTTTTCATTGTGTTTTTAGCAGAGGTTCTTGTGGTTACATGGATGTATAGCGTGTGTATTTTGCCACAAGCATTACCGTGGCAACACAAACAAATCTGTGTCTGCTCCCAAGGGCACCTGGACTTATCAGTTTTACTAGTAATGGAGAGATTTCTGAATATTACTAAATGTACCTTCAAAAATAAGATAAGATAAGATAAGATAAGATAAGATAATTAAATCTTTATTGTCATTGCACATTCATATTACATACATGTACAATGAAATTGGAGTACTGCTCCCCATGGTGCTAAAACAAAGGCATGCAACAAAAGAAAAAACAAACAAACAAAAAAAACCCATAAATATATATACACAAGTTATAAAATCTAATATGTGCAAAAATTATACATGTAGAAAAATATTAAAAATATAAACACAGTGTGTAGACATATAAAAGTTTACACAATGTATGTTATCTTAAGGTAAAAAAATAAATTTAAAAAAATTGTCTTGTAGTGTTTCAGAGTAAGAGAAATGATCGCCTACTTGTGCTGTATCTGAACGAGCCATGTGGTCACTTGTTCATTTGTTTTATATGTGACTATTGATATGCTACTTTTCAAGTGATGTTTCCAAATCACAGTATGTGGTTTATGGGTGATCCTCTCTTGAGGCTATTTGATTACGAATCTCAGTAGAGCATGCATTGTAAACTCAGCTGAGTGTCCTTATCTTTATTTTTAACTTCTATCTATAATATACCTTCAGGGAGTTAGATGTGCGTATAATCTGCTGTTCAACTGTAAACATGTGATTAGATTTGACATGGAGGACCATAATATGCCTGAGGCTACAGTGCAGGTACATACTGTAAGTTGCAGCAGTGACACCAGATGGATGATTTGACACTAATGACTGTGACACTGTGGAGGCTTCATTTTACTTCAAGGGTTAAAGTCAGGTCTTGGACACACTGCAAAAAATGTCCACACTCACACATTTTTGAGCTTGAAAAGAATCAACAGTAATTAAACCAAAATGAATAAATATGAATGCTTGGGAAATTTGACTTCTGAGTAAGAAATGCAGAGGTGTGATTAAAAAATATTGCGTTTCAAGTGGTTTTGGTTGAGAGCACGGTTGATTAAAAAAGGGTGTACTTTTTTGCAGTGCGCTGCTGTGAACAGGGCGGGGCGGAGAGGAGGTTTCCTCAGAGAGGGAGGGTGTGTGCGTGCGCGTGCGTGCGTGCGTGCGCGTGTGTGTGTGGGAGAAAGGGAGAAGAGTCAGCTGGTCGAAAAGTGCAGGGTGAGATCAGTGCGTGTGTGTGTGTGTTTGGATGAGTGTGTGTGTGTACGTATTTGTGCGTATGTGCGCACGGAAAAGCACTTCCTGGGGACAAGGTGAAGACAACAGAACGGCGAACAGTGAGGGAGTGAGTTTTTTTTTTTGTGGGGGGGGTGAAGCAGTTTCTGAGGAGATCCAGACGAGGACAGTCGAAACGCGCCGGGTGCTGCTCCGTCCGCCCGCCTGTCCGTCCGCCGTGCGTCCTGAACCCGATTCCTCCGCCGACCGCGTCCTCCGCTTTCCAACCGTAAGCGCTTTGATTACTTACTTGGAAACTCATATTTCTTAGTTGGAACACACATGGTTGAAGTTAGACAAACTTACTGCCAACCATTTTTTCCAGCAGGAGCTTAGTGGGCATACACTGAGGATGCAGAGGAGCCTTAAAGGGCGCCTCTGAGCTGTTTTTGTCCGACTTTTATTGACATTTTGAGCTGATACAGAGTCCGTGCAAAATCTTAGAGGTGTTGCCAAAGTAGTGAAGATAGTGTAATCTGAAGAGAGTGGGTCTTCTGAAGTTGACAGAGCAGCATTTGTGTAATTAAAAAAAAAATAGCTTTGCATAATTGTAATCCCCAACTCAGGTCAATTTCTAATAGTCCCACTGTGCTGAATGTGCTTTAGTGACAGTTTTGTGTCAGATCCACTTCACTGGACACAACTTTTTAACACATCATCTAATCTAGAAGCTCCCATAGTGCTAGAACCTCATTTCTACATTTTTGTTTTATCTTGTAATTACATCCTAGGTAGCTTTTCGAACCCACAGCACTTATAGATTTAATGCAGACTGATGTGTACCCAGTCTCTTCCAGCAGCAGAGAGAAGACTACAGATCTGTTTAGGATCAGGTATCCTGTAGGAACATCAGACTTCTACTTCTGTGTGTCAGGTACAGGTGCAGGTGAACAGTAGACCTTTATAGATAGTCTCATTTGAGGTTTAATGTTCATCCAGGTGAAAAAATACCGGTATTATAAGTAAAAACTAAAGTGCATTCAGTGGTTGGAGTTGAGTCCAGTAGGTGTGTTATATCTACAAACACACACACACACACACACACACACACACATATATATATACACACACATGTGGCATTATTAAGTTGTTCCCTGCACCATTTAATTCTGTAGATCTCCCCGTATGACCAGTAAAGCTGAACCACCGTCTTTCTCTGCAGGAGGAACCACAAATGTCAGCAAATGTCAAGCACTCAGAGGCTTTGGCTTTGCTTTCAGGCTTATTAGCCACACATACAATCAGGCCCGCTTGCCCTTTTGGCCAACTGTTTGATTGGTGTGAACACACACATAAGGCTATGTAGGAACATGTGACATATAAAACCGGTTGCCAGTAAAAAGTGTGCAATTATCAGTGGCAGAGGAGCTGTCTTTTCACTGCACACACACAAACACACACACGCATGCACACACACACTCTCACACACACACACACACACACACACACACACACATTTAGACACACATTCTCAGTCAGCAGAGCGACCTAAAGATAGCAGAGCCCCAGTGGAAACAGTAATTAGTGGGGTGAAAAGAGAGGGAGAGGATAGGAGGAGGAGGTGGAGGAGGTGGAGGAGGAGGAAGAGATATTGTTTGAACCATCTGATATCTGTTATATAATGATCTGAACAATGGAGACACGCTGAGAGAGAAAGTGAAGAGAAACTAGCAGTCAAAGAATGAGAGGAGCTATTTAGTGAGAGGGATGCAGAGTTCAGGAGCACATATGTGTGTGTGCGTGTTTGTGTGTGTGTGTGTGCGTGTTTGTGTGTGTGTGTGTGTTTCTGTGTGTGTGTGTTTGCTGAAGCTTTGTTGGAAACACTATCAATTGCAGCAGTTTTGTGAAGTTTGTATATGTCAAGCTCTGTACTTTTATTTTTCTTAAATTCAAAGAAAATTGAGAAACGTCTTGGTGAGGTCTGTTCATATTCTGGATATTACCACTATATTATTACCATTTTTCATAACATGGGTTTTTCCTCTGAAACTGTAAAACAATCAGGTTCTAAAACAAGATTATGTAGGGCCAATGAGTCGATTTGTCTTCATATTTAAGGTAGGAATGAGTTTTGGTGTAATAACAAGTTGAGAAATTGTTAATTTCTTTTTTGTTCCTGAGGCCTTTTTCTTTACAAACGTTTCTGATTATAAAAAAATCAGTGGCATATATTAGATTTTAAAGCAGTTTTTAGGCCCCAACAGTAAGCAGTTTTCGATACTTATTGAAATATGTGTGTCATCTGTCCAAACACAAACACACATACACGGCCTTCCCCTGCAGCAGATAGCGTCCACAATGCAGTGGAAATAGGCGACTCCTATTTCAAGTTCCTTCAGAAAGTCTCCCTCTTTACCTCCCTCACTCCACCCCCCTCTTCCCCCATTGCCTTCCCCATCAGTCTGCAGGTGGTGAGTGGTCATGTGCTAGCTTGGAGAGGGTTTCTTATTTAGTCTTAAGCCCCAGGCTTTGTTTGGGAACTGACTTGTGTGTGTGTGCGTCGTATACAATGGCTGTGTTTACATTGGACTGGGTGTGCACATGTTCATCCATGCATGCACATTCATTCGCACATGCAGGCTTTGTTTTCTCTTTTAGGAGAGAGTGGGGTGTAGGGTTTTTCTTCTGTTTTTTTCCTTCGGCATACCAAATAGATATTGGTTTCACAAAATTTCTGCACAGTGTTTATAATAGATCACAGCATTAACCTGGGATGGTGATATCGTCTTTCTCCTTTCTGTTCTCAGATTGCTTTTATGAGCGTAACTTTACTTTTTGCTGTTTTCCTTATCAAAGTTTTCGGCTCTCACCTATATTCACTTAACTTAGTCCACAGTGTTTTCTTTTCTCTTTTTCATTCAGTCTGTTTTCAGCATTGTTGTGCTTCCTTTATGCTCAGGGTGCTGGTGTCACCAGTGGGTGACATTCCCTACAGAGGGGAACTTTGAAACCACACCATGGCCTTAGCGGGATGCCCTGACTACTTTCTACGTCACTCAAACTACCAGGTAATTTTGTTGTGTGTTGTATCTAATCAAAAACATTTTATTTTTCTTTCTGATCTTTTCACTAGTCTTGCATCCTATGTCACTGTTTTCTAATCTCAGCAAAGAATTAACGAGCCTCTTGTTTCATTAATACATAGAAATGATACAGCAAAAATAAAATCAAGGTCACTGACATATCAAATAGGGGAATTTCACGCATGACCCGGAAACAGTTTGAAACCATTGACTTTGAGTACCGCGTTTTAAGGTTTACTTGTCAACAATGGCTGAGGCGACATCAAAGTGTCACTGCTGTGTGCCGCAATTTACATCGAATAAACAAAGGAAACCAGAGTCCTGCACGGGTCCACTTTTCTAAACCCGTACCTGCAAAGCTGAGTAATGCAACCTGACCCACTACCTGTATTTTGTTCATGTCCAATCCGCCCCCGACCTGTGATTAAACACATTGACTACACAGTAACTCACTTTTAAGGGTTTTATTTTTGGCTTAAATGCACACCATCAATAAATCTCAAATATGTGCTGCTCAATGACGTCTTTTGCTGGATGTAAACAGAGGTGGAACTACTTCACAATAAAACAAACTGGCTGTGGATCAACTACAGTGAAATTAAATGATCATCATCATTAAATGTACTGTTAATTAATTTCATCCATGAATCATCTTTTATTTTTTTACACATCCTTGCCCACTACCTGCCCACATTTCATTTAATTTTACCTGTGCCTGGACCTGCAAAACTTCTTTTTTTTAATTTTACCTGTCCCCGCATACCTACTTGTAACCTCTTGATTCCCTTTACAGTACCGCTGATATTTCCCTGGTAATCCTGTCCCCAGAAATACCGGCTACACACAAACGTACTTCCTGATTGGAGTCTGTAGTTCAGCCCCTCATCTCTATGAATTGTGATGACCTATTTCTTTTCTCAACTAAATATGAAGGAAAACCATGAAAACTTAAATATGGTTGCCTTTGTTTATTTGATGTACATTGGGGCACACAGCAGTGACACTTCGATGTCGCCTTAGCCATTGTTGACAAGTAAACCGGAAGAAGCGGTACTCAAACTCAATAGTTTCAAACCGTTTCCGGGTCATGCGTGAAATTCCCCTATTGTTGTCCGTGTAGCATAGATTAATAGTAAAACAGTTGTTAGCCTGTTCCATAGACTGTATAAAGATGGACAATGGGACAGCTCCGTAAAAATGAAGTGAAAGCATCTTGATCATGCGTACTGCAGGTCATAATTACTGTCCACTCTGTTAGTCGTTGGGGTTTGAGCCATGCTAAAAATGAAACTAAGCACCTGAAGTATTTTCTGTCTTTATGGGTAGATTTCAGCAAAATGATTCATGTTCAAGTCATCATATTTCTGATCAGTTTGTTTTTAAATAAGAAATATATTGTTACATATCTCACTCTTAACCATGTTATGATTTACACATGCAGTAAGATGTTTGTCAGTTTAAAAGATAAGTTTACAAGTTAAGAAAGTTGCATTTTGTTGTAAAACTGTTAAATTGGCAGACTGCCATCAACATACATCAACAGAAAGCCCACTCACCCGGAAGTGGTGTAAGTGATGTAACTTTCTCTCCACATTCTGTTAAAGTTGCAGAAGATGTCTCTTTAGCTGCAAAGTGGCCAGACGTAATGATTTTCATGTCTTTTAACATTTTTTACCTCACTCTTGAAGGACAAGGTGAAATGTGCCAAAGTAATGGTTGTTTTGTTGTTGGTAGTGTGCCCCACATGAGATGAGCAATGCAGTCCAATCTAGAAGTTACTTTACTTTTTACTACTACTACTACTACTATAATAATAATAATAATGATAATAATAATGATGATGATGACAATAATAATAATAATAATAATAATAATAATAATAAGATAGTTACTTTACTGTCTTAACCACAAATAGCAACTTTCTGAACATGTAATTTAAATAGGCAAACATGATATGTACAGTTGATAGCATCATTTTTTTGGTTTTGTTTTGTTTTCCCATAACCTTTATTGAAACGACACCAAGTGACAAGCAAACTTATGTACAGTAATATACAATATTTACATTTACATTAAGTCATCATAATGTGGGTGAAGGGGGTGGGGGGTTAAAGATATATGGCATGTAATATACAAAAGAAACAAAATTTCTGACTGACCAGGTAGTATGAATCAATGTTCTGTCTGGTTGTGTAAATGTGTGGTGGTGTGTAAGATGTGTATTTGGTGTGAATGTTGTGATGTGGGCTTTTCAAAAAAAAAAAAAAAAAAAATCAGGGATATGACCAAAGATAATCATTAGGTAAATGAAACTAAATGAGAAGAAAAGAAAGGAAAAGGAGAGAGAGAGAGAAAGGAGGAATACGGGGGATAATAAAATAAATAAGTAAATAAATAAATAAAAATAACCAAATGAGATTTAAAATGCAATTTATCTACATTTGATGCCATTGCCCCACTGCACTGTTGCCACATTTGTTTTTTGTTTTTTTAAAGCATAATTTTTTTTTGTCAGTCACCATTAATATGACTTCTAAAGATTTCTTTGCCTCTCTATTTGATGATGAAACGCAGATGATTGGCAGCTGTAATGACCAATCTCTGACTCTGGCTCCAAAATGTGATACAGGACTAACATGGCAGATCCTGTAACTGCAAGTTTTCCATATCGGCAGGAAATAGTGTACAGTTTGTGCCCAGTTTTGTCCACCAAAAACCCAAAGGAAAAATATATGACAGCTTACATCTCCACTGTGTCCACTGGCTGGTCACTAACCCTTTTGACAGCCGCTTGGTGTTGAGCAGGTAGAAGGGGTTCTTGTTTCAGGTATCTGGAAATAATGTTGATGAGAAGCAGTGAGCTGAAAGTCAGATACGGTCCAGAGCTGAGAGAGGACATGCACAGTTAAATGTGTTGTTCTTCATTTGAACCATACCCAAATAACACCCATAGTATAAGCTGTGAATATAAAGCCAACCCCTCTATGTGTATCAGCATTGTGTACACTGGCTGTGTGTGTCAGTTTGCTTCAAAGTTAATGACTCACAACCTTGTTAGGTTTAGAAATATGGTGTCTGCAACACAACAGGGCCACATCCACTGTCCAACTCCTGCAGAATGAGCTCTTTGTTTCTCAGCTCAGATTTTCTCCTCTTCAACCCTCCAGTAACCTTAAGAATTTGGCTAAAGAGCAACATGGAGGTCTATAAATAGAGCACTAAACAAACAACAATAACAAGCTGTGGGCTTTGTTGTGAGACAGGCCTGAAAGCATGGGATTGATGGTTTGACGTCTTACTGGGACCAATGGGCCGCCGGAGGTGACGTCGTCTCAGCTGCCTTATTTCTCCTCTTAGCGGGGGTACAAAAAAATGCAGCTCCCTGCTAAACCAAACCGTGGGGCCGCTGAGCCCCTGTTGATCTGACATTAAGTTGGATTGGTTTGCGTTAGCTTCCAGGAAAGGGTTTTTGCACCAGTAAGACTGCAGTGAATAGTGAATTGAATCCCCATAGAAAACAACATTCCCCACCCTGCATCTAGTGGAGAGAAAAACAAAGTTTGATAGTTAGAAGGAGAGAAGTGGGTTACAACACTGGTGTATGTGTGGGTGTAATGTGTAAAGATCACCGGTTGACATGACACAGCATGGCACACACACACACACACACACACACGCACACCCACCCCATGGAGTCTCTCTGTGAGCCGAGACTGTAGGTTTAGTGTGTATAGATAAGCAGCAAATGAGTCCTCTTTTCTCCTTACTTACATAACGCTATACATAACGCTGGGCATGTTTGGGAATCTGGGCAGCGTTCCAGGCCTGTCTCAAACAGGGTAAGTGTGGTGTGTGTGTGTGTGTGTGTGTGTGTGTGTCCATCTTAGTGAGAAGTTTGGGTCTGTGCCAGAGATGTCTCAGAGGAAGCAGCCAGCAACTCTCGCTTTCGTGCACTCTTTTCCCCTCCATCTCCCCATGTTTGAGACAACATGTAATGAGAACACCAAGAAACCACAGTCCACAGACATGACGCTCGGCTGAGTTACGACTTGAACCGGTCAGAGGAGCGGAAAGAATGAAGCGTTTAACAGATCGTCTCCCTCAAATGTCAGTGGAAGTGCCAGCAGTGGCAGTCCTGGACGTGTCTGTTAACAGGGACTACACCTCCTTGTCTCTTTATGTTCCTAGCAGTCAGATGTCGGCAGTCTCCGTGGCAATAGGCATGCTTAGTCTTGCGCTTTCGAGGAAAGGTTAGCCTTCGAAGTATGTTGAAATACCAACATTAATGTGGTGAGCTATAGAGTGTAAAAGGAGAAGCTGCTTATGATGAGGAGATGTCGAGAGCACTTATGTCTATTCCTCTGACAAGGGCAACCCAATTATGTCAAGCTGATCGAAACTCCAGACCTGAGATTTTCCGCTACAGGTTCCTCTGACTCCACATGAATCTAATGTTAAAACTCCAAATCCAAAAAGAGCCTGTGATCCAAACAGGACATTTCAGACTAGTTTTGGAGCCAGTAAATTCTGGAAGTCAACATAGTATTACATCAACAAGGAGGAAGAAGAGACATTATGGTGTAACATTTTGGAAAGTACATACTTTTTCATTTGAAGAATGAATTTACAGCTCGCTGAGCAGGGGTGTCAAACTCATTTTAGTTCAGGGACCACATTCAGCCCAATATGATCTCAAGTGGGCAAGACCAGTAAAATAATAACATAATAACAGATAAATAGTGACAACTTCAAACATTTCTCTATGTTTTAGAGTGAAAAAAGTAAAATTACATCATGAAAATGTTTACATCTACAAACTATCCTTTAGCAAAATGGGAACAATTTGAACAATCTGAAATGTCTAAAGAAAAATAAATGCAATTTTAGCAATATTATGCCTCATTTTATCATTTACACATGTGTATTACAACTTACAGATCACAGTGGATCTACAAGTGCACAAAACTTTTAATAATAGGCAGAATCCTACTATATAATACACGTTCTGTGTCCCATCGATGTTGCAGCACAGGAGGGCGTGTATACGGATTTTCCTCAGCCTTCACAGGCCCGATCGCCACCAAACTCGCCAAATAAATAGAAACATTACCGACTATCTACAAGGCACAATTGTATGTCCGTATTCAAATGTTGTGAGGTATGCTGGGTGATTTTAGCCTCTCTCTACATTGAATTCTTCATCCCTGCCGCCATACTCCATTTTCAGAAGTGTTTATGCTGCCGTTCATGAAATTCTACTGCTAGCAGATGATGCTACAATGTGAAGGCTGCAGTTCACTACCGCTGTATGAATTTAATCATGCTTGACAGGCCAAACAAATACATGCTCTTCCCTTCATGCTCACATGTTGGCTCAAATTATTACCAGCACAATGCATGATTAAATGGTAGTTTACAAATGGATAGTGGTGGCAGGCAAGTTCTACTTACAGTGCGATCGTACAATGGCACCACGGGTACAATGCTGCTAGTATTGTTAATTAAAATTGTATTAATTTTTCTTGAGACATTTCAGGTTCAGGTGAAAGATAGATTGTCAAATTAAACATTTTCATGTAATTTTACTTTTTTATGCTAAACAAAGGGGAAAGTTGACATTATTGATGTTGTCATTATTTACTGGTTATTAGTATTTTCCTGGTCTGATCCACTTGATATCAAACTAGCCCGTATGTGGAACCTGAATTAAAATGATTTTGACATCCTTGATTGTTGATATCTTCAGTGTAAATTTTGCAGGGTCATCCCACAGGCCAGATTGGAGCCTTTGGTCGGCTGTTTTTTTTTTCATGCAGACTTTATGTTTGACACTAGGGCTGTGTGTTGGCAAGAATCTGGTGATACGTTACAAATCACAATACTAGGGTAACGATACGATATATCACGATATATCATGATATATCGTGATACTGTTAAAAAGGCAATTTTTTATTGTTTTTTTTTTTTTTTTTTTTTTTTAAAGATTATTTCCTGGAAGAATGGAATTACACCAGAAATATGCACAAATACTAAACACGTTTTTATTTGATCACAACAAGATCTAATGTTATATCGCAAAATTTTCCTGTGTTAAAAATTAAATTTATATTTCACAGGTGTTACAGTTTAAGATACTGTTCAAATGTTCATATTCTATTAGTTCATAACTAACATCAGAACATTATTTTTGAGCAATCCCAACAAAGGAACTAACATTATGTATTAAAAGAGTGTTAAATAATAATGGATAAAATATAAACAAAAAAGAAAAACTAAAAAACTAAAATGAACCTCCATAATATCTGCATTTGAATAAATACCTAAAAATATTGATACAATACTTTTTAATATTGATACAGTATTGTGAAATGAAATATCGCGATATATTGCAGAAACCAATATTTTCTTACACCCCTATTTGACACCCCTGGCTTAGAGACTGGAAAAATGGGGAGGAAGTATCTTAATTGTGTCCAAACGGCAGAGAAATCAACCATAGCGGGTTTTTGTTGTTGTTTTGGTTTGTTTCTTTTCCCTTTATTTTTCTTTAGCAAATGAATAAAGAAATAACATTACCCCAATCCTGGCAGAAAAATCCAAATCCACACATACAGAAAATACATACCTAAAATTAATTACCATAAATTTGAGAATTTTCTTGGTAAATAGAAATAATGAATAAAATAAAATGACAATACAATTATAAAATGATAAAATCAAACTATAGTGGTGTACAATTGTAGCACAGAATATGAAATCAAGTCATACAGAGCTGTGGTTTTCCAAGTAAACCATAGCCTTAGTTCAAATATTTTATCTAATTAGTTTAATCTGTATAAATCTTGGACATAAAAGAAACTCTTAACCCTTGTCAAGAAAAACCAAGCTAACCATTAGTTTTTAGTTTTTGGTGTGACTTTTGGTAACATAAGATTGTTATAAGAGCCTGGGTTCTCAGTGCTCATTGTGAAATTTTATTACCAGTCAATACCTAAATGACAACAGTGTAATACTGTATCTGAACCTTGACCAACTTTGATATACAAACAGTTTCCCACCACAAACAAATGTGGAAATGTTCAGTGACGACCTTTGTGAACATAATGAATTAAAGCCGCTGGGGAAAAGTAAACTAAAGACTATAAACAGGATTACTAGATTAATGCTGTTGTAAAGTTCAACAGTACTCACTCAAAAGCCAAGAAATTACCAGATCAAACCTCTTTTCATGTAGTGTACCGATGATACTCTAAGAATTAGTTATATAAAGAATGTTGTTTATAACTTTTGGAAAAACAATTGACATCTGGAAACTCCTTCCGGTGGGGAAACTAATGGTTACTTTAAAGTTACTAGGAAACAGTCATGTCTTTCACATTAGTCTTCATTGTCTGTTCAACTCATGGGTGACTTTTTTGGATTATAGCATCAGTGAATCTCCATCATGATGAAGATTTTATGGAGTAGTAGTTACTTATTACCTAAGCTGTGGCTGATATCTGCTCTAAAACTAGGACACTGTAACGGTGTCCTACTGTACACTGTCAGAAGAGGGGCCAAACATGTGTACATCCACACAGAAATTTTCAGGTGCAAAACAAAAAGTGTTACTAAAGGTCACAAAAAGGAGTAGAAGTCTGCACACTGATTGGCTCCATGAAGATCATTTAATTTTCGTTCTCTTTAGCAAGGCAGGATTTCCATCTGCAACATCTCGTCCAGGTAAGGATCACAGAGAATAGTAATGATCCCAGAGTTGCTGCTTTTACATTAAGAAATTCGTGAGATGTGCAGGCTCTACTCTTTTTTTTTTTTTTGTATTTCCTAATGTCTATAGCTACAATGTCTCTTCTAGGAAAACAATCTCAAATCAGTGCTTAAAAGAAAGAATGCAAAATAACCCCAATCTTGTACTCATTCATACATGCAGTCAGTTTTTAATATGGCACATTTTAGGGCTGCAGTGTAGAATTCCACATTCTATAGAGGTATTTTAGTAGGGGTGCAGTACGGTCTGTACCGTGGTTTTTGGGTCATGGTTTTGGTTCTGTTTCGATACATATTTTGTGCGTAAAGAGAACTTTTTTTTTTTCTCCCAAAATTATATTTTTTTTGCTCGTCAGAAAAAACTGAATTTTACAGTAGGAACAAATTACTGTACTGAATAAAATAGCACTTTCTTATTCCTTGATTACTTGTATACAGTAGTGTAAAACAGGCACATGCACACATAGGGCCCAACAGGGGCTTGAGCCCCTGCCCTTTTTGCTTCATTCAATAAAGTGCCCTTTTTCTTTTTTTAAATAAATAAATTGAGAGAGAGAGAGAGAAATTTTAACATTAACTTATGGGGGGTGGGCTTTCACCTGCCTGGACAGGCGCATGCACTCAGTGACCTGTAAAACAGTATGTAAAGCACCAACGCAAATCAATTGCAAAAACCGAAAACCCACTGTCCCACAAGGCGGATTGTCCCATGCAGGGTTGACCGAATAGTTCGGTACTTTTCCTGAGTACCGTTGCATGCCTATATTTTCGATATATAATTTTACCCACATGTCCCTGTAATCCAGTCCAACATGCCTGATATATTGTGGGATTTTGAATGTAATTTAAAATGAATCACTGAGAACTACTTGTCCATTTTGCATGATTTCATTAGCATGGACACTTACAGACACATAATACAGACTCTTCTTTTTCTGTGCAACTGCAGTATGCTCCGGTATCATGTTAGGTTGCATGCTTGCACGTCTTTCTCACATGATGAGTAAGATGCGTCACATATGATAGTTTGGATGGCAAATTATTGGACTTGGGCTCGTCAGTTCTAGCTGAAGCCTGCAAACTGCAGACTTTCTCTGTCAGCCTCACAGGCACTGCAGCCAAGTTGCCTTCCTTGGAAAGCTTTTGGCTGCTGCTTCTCAGAGCTATAAATCTTGCTCTGGGCATTTATGGATGTTTTCGAAGCACAGAGGGGAGCTGAGAGATTGTGTGTGTATGTGCATACATGCACAACAGGACCTCTGGCCACGAGCAGTTCCTGGAAGCAATGCTTCCTCGTTCTCTCTTTTCCTGGAAAAGGGAAGATTGAAAATTTGTTTGGCTTTTTCCCACTTTCTCTTCTGCAGCTTTTTTGCTTCGAGGCTGCTTCAAATTAGACAATGTGTGAGGAACTTGGCTACGTGCATGTGTATCTCTAGACGTGTGCCTTAGCTGGTATGTTTCTGCTCTAAAAATGATTGATGTTTTTTTTTTTTTAACACGTAAATCAGTACCTGATGCGAGTTAAGCATAAAGTAACTAGAACCATGGTGTGTCTGAGTGACTGTTCATCTTGGAGAGAGAGTGAAAGGTCAAGGGTCATGAAGTCACAGGACTACAGGGTCAAAGTCTAACTGGTCATTGTTTTTAAAGCTTGATGTTCCTCAAGAGCAGCGTCAAGTCTTCCTTTGCTGACCTCCTGAACTTTGTGAAAATAGCACATTATCTTTCTCCTCACTGAAATATCTGACATATGCATTCACTGCATGGTTTCACCGCATGATCTTTCTTAAAAAAGTCTTCTCTTTTTTTTGCCTTTTCATTTGACAGGAAAGCATGGACCGCACTTCTTCTCGCAGGCCTGAGGAGCTGATTGTTCCTGGCTTTCAGTGCCCGGCCAATCAAAACTTGCCACATCACCATGGTAACTCTCTTCTCGTCTTGTCTATTTAGGTCTAACTTTAAAATAATAAAAAGCCATTAATCCCCAATATTTATCTATTCCTGATAATAGATGACAGTTGAATGCATTTTTACACCCTTATCTAACTACAGCCAAAACCAGTTTTCTGGTGCACTTAAAACTCCTCCTGTCTTCTAACACCCCCCCACCCCCATCCCCATCTCCCTTCTGTCAAGCTCTGTCTTCGTCTAGGACATTGTCTCCCTCCATCAGTCTCTGCTCTCCAGATGGAGAGGTTCTAGACAAGTATTATAGTGCCCCCCCTCCCCTTTTTTTTAACACTACTCAGCACTTTTCTGCCCCTGAATACATACAGTACACACACATGTTCACTCGCTCCCAATATACTCTCAGAAATCCCTTCAGCCATCATGGAAAATCTTGGAATGCCTTTGGAAAGTGGCCAACATGAGGAGAGGAGAGGTTATAAATTCTCCCTCCCCGACCTCCTTTTCTCCCTCGGGTGGTGGTTTAGTAGATTGTCTGCTCCACTGATGTGTGGTGGTCACGCTCGTGTGAGAGTATTGTAAATATGGCTTCACATGAATGGGGTGAGTGTTTATATAGGCCTGTAGGTCAGCTGGTGCCAAGGAGAAGAGAGTTTATAGTAAGTAGGCCATAGGTCTGTGGGCCAGAGGTGGAGATAGTCGAGGCATGCAGGTTCATACCCTGATACAGACGGTGACACCACAGATGATCCTGGAGCGATTAGAGAAGGTTCACTGTAATCCCACTCCTCAGCTTTGACCATAGACCGTATTGAAGACATGGCTGTTGTGATGTCGCTCACTGGGTTCTGGCCTTCAGTCATCCATTTTGATTGCTGTCATTTTGCTTTTCTGGAGCTGGAGGTTATCATATTTGGACAAGAGTGCGGCGATGGAGAAGAGGAAGGAGTAAAAGCCACCAAAATAGTGCTACTCCTGACTTACTGAAAAAACAAGCCACACTGCTAGCAAAGAATGGTTAAAACAAGTAATGTCAGCCATCAGTCAAATAATCAATGAAATAAACACAGTGTTAACAGACCCAGAGTACTAATGTTTACCAGACCACCAGGTTCACCCAAGCACAAAACATTAACAATTTGCTTACAGTACAAAGCTTCACTCGCTGTCTCCGCATTTTTGATCAGTCAAAGCTAACACTGCATAATGAAGCTGTCACCTCTCATGGACCTGAAGGTGAATCCCTTAAATATCCCTTAAATGTGGTCAAAGATTTTCGTCATGTTCACCTTCAGCTTGAGCTCCGTATGTAGTGTCCATTTGTTTTAGTCACTTGTGTGCATCTTTAAAAAGAACAATAATATTAACTCTTTCGGTGCCAGACAGTTAAGGGGCTAATAAGCCTTAAAAGCCTTAAAAGTGCCACAGAATTTTTCAGTATTTCGCGTCGTTCTTATAATATTCGAAGAATCCTGCAGGAAACCGCTCGGTAACATCCGGCGTGTTCTCCAAAGCCGATCTGATCGGCCCGCGGCACTTTAAAGGTTGTATTCGTAAAGCCGATTTAATCGGCCCATGGCACTGAAAGAGTTAAAGTAGTTGTAAAGAAGTTAGTAATGACTTACTTCCATTCTCTTTTACACTTTTGCTTCCTTGTCTACCTTGATGATGTGTTTTTACTCCTATAAAAACTATGATTGATGACTCCTGTAAAAAGCACAAGACACAGTCAAAGTCACTCGGCTACTGTTCCATTCTGACTTTGCACCACAGTGAAACCTCACTGACAGACCCTCAGTATATTTAGACCATGCTTGGCTCAGGTTACCTGCTTGTCCTATCTTTTCAATGATCTAATGACATGTTTTATGTGTTTTTTGCATATTTAGTTACATGCATTTTTGGATAGTTTATATTATTAGTTACTAGAGGCTTAATTGAGGTTTTGTCTTGCTGATAAGGATTGTAAGAATCCTTAATTCATTTCACATACTAGCCTGGCTCACTGTGTGTACTCTGCTGGAATAAATGGATGGATGAAATAGTCACACAGAGACAATTATAGGTATCTGCATCCTCATTGCTATGCAACAGAACAATAACCTGAGAGCTGCAACTACACACTGAAAATGGCAAGTTTAAAGAAGCACATCAACGGGGATCAGTAAAGTTAATCTGTATCTTTAAATCTTTAGTCCTTTTAATACCACAACTCGCCTCTCCATGTGCAAGTGTCCCCACCAGGCAATTCTCCCTGACACTATTTTGCCAAGATATTGTTATTGTGTCCTCAGCTTAGATGAATGTGAGTCATTTAAAGCAATAAAAATTAGCCCCGAGAGTTTTTAACCTTATTGCAGAATGATAGTAGAGGGTGCCAGACTTATCTCCAGCATTAACTCAACACTAATGAAGTGCACAGATAATTCTGGCTGTGTGAGAGTGTAACACACCCACATCTAGCTGTCATGTTAGGAGATATAAATTTGGCACAGCGGCTTTCATTTTATAATCCATCAGGGGAAACGTGTGCTTCAGTCAATGCAAATGAGAAGCCCAGACAAGAACTGCTGTACAACAACTGTAAATGCAACAACTGATCTCTGTCTTGTTTATTAGAATTAATTATGTAAGTATTAAATTTGAGATTTAGGCCGTTTGCAAAATAAACAACAAAACTTGAATGTGTCCCTCAGGACCTGGATGCTCCCTTTTCTGACCTCGAGGCTGCCATCAGAGATCGATGATTGCAGGTTGTCATGGCCAGGGACACAGGCCCTCATTCAGTATATTCTGGGATCTTACAGGAATGAATTGGCCATGGTTGTATTGTAGGTTTTGTAGCTGGAAGCTAGCCAGTCTGCTGCACCAGTTCATCTATATTCCAAGTAACAGCAAAGGAGAGGGGAGGAGAGGACATTTTCATGCTATATGTCCTCCCCCTGCTTGGAAAGCCAACAGTGCAGTGTGGGCTGAGCTTGCCATGGGATGAGGGACAAGAATGCCAATGATACCATCATGATCCTCTTAAAGCTGCACTAGACTGCATTTTTAAATACAACTCTGGCCAGTTTATCAGTCTAAATCATGAAATTGTGGTTCAACAAAAACATGTGCAACAGGAAATTTCTGATTAACAAACTCAAGTGAATATTGAATAATACCGCTCATGAGAATGAAGTCCTACTAGCAGAGTGGACGTCATTCTTGTGTTTGGAACTGAACCCACTGTGGAAGTATCTTTATATTTATTATCACTGACAGCCTTAAGATGCTGGCTCCATAAATTCTTGCTTCTATTGACTTGCTTTGGAAAAAAAGAGGTAAACTCTAGAGATACTAGAGAGGATGCAATGGGATCTGTTTAGTACAGTCATCCTCTGATAGGTTATTCCTCAACTGATGTAGTTTTAGGGCAAATAGGAGCTGATATTTGCAGAGTGAGCTTTAATTAAGATGTTACAGCTCCAACTAGTAACAAATCTAGAGACTTTTTTTTCAGATTTAACTACCTTGAATAGAATGTTTATCAAACATCAACAGATGCTTCTTGGTGACTATAACAGCCCAATCAGCTGCCAGATAGGCATGCGAATGTTTTCACCTAACAACCAATCACTGATCTCCTTTGTTTTCTCGGGAACTCCTTCTCTTTTAACTTTGTTAGAGAGCATAGAGATGTCAATTTAAGTTTTTTTCTGTGTTTCATAATTATTGCTCATTTCTCTATTGAATTTGAAATACATAGTACTGTGCAAAAATCTTAGACTACCTTTCCTTGTTTTGCAGAGTTGAATTGAATTTGTATATTTATGTCTCATTCTGTTTTCTTCCGATACAATGGGAAAATATAGGAAATACAGTCGTGGAAAAAATTATTAGACCACCCTTGTTTTCTTCAGTTTCTTTTTCATTTTAATGCCTGGTACAACTAAAGGTACATTTGTTTGGACAAATATAATGATAACAAAAATAGATCATAAGAGTTTAACTTAAGAGCTGATAGCTATCCATTTTCAATGTTTTCTTGATAATAACTAAAGTCACTTCAGTTCTTACATCAATAGCTATGGCATTGTACTGACAAAAACAGCGCTTTTAGACATGCCATGTTTTCTTTTCTGTCTGTTTTAGTCACATGATACACACAGGAGTTAGTACTTGATTGCATAACCGTTGTTTTTGATGACTTTTGATGGTCTAATAATTTTTTCTGTGACTGTATGTGCACAACCTTCAAAGACTACAAAAAACTGAACTAAATGGGTTGTACAGATTAAAATGACTATTTATGAGCCCTGACCTCATGACAAGAAGCAGCACAAACAGAAACATCTGACATGCGTTGAATGAGACCTGGTTTAAAAAATCTGAAAATGAATGCAATAAATCTAATTGTGTGAAAGGGTTAAAACATGTTAAATGCAAAGGAAGGGCACACTCAACATGACCACTTTGTATCAATACAGAGAGTAAGAAATACATATGTGTGGTCATTACAGTTTTACAAAACCAACAAACCTAATGTTATTTTAGGACTTTTGCACAGTGCTGTATACAGATTCATATACTCAGACTTGCCTAAATAAAGTCTCACACTCTAACACCTTATTGGACCTTTAGCTTTGATTACAGCACATTTCACAGCATTTATTTCTTTTCTGTATTTAAAAATTTTTGAGCGTGTCTTGTTACTGAACCTAAATCTGAACCAACTGATGCAACCCCAGATCATTACACTGCCCCCACAGGCTTGCACTGTAGATACTTAAGCATGATGGGTAATCACTTCATCCTCCTATCTCCTCAACCTGATGCTCATCTCTTTAGTACAGGGTCAAACTGGACATGTCCTTTTTCCACAGTCCAGTCTTCATGTTCTCTATCAAACTGATGGTTGATGTATATAAGAAATGAGAATCTACTCACTGCAACAGTTAAAGGGTTAAAGAATTCGGTTCCACATAGACAAAACTTTATTGATCCGCAAAGGAAATTGCTTGGTCACAGTAGCTCAGTTTGCATATAAAAACACCTGAAAACAATCCCTGCAGAAATAATCCAGGTGGAGGATCTTGTATATCTTCTGAAATCCACATCAGAATGTTTTTTTTCAGGCTTTATATACAAATAATTACCCAATATTCTCATGAATATACATATTAGCATATGACATCATCTAATGTCTACTTAAACATAGTTGGTAACACTGAATTGTAGTTGTGTTAGTGTTAACTTGGCAAGTCTTGACTCTTTCTAAATAATATAATTTTAGTTTAGGAAAATCAACCTAAATTGCATGCTTGGGTGTCACAGTTGGCCAATTTAAATACTTTTCTTGAATCTGACTTTTACAGTTCCACACATATTTTGTATTATTTCTGGAACAATGAGAAGTTTGGATTAGTAGCCCTGCCCTACACACTCAGAGGAAAGTAGTTTTTAAACTTTTAATAAATGTCAAATCACTGGAATGTTGGGTTTTACTTTTAAAAAGATCTTATTTTCCATTTGCAGAACAAGTCCATATGTGATTTACATAATAAACTTGTCTGGCTGTCCTCGTTCGCTCCCTTGTTCTTTCCAACTGTGCATGTGTTCCTTGTACCCCCAACCCCTGTCCCACTTATGAACCCCAGCATCACATGACCTTGTGTCCTAATCTGTCCTTTCTCTGCAGTTATGTGTGTCATGCATACTTCGTTGTGATCTGAGATCAGAGGGTCTGACTCCTGCTGCTGTGGGTACATTGTCTTCTTTTGTGTTCTGTTTGTTTAGTATCTACATAATATACACATGTTTGGTCTCCTCCTTTTTTACCATTAACTGTCCTATAGGATTACATGCACATGCTCATTAGGGTTACACAGTGTACATGGTGTCCTTGGTTCTCCTGTGTGTGTTTTGGTGCCCTACTTTGTCCTGATCATTTGGCCACCATGTGCCATGTACAGGCTGAGCGTTCCCCCAGTGCTGTAATTTCTCCCTACAGGAATGTCAGGAATTCTGTGTGTGGTGTTGGGGTGGGAGGAACATAGGACCAAAGAGCCTTGGACACACACAGAATCATATTGAGACATACTGCACTTGTGAGGACTTATCCTCCCCTTAGTTTAACACTGTCTTTATTATGATACCGTTTCCCCTCTATATTCATAAGTTTTTAGAAATTCATGAAATAATAAATCAATGCAGGCCTGGAAAATGGTACTTAGAAAATGAAGTCACTATAGGACTGGATTTGACAGTAAAAAGTCCATTAAATCCACATTAAAAAAAGAAAGAAAAAAGGACACTTTATGCCTTCTGGCCTCATCTGGGTTAATTAATAGCATGTTGAGTTAACAGACAAACGGTGATGACTGGCAGACAGGAGCAGTTCTATCACAGCAGAGCCTTTTCACCCTGGTTTGGTTTTGTTGGTTGTTTGGTCTGTGGCTGATGTGTTGGTTCCACATCCACTGCTTGATAGACAACCCAGCCCCCTTGAATGACAGGTTTCACATAATCAGACCAATGGCAGGCCAGTGAGGTAGTGTACTACACAGCCATTGGAAAAAATTCAAGCCAATGTGAAATCCAACACGAGGAAGAGTGAAACTTCAAAACAAGGCCGTGCACTTGCTCTCTGCTTCTGTGCTCTTTGGTTCAGTGTGCAGTGTTTGTCAGGTAAAGCTTAGACGTTCGATCACAGTAAATATTGACAAATTAAGGCACTGCTGTGAATGCTAGGATATTGTCTCAGTATGAAGAGGTGGAAAAGGAGGTAGAAATTACTCTGCTGTGAGTTTTTTACCCTCGGCCCTCACCGCAGGGTATTGTCATCAGTTCGTTGTCTGTCCGTCTGTATGTGCAAAAACTTTGGCATGCACCAGTAGTTCTCAACTGGGGGTGGGGTGGGGGGGCAGCAGGTAGTCAATGATGAGGAAACCCTGACGTGTACTGTAGGCCAAGAGTTTTCAAGTGTGGGCACGTTATGTTATTCAATTAAATGAGGTACAGATGGCTTGTATGGAGCAAAAAGTTCATTCTTACCTGACAGGGACCCATTTATTCTAACAAGTGATCTCTTTGTTACAATACATTCACAATTAAAAACACATGAGCTGTAATGTAAAATGCATCACAAGAGCACAGTCTGTTTAATTTTTTGCTTGGTCTTTTGAAACATCTGGGAAAATATAAAAAAAAATTGTGCAACCATTCTGGGTCATCAATAGCTCTGTTCATCAGCTTGGATGATACACTCTAGAATAATCAAATAAGGTTTAATCTCATTTACAGACATGCCATCATAGTTCATGAATAATGACTTTTTAAAGACTATCATCTGGTGGTATGTGGTGGTACCTGCTGAGGTGACACCTAGTGGTTACAGCTGAGGTCAGAAGTTTATATACACCTCAGTTAAATACATTCAGACTCAGTCCTGAACACAGACACACACACACAGACACACACACACACACACACACACACACATATATATGTGTATATAATCTCTGTAAATTCAGTTTGATCTACTGTTTAATTTTGATGATGTGAAATTTTTGAACAATAATAGACATCACTTTAATTGCATTTTTTTTTATTACATTGTAAGAGCCTCAAGAGATTACATACACTTGGTTAATATTGCTTCAGGGTTGCCTTTGTTTAAGCTCTGCAGGAACTCGACATGCTTCACCTGAAAATTTGTGGGTCTCCTTCCACTAAACTACATTCACAATTCAGCTGTTCAAATGGTGGCTTTGTGATGGTCACTCCAGAATGTTTACTTTATTTGCCTCAGCCATGTTGGTAACATTTATTGATCAATGCTGAAATCTTAAAATCTTCAAGATGCCACCAGCATTTAGAAAAAAAAACCAAAACAAAAACCTGACACTGTCCAACCCTGTGCTTCATAGTTTGGATGGTGTTTTTTTTTGGTTACGAGCCTCACACTTTTTCCTTCAGTACATGATGCTGATCGTTATAGAGAAATGCATTTCAGTTCTGACTCTATGACACTTCTTTAACTGTGGATGGAGATGGTTTTGGACCTGTTTCCTCCAACAACTTTACCAGGTCATTCACTTTTGTCCCGGGAAGCTTTTAGAGGAGTGTGCCATTGTTTCTATTTGTTTATTGATTATACAGATGTTTGCGATACCTTTCAGTAGATTTTAACACGACAAGTTAAAGGATATTGGATCTATAGCCCCACACAGGCCTTCAGTTGACTCCCAATACTGACAATAATCCAGTCTGATGTTTGTAATGTCATGACATCAATTTCCAGATGTTTCCAGTCAGTTTAAAAAGACACAGTGAATTTGGTTTATGTAAACTGAGCCTCTGTTTGGAATTGTGAAAAACTGACTTTCAATCCAGCCCAGGTGTATTTAAACCTATGTCTTCAACAGTTTCTACAGTCCTGTTCATCTTTGTCGTCACTGTCAGTGCCCTTCTCCACCCCTCTCATCCCACCGCTTTTTTGCTTCCACAGACGATGATGTTGACCTGGAGCGGCTGGTGAATGAAATGAACTCCTCCATGGAAAGTGTGTACTCGACACAGGCAGACACCGCGCTACTTCTGAACAACGGCCACGTGCACCCTGTGTACCAGGGCCACGGCCAGGCCCGCCGCCGCCATACCCCACCTCTGCCTGTGTCGTCACCCTCCAGGGAGAGGCTGCGGCACTCACAGCCCATGCACATCCAGGCTGTCAGGTTGGAGTGCATCCACTGACTCAACAACATAAAGAATACATAGATAAAATATACATTACACAGCACTTTCTTAGACCATGAATGTAAAGGTTTTTTTTAAATTTTACTATATGATGTGTGCCATTTCCAAGTCTGTCAGTGGTCAGACTTTGACATGAGTGTGCGTGTCTCCCTCTGCAGGTGCCTTCAGGAAGAGCAGCATTTGCGTCCCGCCTCCCTGCCCGCCATCCCCAACCCTTTCCCTGAGCTCTGCAGCCCAGCAGGATCCCCCGTGCTCAGCCCCATCCAAACCTCTGACAACCATGTAAGTACACCCACAGCACCTCAACTATACACAATGGAGATGGCCATGACGTGATTTGTGGCCACAGTGTAGAGCTGGTAGAGAACAATAAAGTATGTGGTGTTGTTTGATGCACTATAGACTGAGCAATTCACACGCAATATAATATCTAAATTGGCTGAAATTGTTGTAAGCCAAAGCCATACAAGCTGTAAAGACATTTGTATTTATTCAAATAAATCTTGAATTACTTGGAAAATAAATATACACACAGGCTACATCCACACAAATATGCTTTTATTTTAAAACCGGATTTTAAAATGAAAATAATCCCTGATCTTGAGCTTTTTCCATTCCTGTATGGATAGAAAGGCCTGTATTTCCGTATCCATGTTGAAAGAACAGCTGGTAGTCAAGGCTGATGTCTTCTTTTTCCCTCCTGAAAGGGTCACATGGTTTGGCATGACAAATCAGGGAATGATATATAAGAAGTGATAAGATCCACTCAGGGTCCGACCTCTGACCTTTGCACCATTGTTTCGAACAGGCTTTTTTTCTGTCCAATCCCAGAGTTTTCAAACTAAAACAGGGAGAGCAGTTTTTCCAAAAGTCTCTGTTTTTACGAATGAGTAGTAAAAGTTATGCATTTTAGAATTAAAACACATTAGTGCTGACATTTCTCAGTTTACACACCATTTTTCTGAGCTCATTACCTGTAATTTTTGCCTCAGTGCAGTTCCTTAGAGACTTATTTTCAGTTGTCATGATGTTATTTCCTCAGGGGCACCAAAACACATTACACAAACTGCTTAAAATAGACGAACCTAACACTTTTACTGCTGACAAAGGTGAAACAAACTATCAGACCAGGAATATACTAATGCAACATATAATATACACTGACATTATACTGACATCAACTGTGGATATTTTTTTGAAAACATGGAGGTGTTCTAAATGGTATACTGAATTTTTTGCCGACCTCAATCATAGATGAAATAAATTCTGCATTTCTCATCAAGTTTGACCATTCTCATGAGAAAAAAAAGGAGATAACAGCGTGTGTGCATGTGTTGAAACCATCTGACTGGCCTGTTATGTTCAGGTCAGGGCAGCATTTGTTGACTTTGGCTGCCGACAGCCTTTTCCTTCCATGACACACAACAGCTCGCCCTGGGTTATCTAACTGCATGTGTTATGGTGGAAGCATCTTTATCAATCACATGTACCCACACACATGAGAGAGAAGAGGACATGTTTTGCTGTGGAAGGAGATGAAAAGTGTCTCCAGGATGCTGCAGACAGAGTGCAGATTTCCGTAGCAGAGCCGGCAATACGTATGGGAACGTCTGCAGGTCGGCCCTCTGTGAACCTTGTGAATCCGTCTGCCCATTTCCAGTTCACACGCTTCCACACTGACTCACAGTGTGTGTCACAGCCTTGCCCTTCCTTCCTCCGGCAGAGTCTCTGTCCCAAGATGTTTTCAGGATGCCCACCCTGAACAATAACACTTATTTTAGATGCTTGCCCACACCCAGGTGGCAGCATTCAGTTCACACGCACAAATATACAACTTGTGATAAGGACATTTTGCTGACATCATCTCACAAGGTCTGGAGTCAGAGACAGAGTTTGCAGTTTGTACAATAGATCTTTTGTTTGTGTGGCAGTGTTTAAGAACTGACTCCCAGCACATCTTCATTTTGTCCACAGTTGGGCCTTTTATTTCAGGGGTCAGAGTTTAAGCTTGGAGTCATTGTGTTAAAAACTGATTTAACCCATAAAGACCCAAACATCCACCATCTACTGATTTAACCCACAAAAGACCCAAACATCCACCATCTACTGATTTAACCCATAAAGACCCAAACATCCAGCATCTACTGATTTAACCCATAAAGACCCAAACATCCAGCATCTACTGATTTAACCCAAAAAAGACCCAAACATCCAGCATCTACTGATTTAACCCAAAAAAGACCCAAACATCCAGCATCTACGGATTTAACCCAAAAAAGACCCAAACATCCAGCATCTACTGATTTAACCCAAAAAAGACCCAAACATCCACCATCTACTGATTTAACCCATAAAGACCCAAACATCCACCATCTACTGATTTAATCCATAAAGACCCAAACATCCACCATCTACTGATTTAACCCAAAAAAGACCCAAACATCCAGCATCTACTGATTTAATCCATAAAGACCCAAACATCCACCATCTACTGATTTAACCCATAAAGACCCAAACATCCACCATCTACTGATTTAATCCATAAAGACCCAAACATCCACCATCTACTGATTTAACCCATAAAGACCCAAACATCCAGCATCTACTGATTTAACCCATAAAGACCCAAACATCCACCATCTACTGATTTAACCCATAAAGACCCAAACATCCAGCATCTACTGATTTAACCCAAAAAAGACCCAGACATCCACCATCTACCAAAATCATCCACTGATATAAACTGTTTAATCCCTATTGATCCACTAATACATGTAAATAATTGGTGTAAAATACAGTTTGTCATCTTTTCATAGTCATCAGATATAACCCATTTGGATGTTCAGGTGCGCCGTAGTTACTATGAAAACACTGTCATCTTCTACAACATTGATTCATCAGTAAATCCCATGGAGTTGGATCAGTGACAGTGGATGGAGATACTGGGTTTATGTTAAGTTAATGATAGATTTTGCTGACAACATCACTTTTTCTTCAGTTTTCTCATTTTTTGATGTAACAATCCTCAGCTTTACTCTGAGCTTTTATGAACATCTGCATGATTAGTAAATTAAATGTATCTGAATTTCACTGAAAAAACACAAAATACAGAAGATAATATTACAATAAATGGTGATAAATCACTTAAGGATGGTTAAATATAGAGAAAAATTTATTTGGGAACTGACACAAATGTCACAGTTTGTCCTTATGGGTTAAATTGGACATAGCTTTATTATATATGTGCGGTTTAACCAGCATTTCCAAGGTTGTTTGTGTCTGTGTATTGTTTTTCATGAGCTGCTTTGTTTGTGAAACTGAGCATTCATTTGTCAAACAATCTTCACTGCTGACACTGGCAACACTCGTGTCATTTTTAATGTATATTTTATGGCGTGTTGCCAAGTTAAAGTGGGCAGGAAATTCTTGAAGGTTGCTTAACGGCACAAAACAGGAAGATGGTGCTATTCTTCCAGCATGAACAGTGATAAAGCTCGGTTGGAAGGAGTGAAAGACACATGGAAAAACCACTTCCAACATTCCATCATGTTTATCATCTTCAGTAAAAAAAGAGAAACTATTGGCTGAGGAAGCAGAGGAGGTGGCTGGGAGACTGATAAATGTGTGGCTGGAGGTTATGGGGATCATGGGAAACTAAAAGCTCCAGTATAAAAGAACCATCTCCATCATGATTTGATTAGTCGTTAATGAATTTGACAGGAATACATGCATATTGCAGTGCTTTCAACGTTGCTGTGGCTGTGAACCAGGACCAGCTTAAAGTGGCCTCCTTCAGTGGATGCGTGTGGATGTTTGTTAATGTGCTCTTAATGTTTAGAACAAGCTGTAGCTAGTCTTCGACTGATTGAATGAAAGTTTCACTGATCAAATGACTTCAGATCAGTAAGACCGGCTGGAGACTGACCATGTTATGGTCTTTAACTCCAGACGGCAGTACCTCCGTTTGCATGCTATATTGTATAATCTGACTATGAGTTTAAGAAGAGGACTGGGTTAAAGACACAATTTGTAATATTTCTGCTGTAAAACATTCGGAGATGAAGTAAAATTATCAACAGAGAGTGAAGAAATAAGAGTTTTGATGTTATGTCAAAGATTGTCAGTGCATTATAAAATAGGTATCTACAGTAGTTAGCGTGCTAACCAGCTGGCGTAGAAACATCCCGCCTTGTTGTTTCCACTTTTTACCTCTAAAATGAGTAGAGTTATGGTAGTGTCCAGTCTGCCCTCAGTCCAACATGAGAAGAAGGAGTTACACTGGTGTTTGGGTTGGTGCCATGGGTGTATTTAGAAAAATAAAACTTACTCGATGCTACATTGCTACATATAGTCACGAAAAAAATTATTAGACCATCAAAAGTCATCAAAAACAATGGTTTTGCAATCAAGTAGTAACTCCTGTGTGTATCATGTGACTAAAACAGACAGAAAAGAACACATGGAATGTCTAAAAGCACTGTTTTTGGCAGTACAATGTCATAGCTATTGATGTAAGAACTGAAGTGATTTTGGTTATTATCGAGAAAACCATGGAAAATGGATAGATATCAGCTCCGAAATTAAACTTTTATAAAACCCATTTATGAGATTGAAGAAGACAAGAGTGATCTAATCATTCTTTCTGCGACTGTATGTTGTGCCTCATGGATGTATAGAGCAAGGTTCTAATAGTTTTGGATTTGTTATTATAGTTTAGTTTTAGTTGGTTCTAACTTTTTTTTCTCTAATTCAGTTAGTTTTAATTAGTTTTTAGAGCAGGTTTGCTATTTTTTATTAGTTTTTGTTATTTTCTAAATGCTTAGTTTTAGTTTCGTATCTTTTCTCTTCCTCTCCATCATATTGTAATAAATCCCAGACAGGACTCTGCTGCTTTCTCCCAACTTTAGTCTCCATGTTTCCAGGTAGAGTGGGGACCAGAAGACGACTGGAAACCACAAGTGACGAGAAGTGATGGACCATCAAGTGTCGTATGGTGACAGCAGAGAAAATTACTACAGCGAAATAAATCAATTTCATATCAATCCGACATTGACAAAGACGAAAACTAAGGGAGTTTTATCCATAATTTTTATATATTTTAGTTAGTTTTGTGAACACACAATACAGTTTCAGTTAGTTATCGTTTTTTTCTTTTAATTATAGTTTTTATTTATTTCAGTTAAAGAAAATATTTTTACAATTCTAGTTTTCATCATTTTGTTAGTTTTCGTTAACGATAATAACCTTGGTATAGAGTAACCCTAACCCCGTCCCCTGACATTGAAATTCCTCTTCTGGAGTAGCGCTATTGCCTTTTACGTTTTTCCTGTCAAAACATGATTTTAGGGAGGATATTCATGTCCCGAACAGCCCACTGTGCTCTGACCGATCAAGCAACAACCCAGTAAATTCATAAATCTGTAGGTAAATGAGTTTGTATCCAAGAGGAAGGGTCATTAAAATGCAAGACAAAAGTGTGTAGTGAGGTGTCAAACCATTTAAAAACTTTTCCAATGATTGATAAACCCTAAAATACTTACAAAACAACAAGTATCTGGCTCAGCTCTTGATGTATAAGGGCTATAAATGTGCCATCGCTGCTAGAAGAATACACTAACTGTGATTGCATCTAACTTTAATACATTTTTCCTCTACAGGTTGCAGTCCTATAACTTTCATAACATTCCAAATGGTGTTGATATATTGCTAAAGTCTGAGCTAAGCATAATGAAATGCACTAGACTCACAAAAACAATAGCTTTCCCTTTGCAGAACACAGGAGTTCTAAATCTAATTCTGCCTCAATCAGATAGTTGAATACTTTGAAGTGAGCTAACATGTTAAAATCCCATACTAGTATATCGTGATAGTTGCAGACCAGCAATTACTGAGTTCTGTGAGGTAAAATGAGTCTGGTGGCCCATTGGAAAGGTCTGTCTTTTTTTGATTTGATTTGGTTTCAGTGATTTATTCCAAACATGCAATGAAATTTAACATATATGTGAACAAGTAAAACGTAAATAATAATACAAAAATCAACAATCAAGACAATCTTAGACGGAAGAACAGCACAATAGTTTCATTTACATGCCTGAAAAGGGGTGGGAAGAAGTGCAACATGTGTCTGGCAAAATAAAACATATACATACCTGGTCTCAGAGTTGTCAGTTGTCAGCTTCCCTCTGAAAGTGGGAATATTTAACATTAATATTACAAATGATACCTTTTAACGTTTTCAGATGATTGTGTTCAGTGCATATCTGTATAAATAACTATAAATAAAGTGCAGGGCTCTTGTAGTCTGAGGAGGAGTTACTGTCATGCACTGAGGAAACCTTACGCAACACTGCAGACAAGACTCTCAGACGTGCCGTGCGTTGGTCTGCAGACATAGTTGCATTGTATTTGCATTGGCATGGCTTTATCAGATGATCTCCAGCTCTCTGTCTCTCCCTCCAGCTGTTGAGTTGGAATCTGAACATTCTTCACTAAGCTGCAGTTTTTCTAACAGGGACACACATTTTATATTATGAGCATATTCTTCATGTGCGTGAGACATGACAGGTTTATAGTCTGCGTTGCCGTTAGTAACAGATGAATTTGTCCTCGGGGTATCATGACCAGACTACCAAGAATAGATAACATGACGTGACTGCTCCATACATTTAAGAAGATACTTCTCTGAAAATCTTATTTAACCAAGTAAGTGAACCTGTTAGTCGCTAATGATGCAGCTAATTCAGTTGTCTGACTGTATTCAGTCTGAACTCTGATAATATCACTTTCCCACACAGTTGTGGTAAGTCTAGTCTTACTCCATGCAGTTCAGTCATATTACCCTGGCTTTCACAAGGATTTGGTCATGTCCCCGGGGATAGGTGTCCTCTCTGCTGTCTGTCATCACAAGCCGGGTGGGTTTTCTTTGGCATCAGGACTACTGCTGTAACGCAATCCCCTGCTTTTATTTGTGGCCAGCGACGCAGCATTACGAACATAAGGGACGGGAAGGAGGCCCAGTGGTAAAAGAGGCCGCCCCTAGACCAGAGCTCATGGGTTCAGACTCCCTGTGTTAGTGAGCTCCCATCCAAGTAGCTCTGAGCAAGATGTTGTATGTCTTCCAGCTCACACTGTTGCTCTGAGGCTAACCCTGACCTCTGACCTGCCTCTGGAGGACGGCAAAAGAAAAGAGGGGCTTAGAAAAAAAAAAAAAAAGAAAAAGCCAGTTTATTGTTGTTTGTTATTAGTAAGAGATCTGCATAGATAATATTTAGTTTAACCTTATAACATTTGCCCTTTTCATTGATCTTTCATTTAAGGTTAGGTTTATAACAGGAAAAGGATCTTCTGGTTTCTGCATTAAATGTGATTGAAACCAACTTAAACTACATCTGTTCATTGCGAACCTGACAGACATGCTGCTGATGGACCTGGGGGATGTCAAAATATAAAATATTTACACAGTTTTTAATATTGTCTATGAATGTGTCTTTATCGTTTCCTTTCGTTTTATGACCTATGCCATACACTAAGGATAAGCTTTTGTGCATTATTTTTTGCTCGCTTGGCTTTAATATTATCAGGTGCTACTAAAAGAAGTACTACTGCTCCGTGCTTTGCAGTGGGATAATTTGACTACCATCCCCCCTTTTGTCTTTGGTCAGCTGATGTACTTCTGCACGCAATGGTCTGCTGACCCACTGCAACCAGATCAGGTGCATATGTGTGTGTGTGTGTGTGTGTGTGTGTGTGTGTGATCGTGGTTAAAGCTGTTCCAGTATTGTAAGTATATAAATACAGTGTATATTATAAGCTATATTACATGCCAAGATACTTAAGTATTCACTGAGATGTTATTTCTGACCCTGACTCCACAAAGTCTGAGTCTTAGAGTGTGTTATGAAGATGTATGTGACTTTTGATTTGCTGCCAAGTATTAAATACTTTACATGCACAGCGATGTGATGACACAACTTGGTAGGAAACATGTGGTTCTTTGACACATACACAAAAGACCAGAGCTGCTGACTGTTCATGTGAGCTCAGAACTTGCAGTTGCTCCTGTGGCAATTGTACAGATAAATTTCTCTTTTGAGATAACTTGTGAAAAAGCCAGAAATTCAGCTTTTACTTAATACTCTTGAAATATGGATCAGTAAGTGAATTCCAAATAAGGGAGTTTGTACATTCTTTGATGTGTCAGTGATATCTTGTGTATATCCAGGCTCTGCAGCAGGAATTCATTGTTCCTTGTTTACAGTTCAGACAAAACAGATGAAACATGAGTCCATATGGAATCTTTACACAGAACAATACATCATTTTGGATACTTTTCTGCTAAGTCCACCCAAGTTTCTTTTGAATTTTAATGATTGACATCTTGAATATTGATTTGTGATGTGTTTTCATGACTTTCATAAATCTTATGGTGACATTTACACCTGAACAGATTCTCAGAACTAGCTGGTAATCGTCCACCAGTGTGAGAGAGGCACTCTGTTCCACTGTGAACATCTGTGAGTGTGTTAGAGGGAGAAACCGTGCCGTGTCAGGGTCGTGGTGGGGTTGGGTGGAGTGGGGAGGTGAGCCACTCAGTGAGGCTTTGTGGTGGCGCTCCACTGAGGTGAAATTGAGTTTGGCCTGTCTGCAGAGCTAATCAGCTCTGTCTGGCTTGTAACCCGACCACTTACAGACGTGAAAGATGGCTGATGCTGTAATAGACAAGGGTGGGAAGTCACCACTAACCAGCATTCAAATGCCCACATTAGTGGTGGGTGTGTTAGTCTAGTATGGCAGCTGCCACCAGATAGACTGCTAGCATTTGGAAGGTGGCACCAACTTGTATCAAACATCAGGGTCACATACGAATTGGCTGCTTTATGGACTATGACAATGGTGTTGAACTCATTTTAATTCAGGGGCCACATGCATATCAATCTGATGAATAGCACAACCTATAAATAATAAACCCACATTTTTTGTTTCTGTTTTAGTGCAAGAAAGTAAACGAGCTTGTGAATTACAACATACAGATCACAGTGGATCTACAAACCAACAAAACATTTAGCAACAGGCATATTATTGTTAAAATTTTTGTTATGTCTTTTTTGGACCAATATGCTGCTGCTCCAGAAATTTTTGCATAAGGATAGTTTGTAAATGTAAAGATTTTTATCATGTAAATTAACTTTTTTCACACTAAAACAAAAAAAAGAGAAAAATTTGGAGTTTTCATAATTTTTAGGTTATTATGCTATTTTTACTTGTCCAATACACTGCATGTAGCCTTTAAATAGTGGTGGCTGCTTGTCTTTCAGAGAGGGGAAGCTCATTGTCAGCTTACATAAAAAAATGGTCAGGTTATTTAAACATAAATTTGGCCCTTCGTTCCTTTTTAAGAAAATGGTCAGTGACCTTATCGTACCAAGTAAACAAGAAAACATTGAAATTATGTTAAATTGAAACAAGGAAGTACAATGAGTGTGTTTCATTTACAGTGCAAGAAATGAACAAGTATTTTCGTAGTGGTTTCTCTCTCAATTTCACAGCAGAATGTGCGACGGTATTAAACTGAACTCTGTCAAGTGAGGGAGTATATCTCAAAATAGCTGTCAATCAAACAGGATTCAGCCTTTTGACTGATCCTCCAATCAGCACATGGAAGCCTGGTGTCCAGCCCGGCCGAGGTCCGCCCACAGCTCCATTCACCCCCAGAGAGGCCGAGCATCCGGGGGCGGGACAACATTGTGGCATTTATCCAATTACCGTCCAGTTTTGAGGCAATGAAAGAAACTGTTCCACTCAGTCCCATTGAAGTGCATGGACGCTGAGCGTCTACGGGCAAATGCATTGAGCAGAGATTGTATGAGAAAACAGCGCAACGGGAATGTATGAGAAGTGAACAACATCGAGTCTGCTGATTTGTGATAAAGCTGATTCTGAACGAACTCGTCTTTGAGATGAACGTGTTCTAACACATTTGTAGTCAATGAAATGTCAACACGACCGTACATATTTAACCATTTAATTTTCGTAATTTTAGGGGAAGCCGGGCTTCCCTTGCAGTCATTCGTTCATTCATTCATTCATTCATTCATTCATTCATTCATTCATTCATGTCATTGAGTCTAATTATGGTGGGGTTTTCTATTACTTCTACTATTCAGAAGGTTGATTTAGAAGTGTAATTGGTAGTTACTCTATTAAAAATGTGTTAAGTCAGGTAGCTATTGCAAATACTTTAACAAAATAACTAACAAAAAACTGATTACATTTCTTTTGAATTGGTAAATAAGTCTGAAAAATCATAAAATCATGCATTTAGACACGGTCAGTTTTATTAAAAGGTCTCTAATATAACTCAAGTAAAGTCATGAAAATTTAGATTTTAAAGCACAACCACCAAAACAAATCACAAAAATGTATTCAGATGTAGTCCCTTTGTAATCTTAACTATGGTTGTCTACGGCTGTTAAAAATGTTAATTCAATCATGTTAAAGTAAAATCAGTGGTATCAGTGATCATTGTCTTTATAGTTTAAAGGCTGAGTTTTAAACCAAAGTGAGTGTCAAAGAAAATAGATGATTATTTGTGGCATTAAAGTCTTCTTTATGATCAAAATATAACAAACACTTGCCAATATTTCTCAAATCTTGATCTAGTAGTAAATTGTTCGTTCAAAATCAAAACATGTACAAGTAACATTAAGTATAACATGAAGCATTTTCAGCTTCAGTGTGACCAAATAAACCAAATCTGACTGAAATGTGCTGGAATAATGGCAATCACAACTAAGTAAAATTATATTGTTATAATTATTGTTACCCTGCCTCCCAAAGGGGAGGCAGTTGGTGTTGTTTTTGGTTCAGTTTGTTTGTTTCTTTTTCACTTTAGTAGCAAAACTATTGGTTCAGTTCATACCAAACTGGGTTTACAGATTGCAGTGACCCAGAATAGATCGCATTACATTTTGGGAAAGGTAGGTCAAAGTTAAAGATTTTTTATGAATTTTTAAAATCTTTTTTTCCTCCCATTTACTTATAATGGGTAAAATTTCAAATATCTATAAAAACATCAATTTTGTTTCAATTTACTTCAAACTTGACACATATATAATTTTTATATTTAACTAATATTGAGTATAGATGAAAGAGTGGATCGGTGCCAAACTAAGATGGAATATGTGTGGGGGTTTGTTGTGCCTGGCACCACTTGTTTTATTATTGCTCGGTGGTAAAACTTTAGCAAACTTGAGTTCCATATGTTTCCTCAGTAAATGATATATAGCAATAGTAAAATAATAAAAGAGACATGCAGCACACAAGTTTAAAATGTGTGTGTGTGTGTGTGTGTGTATATATATATATATATATATATATATATATATATATATATATATATATAAATGTATACATAAAAATGGCACCAGATTATGGTTACATGTACAGTAATTAGTCACATAATATTACATGGAAATTGTTACTTATGACTTGGTGTCTATTAACCAAAACAAATATCAAACCTTTAAGAGCAGTAGATTAAAGTTTGAAGGGAATTTGCATCATCTGCTACTGTGTGCAGACATGAAAACAAGAAATACTGCAATGATGTCATGTTTGCAGTGGAGTTTGTGCTGCTCCAGAATTTTTCATTTTCACATATCATTTCCAAATATCAGTCTACTTTTTATTAATAATCAGTCAATATCTACTTAAAAAAGGAAAAAAAATAACTGATACCTGTCCTGCATTTCCACTTCATAGAAAACCTGAGAAAGCGTAGAATCTCCCAGAATCCTTTGGGTTTATATAAAAATCCCAATCAGAGACCCTTTCTCCCATCCCCCACTGCTCTGAGTGAATGAGAGCTGGTTGTAACACTGTGCAGGTCCTGTTACTGCAGTGGAGATCTGCTCTGGCTTAAAACAACCGGCTCAGTTGTGTGTTTGTGTGCATGTGCTTACGTTAACTTGTGTAGTGTGTTTGCGTATAGCCTGATAGGTTTAGGGGCCCGTAAACCCCTTGGTCAAGTGGGCCTGACCCTAGCACAGATTATTGTGTTTGACCTCTGACCCCTTATGTACTGTGCTTGTGTGTATTTGTTTGTGCTTGTGTCTGTGTGTTTCTTTGTTTATATGCCTGCAGGTGTCTGCCCATGACCCCTGAATCCAACATGCCGCTGCTCCAAGCCCTCTGTGTGTGTGTGTGTGTGTTTGTGTGTGTGTTACTATAAGCAGCATAGGAAACTAATAACAAAGTACATGTCCACCCCCTCACCCTGCTCTGTCGAAGAACAGAAAAAGTGGGGGTGGGGGAAAATAGCAATGGAGCAATGAAAAATATTCTATGACAGCTACACAGAAACTAAAAGCCTTCTCAAGTAAAAGTGTGTAAGAATTAGCAGTAAATAGTGTTAAAGTATTAAAGTAAGGGCAGTGTTTGGTTTATTACATTTGAAGTGCGAGAGTTGGAGCTGCTGGAGGTGGAGGTAGTTTTATATAAACTGAAGGACTCATCGCATGATTAATCGGAAAGGAAAGAAGAAAATGTAAACTTTATCACTTTAGACTAGGTTGAACTTTGCAGAAGCTCCAGAATTCACACTGAAGTGCAGTTTGATGTCCAATCTGAGGAGCAAAAGGAAATGCAATAATGAAAATAACTTCTACTCTATCAAAGTGATATAATTACATATTGTTGCTGTCAGGCGGAAACCTCGTAAGTCCATTTTTGGTTGTTGTCATATAATGATTCTATTGGTCAGTCTTCACATTGGCCTGATGGTTTTAGAAATATTTAACCAGTGAGAAGTGTTGAAAATGGCTTGTGTCTATATCTCTTTACTTTATTTAGAATATACATCATTTTTCTAGTTTTTAAAAAAATAACTGTACTGGAGATGAGAGGTTTCCACCTGACAGCAATGATATACATGTTGATAAGTACGCCTCACATAACGTTACACAGACAGAACTGGAAATATATAAACCTTTACCTTTGTCAAAGTGTTTACATTGTAGTGTGTGTGAGATCAATGTCCAGTCGTTTTGGTCAGAGATGAAATGATTTCAGAAGTTTAAAGAGATAAATGTGTATTTGGTGAAACTCACTGACATCTGAAATGTGAGCCGGACTGCACAGATTTATATAAAAATGGAAGAAGCCATGGAGGATTGAAACCCTTGGATTAATCATTAACAAATCATTGTAAGTAATGAAAGCTGTCAAACAAATGTAGTGGAGTACAAAGTGCATTTGATTTTAAAGGGGTCATATTTTTCTAAACCCACTTTTATTAGTCTTTGGTACATCTATTTGTGTATTTTGACCCTAATAGTTCATAAAGTTTGAATTTGAACCCTCCAGGTGCTGCAAAGCTATCTTTATATTCATTTTGGCAAAAATTGAGTGGATTTCTACAACCCGTTTTAATTGCTTTTTAATTTGTTAAGTTTTGTAATTAACTACATCACGACATTTGCACATACAAAGTCAAAACTTCCGACAAACATTTCTCTGAGTATGACATAATTGTTTGTCAGCAGCAGCGGTTGTAGTCCATACTGAAAATATGTCCAAACTTCGAGCCGATTACCTAAAATGTTCAGTTGTTGGTTGAACAGGACAGAGCAGCACAGCCAACAACCTGGAGGGGGTGGGGTGTGAAGTGGCTCATGTGCATTTAAAGGGCCAGCGCTCAAAACGACCTTTCTGGTGTCATTACTCAGAAATAGGGTTGAAGATGGACCTGTGGAGATGAATTAATGAAGAGTTCAGACCCAAGCATCATCATAATAATAATAATAATAATAATAATAATGGATTAGATTTATATAGCGCTTTTCTATGAATGCATACTCAAAGCGCGTACAGAGGATCCATTATTCATTCACTCACACATTCTCACTCTGGTGGTGGTAAACTACATTTGTAGCCACAGCTGCCCTGGGGCAGAGTGATGGAAGCGTGGCTGCCAATCCGCACCTACGGCCCACACCTACGACCTGTGCAAGTATTCCCCACTCATTAATCCTGAATGTGTCTTTAATAGGTGTGTGCTAACAAGTGGCTAAATGAGACTTCAGAGGTTGTTGGGGACATTAAAGGTCACCACGTTGACCACAGAACCTCATCTACTCACCAGAATCGGCCTTCACAGCATTAACTAGATCAGGCCATGGTAAGAGGAATGGTTTTTGTAGAACAGTTAAGCATGCAATCAAATTACAAGTTGGGAGCTTAGTAGTGGTGACAGTGAAGTCATGTGTTATTCGTTTATAGACTAAAGTTAGCGTTTTCATGTAGCTTTTGGATTTGGGTTCAAACATCATTGTAGTGACAAAAAAAAAACAATGCTTCTAGATGTTAACTTCCATGTATATGTCATTCCTGTACAAGTCTTATTTCTGATGTAAAATAAAATAAAATAAAATATAAAGTTGCATAAAACAGAAACTCTTGTGTAAATTCAGGGCTCTACATTCATATTTTCTTAACTTGACAAGGAGCTCAGAAATCTACATGCCCAAAGTTTTCTTTACCTACTTAGTAGTTAAAGAAGTTTGTGATTTTTAATCTGCATGCACAGTGCTCATCTGAACAGGAAGCAAATTAGCTCAGTCCATTCTGTTTACCAGTGACTTTTCTAGATTTAATAGCCTGGTGTGAAAAACTTAGTTACTTTCCATCACTAGGCAAGCTATGGAAATAATTCAATTAACCCTCCAGTATCCGGGTGCGCCTTTTAGGCACACTTTGCACTTCGTTTTAAAAAACTTCATATTATTTTTCACAATTTAAATAAGGTTAGAATTCAAAAGTTGTTCATTTTTGCATGATCTTTAAAATTCTGGCCACCAGCTAAAATTTGCACATTGTAAACAAAAGAAAATTACAAGACTAGCATCTGTCTCCCAAGTGTGCCTAAAATGCACTATTTCTTCCATTTGATATGTATGATTAGGGCTGACCTTGATTTACAAAAATAAAATCAAATTAGAGCAGAAAAATAAATCAATATATAATATTTAATAGTTTGAATTATAGGTGTGCCTTTTTGGAACACTTGATGACAGATGCTAGTATTTTTGAACATTTGATCTAGCGCCAAAAATAATAATGCAAATTAACCAATGTTGCTGTTAATCACTGACATATGCCAGGCTGCAAAAATCAAATAATGTGTGATCCACTTTTTATGTAGTATATTGAAAAAAATTAATTTTTTATGTTTTTTGCACCCAAAAAAAATGGTTTGTTTACATTACAAACATGGCATTTAAAGGGTTAAAAAATGTGACAATTATTGAGTATTTGGTATTTTTATTTACGGCTCAAGTTGATGAAATAGAAAAAAGTGTAAAAGCATTAAAAACAAACTGTATGAAAATTTTTTTTGACATTATTCCACAAGTGTGCCAAAAAGGCACACTTGGTGCTTAGTAAGGGCCCTGGTGGACGGGATACCGGAGGGTTAATTAAGGTGTATCTTCCTGAAAATGCTGAAAAACTGATATTATTGTTCCTCTTATTCCCCTTTAGACCTTTCTTGCTCAACAAAAACTCAAAATAAACTGTTTCTGGTAATATATTAATTGTGAATGTGTTTATAGTTTCAGTAAAGACTTTTATAAATCAAGCTTTGTCCTCAGAAAACAGTCCGTCAGAATTGTAAATCATGCATAGCATTGAAAAAAAATGGATCATACTGGCATCAGATCACCATATCGTCCATCTCTGCTGCTAGTCCAGCTGTTTATGGGTCACACATTGTCTGAAAGTATAAAAAAAGGAGTTTTCTCTGAGTATCTTTTCTTTCACATATGTTCCTAATACTTGACCATGCATTATCCTCATAACACACACGTGTACATTGTCAGTTGGTGCATCCAGATGGCTGCAAAATGAGGCTGAAGTCAAACGTTGAGAAGTGAAGTAAAAAAAAAAAAAAAAAAAGTTGGAGCTCATTGTAGGGTTTACATTTCATCTAACTCCTTTGTGTGTATCTATATATATATACGTGTGTGTGTGTGTGTGTGTGTGTGCGGTTCGTGGTCCTCATGCACAGTGTATTAGGGGCCAGCTGGGTTGGCCTGTACTCTACACATGAGCCTGATTATGACTCAGTATTGCATTACTGACATTCCTCCATAGCGCTCCCTCTTTTCTCTATTCCTCTGTACCCCCTCCCTCATTTTTCTTCGTCTCCCTCTCCTTCTCTGCCTACCTCTTCAAAAGCTGGGCCAGATTTGCTGAGCAACGACCCCCCCCCCCCCCCCCTCGAACCGCCCTTCTTCTCTTCTCTCCTTTCCCATCCTCCCCTTCTACCCCTCCCTTGACCCCCCTTCAGTAAAAAACAGACACGTGATCCATACAGCTACAAATTGAATCAGCGCACTTTTTTTTTCTTTAAAGAGGACTTCTTTCGTCTGCCTTCTTTGCAAACTTGAAGCCGTCGGTGTGTGTTACACATGTTGTTCTGGTCCTAACACACTCGCATAGTATTTCACATACAGCTGAGCAGGAGGAAGAGGAAGGTGGGGGGGAGTGGTTAAAAACTGAAAAGGAAATATCAGTGGATGCATTAAAAATAAAGGATGTATGTTATTTTACGATAGTTGTATTTTTTCCTTTTTTTGAATTCAACAAACTGTGAAACACCTCATGTTGTTTAACCATAAAAGACATAGTACTGGTTTTTCTTGTGACTTCCAAATTTTACTCTACATTTAGTCTTTCCTAAATGATTTATCCCAATTTATTATAATATTATCAGGTATTTTCCTGTATTTAATGTACCAATCCTGAGAAAACTGAAGAAAAATTTCCATTTTCAGCAAAATATATCATTAAGTGAATAACTACTGCCATTTGATAAACTACATTGGTGAATCAATGTTGACCTCTGAACATATATCTGCTGTAAAAAAAAAAAAAGTTGAAAAACAATTTTATCTGAATCATCAGTTATTAATAGGATTAGTGGTTCTTAATATTTAAACATCAGTAGATGCTTTTGGATGTTTAGGACTTTGAAGGTTAATGTGATTTGATTTTCAGTACACAAGGAGTAAAACTCTCCAATATCAGTGCATGAATGACTTTTTTTTTTTTCTTTTTTTTTTTTTTTTACCTTTTTTTCTACTGGTTTTACAGCAGTTATGTTCTTTTTTAAAATTTAATTAAGTGAGCAGTACATAACAAAACATGTGAAAGACATGACAACAAATAAGGCAAAACAAAAACAGACACACACCAGTGTATAATGATGAATATGTAATTAGTTATTAGTTACATTTTCATTAATGATATTATGTTAATAGGTGACTCGGAGGCATTCTAAAGAGATGTGCTGCATCCAAAGAGTAGAAAATACAAAAGAACCACAAAATAACAGTGAGGATTTGTACCACAGTGTGTATTGTGACTTTAATTTTATTAAAATGGGGAAATTAGAACTGAAAAAAGTTTTATGTAGGAACTACTACTGAGCATTTTTTAATGATACTCAACAGTCAAATTAGTAACTTTAAAAAAAATTCTAAGTTATTGAATTCTTTTGATAACCAATTGAGTCATTTCATATTTTTTTTGCTCCTGTGTTACAGTAAACTGAATATGTGTGGATTGTGGACAATAAGACATTTCAGGATCCATCTGTGGCTCATTAGCATTTTATAGTTCAAACAACTGATAATCAACAGGTTAAATGAAATCATGCCAAGTTGCAGCTTTACATGTGCATTTCTTGGTCTTTAGTCTCCTGAGCTTGTTCTCTGTATCCATTTGTGTGTGTGTGGAGAGTTGTGGGCGTGTTAGAGAGTTTTAGATGTGGTGTTCTGTACAAAAGCAGCTCACATTGATCCCATTCTTTTTTTTTTTTTTGGTGAAGGATGTGGGGATGTGAAAACGTAGCTCTGAAGATAATAAGAGTTTGAAGTATGTGACAGGTAACAGTTCACCGTTGAAAAACCCAACACTGGGTTAATCCAGTGTGAGGAGGAGGAGGAGGAGGAGAGAGAGAGAGAGAGAGAGAGAAAGAGAGAGAGAGAGAGAGAGAGAGAGAGAGAGAGAGAGAGAGAGAGAGAGAGAGAGAGAGAGAGAGAGGAGCGGCGGCTCATACCACTCGTCACCGCTCAGCCTTTATGCTGCCCAGCACGAGAAGAAGAAGAAGAAGGGGCAGGCTGTCTTTCTTGTTTCGGTCTCTCTGTTTCACTCTCGTCCTTCCTCTGTCACTTCCTCCCTCTCCTCCCTCCCCGCCACCCCCACCCCCCCTCGTCTCTCTTACCTCTCTTGCATTCTCCTTCCCGATCCCTCCCTCCCTCTCTCTCTCTCTCTCTCTCTCTCTCTCCCTGACTTCCTCCCCTCCCTCCCTCCCTCCCTCTCTGTCTCTGTGTCACTGGAGAGCGTCTCAGTGTGAAAATGCCATCCTGCTCTCCAGACTGTTGCCTCTTTCAGGCTGTGGAGGTAAGAGACTTGTGTGTTAAGTGTCCGTTGCGAGTTGTGTATACGTGTGTGAGTGAGTGAGTGTGTGTGTGTGTGTGTGTGTGTCAGTTTGCAGCAATGAGGCCTTTGCATTTTTTCCCTCTTTCAAAACTTTTCTCAAACAAAACTCATGAAAATACTTTTTTTTTTCTCATTTTACGGGGGTGTGTAAGCAGATAGGAGGGAGTTTTCTATCTTTGCAAGGGCGCAGAACGCCGTGACGTTGTTTCTGGTTGTGTTTGGAATCTCTTTTTGCATCGTCTGGTGTTTTGTGTCATATCTAGGCTACCGTTGCTGTCATTTTCTGTCTTTTTTTTTTTATGTGTGTATGTTTTCACTTTATGGTGCCATTGTTTGACATAATTTTCCATGCCCCCCCACTTCTACCACTGCCTGTGCCAACATCACCAGCTTTGTATTTTGTTTCGTGTAATTTTCAACAGTTGTTCTCTGGTAGCTTTGTGTGTGAAGTGCAGGGGAGCTGAATTTGCAGCAGATTCCCTGCTGTGGACAGGAGATGTTAAGTACGTGGGCGTGTGAGAATACACACACACACAACTCAACACCACATACAACGCATGTACACCCATATGTCCTCTCTCTGAAATATGGAGGATAACGAGTTGTTGTGTTTTCCAATAGTAATCTGCCCATGTTTATGCGTGTGCTTTTGCGTGTTTTGCTGCCTGTGAGTCCTCCGGTGAATGTGCGAAACTGCACTGGTGTGAAGCAGCTGGTCTGTGGCTAGATGGGGAACAACACATTTTGGAGAAGGCAAAATTACACCCAGCTTAAATATCGCTTTGGGCACTTGGCTGAAATGGTTCAAAATGGCGCAACAATGGGAGGTACTACGCCTTTGAACTGGACCTGCCTGCTGCTCCCAGCTGTGACAGTTTTAAAGACGTTTCCAAAAGTGTAAATACAATTTGTGAATGAATCCAAGTATTTTTTTCTTATTTTTTTTTTTCGTGTATCGTTAATATTCCTGCTACACCAGAAATGTGTCATTGTGGTTATTGCGCAGGAAGTTTACATGCGTGTTTTTGGATGTGTGTGTGAGTTTGGTTGAGCTGTGGACAAAAGGCTTGAATTGAGAGAGAAGGGGCTGGCCGACCCTTCCAGAACGTCATCCTCCATTTTTTTTCCCTTGTACTGATCTCAAGTTGGAGTGACGGAATATTGTGAACAGGACCTTTTTTTTAGAGTGGACTTGACCAAGAGCTTGGTTATGGAGGTAAATGTAACTCCTGATCTGTTTTATTCTCCCGTAATTCCCTTCAGATTTCCGAAAGTGACTCGGGACACATCACGCCTTCTGAACGTTATTAGACTTTTTCCAGCGTGTGAAAACGTGACCTTTTACCGCTCTTATGTACATGTTCCCATCTTTACTCCCTTGTGTCTGTGTTTTTCAGATAGTGAAGGTGTGGAGCGAGGATGGGGCCGGGAAAGTTGTGGAAATCCCAGCCGACATGACGGCCAGAGATGTGTGTCAGCTGCTGGTCTACAAGAGCCACTGTTTGGATGACAATGCCTGGACGCTGGTGGAGCACCACCCCCTGCTTGGTCTTGGTAAGGATATGTACATATAGGTTTTGGTGTGTGGATGTAAATGTGGATTTGGTGTGGATGCAAATGCAATATGGATACAAACTTTGCTTGTATATTTTTGGAAAGAGGTCAAACAGCAATAATGAGTACGAAAAGTAACCTAAGTGAACACTAGTTAGAATTCCAGAATCACTTATATTCTTTCTACTGTAAATGTGTTTTGTAGCATTAATGCTTTGAAACCACAATGGGGAATCTATACAATTGTAGGATCTTCATAGATTCATATGAGGCTTGAAAAACTGTAAGAGGGTTCAGACGGGTGTTGGTAGGGATTACATTTCAGTCCTTTCTGAAAGTCGGCATCAGGCTTTAAAGTGTCCTTTCTGCAGGTGTGTGTCAATCTTGTATGTATGTCTCTGTGTCTATACTCCTTTTGTGTGTCGTCTCTGCATGGGTGGGGATACTCCCGTGTGTGTGCGTACCCTCAGTATGTATGTTCACTTGAGCATGGCACGAGTGCTTGTACGCCTTCTATACGACTCTGAGAGGGAGGTGTGGTGGTAGTAGGATTAAGTATTTTCCATGTTCTGCTCACATGCCTCCTACCTCCCAATAATACACTCAGCGGGAGGGGGGGGGGATTAATACAACGCAAATGCTTTGCTTCTTCACTTTTGCCATGTCTCTTTTTGAAGCGTTATTTCCTTCTTATGTTTTTTTTTGTTTTTTTTTTTCTGGCTCCGTCTTTGTCCTCGGTAAGGCTTTCCTTCTCCCAAGTCGTATTTTTAGAGTCAAAGGATTGCTTTGTGCTTTACTGCTTGATCTGTGCTTCTGGAAAAAAGTGCACCGGAGAGATGGAATGTGAGGTGAGGAGAGGGAGGGAGGGAGGGAAGGAGAGAGCGAGAGATGAGGGGTGAGAGAAAGCGAGGGAGAGAGACAGAGATGGAGAGAGAAGGGGGGGAAGGGCGGAGAGGCCTGAACTGAGCGTCATACCAGAGCTGCAAGGAACCAATCGTGGGTTTCCATCGGACGAGCCCCTAGCCTTTCTAGCCAATCAATCTTACCTTAACCCTCCACAGGAAATTCCCCTGCTTGCAGCCAGTGCGTGCACACAGCACACACAGACTTAAACAGAACTCAGACATTTCCAGCCCTAAAGTGCAGCCAGAATGCTTCTTTTCTTTTTTCTTTTTTTTTTTTTTTTTAGCATGAACTATAAACGGTTTCCCAAAAAAAGTTTACAGCTTCTTTTAAAGTGCATGTAGGGAGTCATGTGGATATTCTCATCCGTATCTGTATATTGTCTTAAAGAAAGAACACCATGAGAGTTAATCTAATGGGAGAATTAGTGCTAAATCCCAGTTGCTATCATTTCGTGTGTGTGTGTGTATGTGTGTGTGTGTTGAGTTGAGTTGACACAGAACTGGAACATCCTGTCACTATCAGTTTCTAATCGGCCTCACTCTGAGATCATATCCCCTCAACTTCAAGAAAGAGGAGAAAACACACACACACACACACACACACACACACACACATACAGTAACGTAGTCTTTGTGGTGCACAGTGAGCAGGTTATCCCTGTATGAGCTCTTAATGTGCGGCTGGGTGTTTGTCTGTGGCTTGTACTTTGCTTATGGCTTCGCTGCTCTCAGCAATCAGCCTAAATACATGACATCATCTTCCTGCAATGCCCACCTCCTCCTCCTCCCCCTTCTCCATCTCTCACCACTTCTCCTCCTCCTCCTCTCCACCTTCACCCCCTCCCTCTCTGCCTCACAGTGCTTCTTCTTTTCACAACCCCTCCTTATTTAACCTTTTACTCCCTTGCTCGTCTCTTGGCAACAGTTTTTCTTGCTGTGTCATTGTATACAATACAATCACTTGCCATAAATCAGGCTTACACCGCTTACTATTGTTATATTGTGATTCACATTAAAGCAATTAAAGTGTAATATGTAACATTTTCACGTTAGAATTTTCCAAACAATCATTAGGCCTGTGTGATATATTATACTGGCTCGTGCTGACATCGTATCTGTCATTTTATTCAGTGTTATTCACTTTCATTTGGTCACTGTGTTAAGGCTGTTTATGGGAAACACTGTTACCAATGACATCCTATCCCAAATTGATCACGGAATTACACTAATCAGCCATTACATTATGACTCCTGGCAGGTGAAGTGGTAAAAATGTTCATTATTTCATTGTAATTGCATCTATTAGTGTGTGGAGAAGTGAGCGTTTAGACATGGACAGCTTGGTCCGTTAGTAGCCTATTAAAAGTGATCTAAGAAAGAACAACTGGATCTCTATCCATATTGTGACCACCTGCCAAAACTGCTCAGACCTTGGGGGTGGAATCCACCAGACCTTTGAAAGTGTTCTGTGGATCCACATTCACAGCATCAGATGCTCTAAATCCTGCAAGTTGTGAAATGCAGTCTTCATGGATTGGACTTGTTTGTCCATGACATCCACAGATGCTCAATTGGATTGAAATCTGTTTGCTGTTCTTAGAACATGATGGGATTTTTAATTAACTCAAATAATCAAGGCAAATTAAGTCGATTAGTTGTGAGTCAATTAGTCGATTAGTTGTTATTGTTAACACGTGGCCTCAGTCTAAAACTAAATAAAGATATCTAATTATATATAACTTGACCAACCAAGCAGTAGGTTTTTAACACTTTGAGCACTTTTTCCGACTTCATTTAACCTATGCAACACCCAGGCACAAGCAGAGCATTAACATTAGTTCATTATTTTCTTACAAGTAAAACATAAATGTCCTCCCAACCCAAATAAAAAGTAAACAACTCTTAACAATGCTTATCATTTCACATAACTGATCATTCATGCACATTCTAATTACTGTAGAACCGGAACAAGACAGGGGTCAGAGGTCAAACAAGAGCTCAGACCATCCTAGGCATTTGCTCATCACAATTTGGGCTTTGTCAGAATCACATTCTGACTATTATCAATTTTGCTGTGTCCAACACTTCAACTTTGAGCACTACCTGTTCACTTGCTGCCAAACGGTGTCGCTATAAGGAGATCATCAACATTATTAGCACTTCTTCTGTCAGTGGTCAGAATGTTATGGTGATCGGTGTACACTAAGTAACAATAATGCCGCAGGTTTTGAAAAACACTGTGTATTTTTTTTTTAGTATTAACCTGCTATTTTGGAACACAGTAATCAAGAAGAGCATAGATTTCTAGATGTACTTCAGTATGTAGCTCACTACGATGTGCTGCCTGTGTCTTCTAATGGACAATGAACAGACCTGTATAATGTTAGCAAACGTAAAGTTACAAGATAAGTCATCTATTTGTACATCAGCTGTTAATATTATATTACAGCAAGGGATGTAACGATTACCGGTATAATGATAAACCGTGGTAAAATTCCCCGTGGTTAGTATTACCGTTTAATTGTAATTATCATGATAACCGTGTTTTATTGCCGCACTTTGAAAACAGAGAGAGAGAGAGACCTCTGTTGGTTCTATCTATCTATCTATCTATGGAAAAGAAACTAAAACAACTCAAATCTGATATGAAAAATGGTCAAACAATGGCCATAAGGTGTCATCTTTAATGCACATTTGTATGTTTGATGTTTACATGGTAATATATGAATGTTTCTGCCAACAAAGTGCGTTGTGCTGTTATTTTATTTGTTTATTTGTTTATTTTGTTTGTGTGTATAAGTACTTTTTGAACATTTTGAGCACAATTTCAACAATACCACGATAATAATGATAACCGTGATAATTTTGGTCACAATAACCGTGATATGAAATTTTCCTATTTTTACATCCCTAACTACTGCACATATTATTGTAGTGACTTGAATGTTCCTTTGCAACACAGTTATCAAGCAGATCATTTATTTTTTAATATATTTCAGTGTCTAGTTTTCATTGATATGGCTATGCTAATAATGTTGGCTAACAAAATGCTAAATCCTAGCTTAATATTACATGTCAACCTCTAATCTAATTGTAACTTAGCTACTAACAATGCATTGCTTAGTGGCTTGAATACTATTTTTCAACACAATTATCAAGGAGCTATAAAGCTAATTTACTGATAAATTACAAGACTGAGCTAATGCTAGCTTATTAAATGTGTGACTGGACATAATGTATGTAACAACATATTGTTAACTTGAACATAGCATGAGGTCAAACATTTGATCCAATGTTAAGTTTGCATTTAACTTTGTGTTAACTAACATTAGTTACTGCTGTCTCATTAGAACAGTGGTTTTAGCTTGAGACCCAAGAAACCAATCTTATGTCTCCTCTTGAGTGATCATAATAGCTACATTGTCTGACTTATCCTCTGTTGAAAATATTTATCTGAAACAATATATTTTTTTTCTCTTTTACATCTTCTTATGTCTTTTTATGTCTTTTATGTCGTTGTTAAACTTTTTACATCATTTTCATCTATTACATCTTCTTATATGTTTTCCCTCCTTCCTGACAACTTCCTTATACTGTTTTGAATTGGAAAATAAATTCACATATCATATTCTTCCCTTTTTGGGCATGTTAATGGAACTATTCTGGTGTTCTTCAGTCTAAAATTGTTATGATTGTTGATATTTGTATTATCATGCATGTTTTGCTTGTTCGCATATATGTTACATGTCATTGCATGTTCGGAATAAATCACTAAATCAAAAATCAAAATCATATTATTGTCATTTATTTTACGCTGACAATTGGAGACCACTTAAAAACAGCTAGTTCACAGTTTGGGAAAAGCAACATTAGTATAAAATGGCTTTACATTATTAAAATGACTAAATCTAATTTGAGTAAAGCTTATTTTGATTTCTGCCTGAGTCCCTTCAAATTCATTTTCATCTGCAGCAACTGCTAAGACAACTCCCATAATCCTATGCTTCTTCACTATACTTTTAAAGTACATGTGTTATTATTGTTTTGATTGAGAGACCTATACTGACAGACATTTCAGTCTGCGTTTAAAATGTAAAGGTGTGACTGATTCACCACTGTATGCTAATTTACATGATAAATACACACAGTTTGGTGATTCTACTAAGTCAGAAAGTCATCAGAAAGTTGTGTTTTGTCCTGCCAGAGCTAGAGGACAGTGCTCATAACAGTTTGCAGTAAACAAGGTCCTTCGGTGACAAGGACATTTCAAAAGATGCTTCCAGTATTAGAAAGAGAAGAGAGAAAAAAGGAAAGGAAATGCAAAAGAGCTGCTTGTTATGCTGCAGATCAACCAGAGCTTCGCAAGAGAAAAACAGCGAACACTGAAACATCCCTTACACTGTATTTTGAAAATGCTTTTTTCATTCAGATATGTCATCTGATTTTAGGGTGGTATTAATAATTAACACAAAGCCACTTGTTTTGCCTATTTTTAGTAGCAAAGCTTGAGGGTATGTTACAATAATCCGTTTTTCCTTGTCGATCCCTGTGGACAATCGAAAGAAAAGCATGTTTTAGATGACTAACACTGTCTGTCTGTGTGTCTCCGGTGCAGAGCGGTGTCTGGAGGACCATGAGCTGGTGGTTCAGGTTCAAGCCTCCATGAGCAGCGACAGTAAATTCCTCTTCAGGAAGAACTATGCCAAATATGAATTCTTCAGGAACCCCCTGGTGAGCCTCTCGCATCCCAGAAATGACCTTTCTGTGACTGTTCGTTTTAGCACGCAGCCCGACACACACACACACACACACACACACCCTGTTAAACACACAGCTGGAGCTGGGCTGATTTTCCAGTCTGATATTTTTGGCTTGAGGCTGGTGAGAGCTAAGATTTAATGCTGACATTCAAAACATTTACGTTTAATTGTTTTATGCCAGCAACTACAGGCAGTTAGTGTTTCCACCTGAGTTTTTCTTTTAGGTGTGGTGGCCTGTGAAACTGCACTGAAATGATAAAAAAAAAAAGTGCATTTTGCAGCCATAAAAATAGCATTCACTCTCCAAATTCTCCTCATGCACGCTTTGGATGAAGCGGAGGAATGTAAGCTAAACTATATAAAACAGAGCTGTGTTTCGTTCTCTGGGCACGAAGCTGCATCTGACAGCCAGCGAGTCAGTGCTAGCCAGTTTGCGTGGCATCTTTTGCTGATGTGGACTCTGGTGTTACATGCCGGGTATACGGTGACATTATTGCAGTGGTGATTTAGGTGAGTGTCAGAGCCAGCAGGTGACCTCAGCTCTGTGGTAATGAGCACAGTAAAACACCAGAGTGCTGGCCGCGGCCTGTCAATCACACTAAGAGTAGCGCTGCTGGCTAAAGGGGATTACATCAGCGGGTGAGATCATACTGCATCTACTCCCAGGCTGGAGTGCCCTCTCTCTCTCTCTCTCTCTCTCGCTCTCTCACTCTCTCTCTCTCTATCTACCTCTCTCATCCGCACCACTTTGTCTCAGAGCTGAGTCCTTGTTCTCGTCAGACAAACATACACAGCAGAAACAGAGGCGTGTTCTGCAGACAAGCACTGCCCTACTCCCAGCCTGTACAGTATAAAGTGGTTTCCAGTGCCTCTTTGTGTCTCACTCTTATCATCTCGTTGTTTGTTTTTACATCTAGAACTTCTTTCCGGAGCAGATGGTGGCTTGGTGTCAGGAGTCTGATGGCTCGATCCCTCAGTCACAGCTCTTACAGGTGAGACAATGAGATGAACAAAGAACAGTTCTAGTACTTCACCTGTGACGACAAACGCCCTAACTTTATCTCATACCTAAAAATAAACCTCTGGAAAACATTCTCAATATGGAGGATGTTTTTTTATATTTGCATTCAGACAGGTTGTTAATGCCATATTATATGACGGAGAAATCCATTGAGATTTCTAAATGTTTTGTATTTGTATTAGAAACACAACAGTATATCTACTCTCAAAAAAACACACTGCTATGATGCAATGCTATATAATTTGTTGCAGATCCTACTGTTACACAACCTTTTCTCTTTTTATACTCTGAGGCTGTCCCAACATTAGCATAAAAAAGCCCAGTATTCCAGTATTTACTGCAATCCTGTGCCGTGATATCATATATCAGATCAGTTTCAATTCACAGTCCTACTTTGCATTACACACAGTTCCAACTAGATTCTTGTATATGTTATTTTGCAGAACTTTCTGAACTCCAGCAGCTGTCCAGAGATTCAGGGTTATCTGTATGTGAAGGAGCCAGGACGTAAATCCTGGAAGAAGCTCTACATGTTTCTGCGACGCTCTGGTCTCTATTACTCTACTAAAGGAACATCTAAGGTGCTAAAATATTGGCCAGATCAACACAATTAATTCTGCATATTTCCAAGCAGAAGAAATACATATTTTGGTTATTTTGTTCCTGATGTTCCTCTCTGTCTGTAACTCTTAATAATCAGGAGCCCCGGCATCTGCAGCTGCTGTCGGATTTGGACGAAAGTAACATCTTCACCATCATCACAGGAAGAAAACTCCACAACTCCCCCACAGACTTCCAGTTCTGCATCAAGGTAACGATGCAATGTAGTAAACAGTAAGATTCATGTGGCTCTACTGTATGCTATTGATGAAACATTCAATAGATAAATAGATCAGTGTCAATAACCACTTTTCCACCAATATTCCCAGGAAGTTTTATCACCAGGAATTTATTAACCTGGGTTAAAGATGGTAATTTGTGTGTTTTGCATTTCCACCGCATCTCAAAGTTTCTGAAATGTATTCAAATCAGGCTCAGCTGTATTAGGAGCATATTATTACAAATTATTGCAATGTACTTATAGGAGCAAACTGAATATGCTCAAAAACTTTTCGTCTTTTGCTTCATTTTCCAAATAATCCAAACACAAAGTTTGTAGAAATGGAATAAACAAGTTTGCCGCTGCATACTGGCTTTAACATTGTGAATTAATGTAAGTGTGGAATGCAGCAAGTGTTTTCCATCAATCAGCGTTCTTCAGTCCCCAAGAATTCTGTGGATTGGAAATGTCCTATCCCCAAGCAGGGACTTTTTTCAGGGAAAATTTGGGGTTGATGGAAATTTCAATGGAAACATACCACGGTTTTTCAAAATTCTGGTTAAAGTGAAAGTTAAAATTCATTCAAGTATGCATTTCAATAAAGCACTAAGTAAAGTGCCTTTGGTGGAAAAGGAGCTCATGGTATAATTCAACCCAGCTACCATAACAAAGTTATTGCACATTTCTTCATATATATACAACCAAAGTTTCATAAACTTTCAAAAGTTTCATTGTCCAGAAGTGTTGTAGTTAACACCACCTAAACTGAGACTAAGTCATGACCAAGACCAGACACACAGCAGCATAATATGCAACCAAATATTAAGAATATGTGAACAAGAATATGATTGATATTGATATGGCCAAACCAGTTGAATTTGTCACTATGACAATGAAATAAATATCCTCTTTCAGGTGCTTGAATTTCCACAGAAAGGTTCCCATGTATTCAATGGGAAGTGTTGAATGATATAGGGTGCCACAACATGCTTTTACAACAAAATATTGTAGGATCAGTGACAGAGCTACACATGTTCTGCCTATCTTTGTTATTGTTTATCAGAAGCAAAAATTTAACCTAGAAATAATGATGCATTCCTAGTCACCTCAGTCTCTCACAACACAAACCCTGCATTAGCTACATTCCTTATAATATGATAAATCGATTAAGTACCTTTTGCACCTGCAGTCATGGCCCAAGTTTTTGCAATGACACAAACTTTGTTTCCTCATGCTTTTCTGTCTCAGGTTTGAACTTTTTTCCATGTATTTCTGAGGTACATTGAAGAGCAATTGCATTATTTTAGCAAATAAATCATATTTATGCAAAGTATACATTTGTTTCACCCTCAAAGCTTTTGGCCACAACTGTAGCATCTTAACACACTGTTGTCCATGAAGTTGGAATAAAATATTTTTACATTTTCTTATGAAATGATTTTGACAATGTGATGTATTCTTGATATATAAATGTAACTGGGACTCACTGAACCTGGTCAAAGGTGATTATTGATGTGTATGAATTGGAATAAAAGGAGGAATGTGTCTGAAAATCAAAGTATTCCAGCTGTGTATGTACATTATGTACATGAGTGGTTATGTACAGCTTCTCCAAAAACTCCAAGTCATTGGTTGTGTTTGATGCAGAAATTTAGTTTTGAATTGGAGTTAACAAATAAATCTGATGATGCACCAGCAGATTAGTGACTTCCCTAAAGTTGGCATCTTGGCTGGTCCTTTTTGTCCAAGACTGAGACGAAACAGAATAAAAATAATGTTGACTCCAAAACAAGGCTGAGACCTTCAAAAAGCAATCCCTGGTCTACACACATGAAACTTGATGTTGTACCCAATCAGCTCCGTTTTTGCCCAGTGTTTCTTGCAGTAAACTTATAAAATCTGTGAAATCCCACAGTCTGTAGGTGCTTTGACTCATAGGAGCTGCAGACTGTGTCATCTGAGGGGTATGACTTGCTGCTCCCTCATAATTGGTAAAACCGCTTTGTAACAGATGCACCTGCTTCTGTTGTGTGTGTGTGTGTGTGTCAAAGGACACAGGGGTTAAAACTAGCCCAGTAGGAGTTCAAACACACACCCGACATTGTGTGTCCCACTCCAGGAGTTATCTACGGTGGGTCACCTGCTGATCTGGGATAAGCTCAGTGGGATAAGCTGGGATGGTACAGCAAATCTAGCCTGCCTAACCTCCTCACCTCTGTTAAACACACACACACACATGCGCGTGCATGCTGTCAGCGGGGGTGACAGTGCAGTTAGGGTTAGGGATTTTGTTCAGCTGCTGGGGGGTGGCTGGATTGTTGCTATGGTGACATGAATAAATTTATCAGTAGGGGTTGTATTTAAGTCGCAGTCTTGTTAATGTCCCTGTTAGTGCCAAAGGAAAACGAGAGTTCGACAGTGTGATGCGAGTACCTGCTAAACAGGTGTAATTAAATTTCATTCACTAACTGTGTGACATGGCGACGGCAGTATTCTCATCTGACTGACTGGAATATCGCTGCCTCCGTAACCTCCCAAGCCCAACCGGGGTTCATTACTGTCTTATAAATCCTGACACTATGCAGCTTTGCAGGTTCGAAGGCATTTATGTACCTTCTAGTGAAGAAAAAAGAGATGCCAAAAAGCACAACAGAGGCCTAACATGGCCACGTTTGTTATGTGTTTCTCATTAATTTGATATCCTGCTGTGTGTGCTGTTTGGTTGACAGCCCAGTAAAGTGAGAAGTGACTGTAAAGAGCTAAAGATGCTGTGTGCTGAGGACGAACAGAGCAGGACCTGCTGGATGACGGCCTTCAGACTGCTCAAGGTATTTCATTTGCTGTTATATTCTTGTAGTTTTTCATGTATTGTAACTGGGAAATCTGAGTTATCTTTTCCCTTGTGTCTTCACAGTATGGTATTGTACTCTATCAGAACTACAATGTTCCCCAGCAGAGGAAGTCTAACCCCTCCCATTTCTCAGCGCCTGTGGTGAGGATCTGTCTGTGATCACCTTCTTACAACACCACTCTAATGCCCCCACTCAGGCAAAACCAATTCAGATTGATCCATTCATTAGCAGACAGCTAACTAGAACTGAAAACCAGTTAACTTCATGGCCAACCTGTGACCCGCCTCTTCTTCAGAGGAAACATGCATCCTCCAGTCAGAATCTGATCACTTTTACATTTTGCATTAGACGGATTTATGAAGTGCTGAAGCGAACTTCCATTCAATGATCACTGCCGCCCATTGACCTTTAGTTAAAGAGGTTAATTATGTTCTGTAGTAAAAGGCTTATGGGCCAGATTTAGGTCAGGCTGATCATTTAAACAAACAGCATTCTGTGGCAAAAGTACATCCTACACATAACATCTTATCCTGGAGGTATTTGAAAAAATACATTTACATAATATTTACACATACGTACATGCATTGAATAAAATAGACAACACATAAGGCAAATAGAAAATTTTGCACAAAAGTATGTATGGTATGCTGTGTCACCCAAACTAATCACCTCATGCCATGAGCTCAGTAAAGGTGATATAAGCTCCTTTAGGATGACTGCGAATTACACTAAGTCACAGATCTCCACAGCGTAGACTGAGTTTGTAACAATAACTAAAACTAAACCTGAAACGGCTGTAAAATAATACCCTATAGAATAAAAGGAAAAACAACTTTGAGAAAAATTAAAGCAAAATGAAAGATCAAATAACAAAATTAACACGATGAAGCAAAAATAATAATCATTGCATTTTGTTAGACTAGATATCTTTAAAGTAGGAAAATAGCTCAAATTTAAGCATGTTGTGCTTATTGTAATTGAAAACTTCAGTATTGACTGGAATATCAAGACAAAATTACAAACATTTATTTAATGTAAATGTTTTTAGGAAAAACATTTGCCTTAAACAAGATTTTTTGTGCTTTATTGAAATGCGTTTTTAGCTGCCATCCATTCCACTTTTTAAATTTCCATCAGTTGCACATTTCCTCATGACACCTGAGAAGCTAAAAATAAGCCAAAAACAAAGCTAAATCTATTCAATTACTCAATAAAATTATCTCACATAAAAATTAATAAAAGCTAAAATGGAACCCAAATCCAATAAACATAACTAAAGACTAAATAAAGAGCAAGAACTAATGAAAATTTCTAAATTATAAGTGTGATGTCTGATGTATGCATTCATTATTGTAGAAAATCGTGCTATATACTTTCTATATACGGATGATGAAAAATATGAATGTGAAATGTGCAAAGTAGCTTAATTATCGATTTTTTTTAACCATCAAAAGTAAATGAAGCACTGATATTTAATTTCATTGATTTTGAAAGTAAATTTCTAAGTTATTAATAAAAAGTGTATAATTTTAGCAGGGGACCTAGAAAGCCAGGACAGTATGTGCTTTTGTGGGTTGACTAAAGTGGGTCTGTGGAGACAGGATTTGTCATGCCCCAGTGAGTGTGTCTGGCTTGTTTGACCTCTGACCTTTGTCTGCCCACCCCTCCCTCCTCCACCCCACTCCTTGTGTGCCCCCTCCCCCTGCCCCTCCACCTCCCACCCCTCCCACTCTGCCACGTCTCCACACAGCGAAGTGTGTCTGAGAACTCCCTGGTCGCCATGGACTTTTCCGGACGGACCGGCCGCGTCATCGATAACCCTGTGGAGGCCCAGAGCGCCGCCCTGGAGGAGGGACAGACCTGGAGGGTAAGAAGAGGGATGGGACGGAGCTGATACCGCTTGGACAGTGGGTCAAGTCAGAACATTAAGAACAGAAGAAACAAGTTTTATCCAAACCAACTGTGTTATGGTTTTGGTCCTTTTCCATATTATACTTACCGCTGTTTCTCATTCTCTTCACTGAACTTTAACTCATGTCATGGATTCATGTCAGGTCTCACAGAGCTTGGAAAATCCTAGAATTCTCCTGTCAATTACTTTTCAGTTGTGAATCGTTTTATGGTTGGCTGGGGGGAATTCAAAGACAGTAAAAGAAATCGTTGTTTCCCAGGTTTTTTTTCCCAAAATGAAAAATAATCTAGTCAAGCTTGTTTTTCATTAGAAAAATAATCTAATTTTAAGGCAATAAATCTAAGTCTGAATTAAAGATGCAGGAGGGAAAAAAATTGAAGAATCTGAAAATACAGGCCTTTCCACAGCTCCTTTCTCTCTCTAAATTTAATATAAATGGCCTGATGTTGTTTCATAAATTGTTTAAAGTGAGGACACTCATCCAAGTTGAGATTCATAGTCGAGCAGTGGAGGTTTAGGTCCCATCTGACAACATCTGATCAGCAATTTGTAATTACACCTGCCAATCATGTGTTTAACCCTCCTATCTGTCTGAAAACACACTCGGTGATTAGACAAGATCAGGGTGTTTTGTGGTAAATTTTCTTCAGCCCAAAAGCAGAGATGCAGAAGCCTCATACCACTTGAATTATAATATCTCAGTGATGCTATAAAACTACCAAGATTTTCAAGAAGTGATGAAAATGGTTTACATAATATCCCAGCAGAAAAACAAGATTTTTTTAAGAGATGGTTGAGTTTCATAACTTCTAAATTCAAGTATATTAAGCGTATGATGAAAGATTTGCACCTGCTCGTGGACTTATGTGAAGATTGTGTTGGAGTCTGGACTGGTTTGCTCTGTCTTTTGTTATTGTCATCTAACCTCATTTCTCAGTTAACAACCGTCTCTGTTGCCCAAATCACCTTATGCATCAATTCTAGTATAAAAGAATTATTCCATAAAAATTCTTGTGGTCATGTGATTAACTATCTCCTCCCTGGAGCCCACAGGTAGATGCTGGGGTGGAAAAGAGGTAGCAACAGCAATGTAGTGCAGTGTCACTGGTGTGTCAGAGGAAAAGCTGGGAAATGTATGCAGTTTAAATAGATTTGCCCAAATGGAAGGTGTGTTTTGTAGATGGTGTGTGGACAGAGTGGCATAACAGTGGCGTATGTAGTAGTTCAGCTTGGGTTGCAGGCATTACTCCATATACACTCACTGGCCACTTTATTAGGTATACTTGTTCACCTGCATGTTAGTGTAAATATCTAATAGGCCAATAGGCCTCAGAGTGGTGAGGAAAGGTAATTTAAGTGACTTTTGAACATGGTTTCTGCTCTGGTCTACTGAGATTTCCATGCACATCCATCTCTAGGGTTTTACAGAAATTGTTCCAAAGTTATAGAGAAAGGCAGTAACAAGCAGCAGTACCTCAAATAACCACTGGTTAGAACCAGTGTACGCAGAAGAGCATCTCTGAATGGACAACACCTTGAATATTGAAGTAGATGAGCCACAGCAGCCACATACACACTCACTGGTCCACTTGATGTACCTAAAAAAGTGGCCAGTATATGCAGTAATCCATTTTTTATTCATCTGCAAAGAATTTTGGCACCTTTCCATAAAGAAAAGAAGGTCCAGGGAAATCAAAATAATCTCAGATCCATCAAGATGAAATGAGGGATTCTGGTCATGATGTAAGGTTCCACATGTTTCTTTTTTCCTCACAGAAACGGAGCCAGCGTATGAATGTTTTGGGCAGCCCCAGCCCACTGCACCCATCCTCTCTGAGCACAGGTACTCACAAAGTACTACACTGTTCACTTTCCAGAATAAAATAATAAATCTTATGGCTAAGTGGGTACAAGAAAGTGTGCAAAACACTGATTAGTCATCTACAAAATATCTTTCAGTCATCCATAGGACACAGGTGTGGTTTCATGGTCGCATAATGAGAGAAGAAGCCCATAAAATGATCATACAACAAGGCCAAGTAGATGGGTGAGTAGAGCTACAGTTCATGCATTAAAAAAGTTGGTGAGGTCATTTGAGGAGACCTGGTGGGTTTACTTCAATATATTGCTTATGTTTGTCACAGCTAAACGCTCTGGAAATAAAAGTTAAGAGTCAAGAAACTGCAGCATTTTCTTCTTTATTTAGGGGATTAATGTAAACTTCAACAGCTGATTTGAACATTTTAAAAAACATCCCAATTGTTGAGTTATAGTAGTTCTGTGCTGTATGATATTCGACCAACAGCAACAGTCAGTGAAGTATTTGCTCATTTAACTCTCACGTTCTCCACCAGGCTCTTCCTGTTGCGGGACAGTCAGAGTAACCCCAAGGCATTCGTGCTCACTTTGTGCCACCACCAGAAGATCAAGCACTTCCAGATCCTGCCGGTCAGTCACTTACAGTAACTACACAAACGCTGTCTTATTGTTGATGGTAGGGCTCAATGAAAAGAAGTCATTGTGAGGCAGATCGCACAGCTTTTCACATCATGAGATGCCATCTGGGTCAGTACATTCACAACATTCAGTCTGGTTGAACTAATCTCACAGAAATTTGTCGCTGCAAACCTCAAGTCGGCCCACCTTTCCTAAACTCTTTGAAATCCAGATGGATTTGATAAAACGACCAACGCTTTCCCAAAAGTGCTATTCTTAAAGTGTTTTTTTTTTTTTACATTAAAGACATCAACTCAAAGTGGTTCAGTCAATTTATTAAACACAACTTACTGCTGTAAATATGGAAGTTAGAAGCATGTATTATATTATCATCAAAAACTATACATGTTAACATTTATCAACCTGCTGAAATTACTTGATGGTGTTTGACATAACAGTGTTAGCAACATAGTTACAGGCAGTGGTTCTCAAACATTTTCTGTGTATTTAACCTTTATTTAACCAGGAAAATCCCACTGAGATTAAATACCTCTTTTCCGAGGGAGTTCTGGTCAAGATAGGCAAGGCAGATTTATTTGTATAGCACAATTCATACACAGGGCAATTCACAGTGCTTTACGAAAATGGAAAAGAGACAAGTTAAAAACACACCATTACAATTATAACATAATCAATAAAACATAAATAATAATCAAATTAAACAAAGTAAAAGAGAAGAGTGCAGATAGAACCCTTTCAGTTGTTCTATGCAGAGTTGAACACAGCTGTTTTCAGCCTGGACTTAAACATTGTCACAGTAGAGGTCTGTCTCACATCATCAGGAAGACTGTTCCAGAGTTTAGCTGCATAGAACTGAAACGCAGCTTCACCCTGTTTAGTCCTGACTCTGGGCACCAGCAGAAGACCAGTCCCTGAGGTTCTCAGAGTCTGAGATGGTTCATATGGGACCAACATGTCACAGATGTACTTAGGTGCTAGACCATGGAGAGACTTATAGACCAGCAGAGCTATTTTAAAGTCTAAAGCACAGGTGTCAAACATGCAGCCCGGGGGCCAAATCTGGCCTGCCAAAGGGTCCAATCTGGCCCGTAGGATGAACTTGTGAAATGCAAAAATTACACTGAATTTATTAACAATCAGTGAAAAAATAATTTTATTTCAGGTTCCATACATACACATATAAATCAATTAGATTTCAATTGGGTCAGACCAGAAAAATACTGTCATAATAAGCTATAAATAATGACAACTGCAGATTTTATCTTTGTTTTAGTGTAAAAAAAGTAAAATTACATGAAAATATTTACATTAACAAACTATCCTTTTACAAAAAAATGTGAATAACCTGAAGAAATATGAACAATGTGAAATGTTTTGAGGAAAGTAAATGCAATTTTATCAGTATTATGTGTATTTGTAATTGTAATGTAAGTTGTAATGCACATGTGTAAGTGATAAACTGAAAAACTGATGCAGAATATTGTTAAAACTGCACTTGTTTTTCTTCAGACATTTCAAGTTGTTGACGTTATTCAGATTTTTAAGGAAATGATATAGATATAAACATTATCATAATGTAATTTTACTTTTTTCACTGGTATTATTTTTCTGGTCTGGCCCACTTGAGATCATATTGGGGTGAATGTGGCCCCTGAACTAAAATGAGTTTGACACCCCTGGTCTAAAGATAGGCAGTAGCAAATACAAAAACATGTCAAAATTACATACAGTACAGGCCAAAAGTTTGGACACACCTTCTCATTCTTTGCATTTTCTTTATTTTCATGACTATTTACATTGTACATTCTCACTGAAGGCATCAAAACTATGAATGAACACATGTGGAATTATGTACTTAACTAAAAAGTGTGAAATAACTGAAAACATATCTTATATTCTAGTTTCTTCAAAGTAGCCACCCTTAGCTCTGATGACTGTTTTGCACACTCTTGCCATTCTCTTGATGAGCTTCCAGAGGTAGTCACCTGAAATGGTTTCCTAACAGTCTTGAAGAAGTTCCCAGAGATGCTTAGCACTTGTTGGCCCTTTTGCCTTCACTCTGCGGTCCAGCTCACCCCAAACCATCTCGATTGGGTTCAGGTCCGGTGACTGTGGAGGCCAGGTCATCTGGCGCAGCACTCCATCACTCTCCTTCTTGGTCAAATATCCCTCACACAGCCTGGAGGTGTGTTTGGGGTCATTGTCCTGTTGAAACATAAATGATGGTCCAACTAAACGCAAACCGGATGGAATGGCATGTCACTTCAGGATGCTGTGGTAGCCATGCTGATTCAGGTTGCCTTCAATCTTGAATAAATCCTCAACAGCGTCACCAGCAAAGCACCCCCACACCATCACACCTCCCCCTCCATGCTTCACGGTGGGAACCAGGCATGTAGCATCCATCCGTTCACCTTTTCTGCGTCGCACAAAGACACGGCGGTTGGATCCAAAGATCTCAAATTTGGACTCATCAGACCAAAGCACAGATTTCCACTGGTCTAATGTCCATTCCTTGGGTTTCTTGGCCCAAATAAATCTCTTCTGTTTGTTGCCTCTCCTGAGCAGTGGTTTCCTAGCAGCTATTTGACCATGAAGGCCTGATTCACGCAGTCTCCTCTTAACAGTTGTTGTAGAGATGTGTCTGCTGCTAGAGCTCTGTGTGGTATTCATCTGGTCTCTAATCTGAGCTGCTGTTAATTTGCGATTTCTGAGGCTGGTGACTCAGATGAACTTATCTTCAGCATCAGAGGTGACTCTTGGTCTTCCTTTCCTGGGGCGGTCCTCATGTGAGCCAGTTTCGTTGGAGCGCTTGATGGTTTTTGCGACTGCACTTGGGGACACATTCAAAGTTTTTGAAATTTTCTAGACTGACTGACCTTCATTTCTTAAAGTAATGATGGCCACTCGTTTGTCTTTACTTAGCTGATTGGTTCTCGCCATAATATGCATTCTAACAGTTGTCCAATAGGGCTGTCAGCTGTGCATCAACCTGACTTCTGCACAACACAACTGATGGTCCCAACCCCATCAATAAGGCAAGAAATTCCACTAAGTAACCCTGACAAGGCACAGCTATAAGTGAAAACCATTTCAGGTGACTACCTCTTGATGCTCATCAAGAGAATGCCAAGGGTGTGCAAGGCAGTCATCAGAGCTAAGGGTGGCTACTTTGAGGAAACTAGAATATAAGAGATGTTTTCAGTTATTTCACACTTTTTTGTTAAGTACATAATTCCATATGTGTTCATTTATAGTTTTGATGCCTTCAGTGAGAATCTACAATGTAAATAGTCATGAAAATAAAAAAAATGCGAAGAATGAGAAGGTGTGTCCAAACTTTTGGCCTGTACTGTATGTAAAACAAAAGCATAAGACAAATAAAACAAAAAAGACCAAATTTATTGGCACATTATGAAGAGGTCATATTCACAAAGAAATAATGTAAAGGTGCACCACCACCTTTCTTATTAGAGGATACAAACAAAGTAAAAAATGGATGAGACTAGTAGAGTCCTGAAAAAAGGACTGATTTCGTACTTTTGCTGTGTTGTGTTTGGTGTTACAACTTTAAGATACATCCACATTGGCTTCATTTTGGAGCTGAGGTCCTTGCCCCCTGTCTCTATGCAGTGAAATCTATACAAGTATTGCTCCTGGCTTTGTGAGGCCACATTGGCATCCAAACACAATGAGTGCTCATTTGTTTTGGCATTTTGGGCCCTCCTTATGCCCTGTGGGTTTCCTCTGGGTGCTCCGGCTTCTTGCACCTTCAAAAACAGGTATACATAGGTTAATTCTCCAGTCAGTGGCCTTCACTACAGCACTGATGAAGGCCTGGAGTTGGTCCCCAATACCTGTCAATGGATGCTCCCTGCTCCTAATGTGCTCAGTGCTGATGCTAATGCTAATGCTAAGTGTATAGGGGAAAATGCTGAGACCGAATTTCCTTATACGGATAATAAAGTGACTTAACATAATTAGGAAAGGATTGGGAAGAAATGTTCAAATCTGGACACAAATTAACAGTCCAACATGGAGGGAGTTTGAATGGAAAGTAAAGATGTGTTACTTTAACACTCCATTTGTCACTGCAAAATATAGTAAAGCATCAGATTTATGTTGGAGGAACTGTGGAGTGGTGGGTGACTTCACTCATGTATTTTGGGATTGCCCACATATCAAAGATTTTTGGAGGTGTGTGAAAACAGAAATAAAAAGATTTCTGGATATTGACCTACATCTTGACTTAACCCAGTATATACTTGGAACATTACCTGAAGATCTTATAGACAGAGATTGTAGCTTTTTATTGAAAGTCTTACTCGTAATAGCAAAGAAAATGATCACAGTTAACTGGCTGAAGCCACACACCCCCAACATAACGCTATGGATAGACAAAGTAAAAAAAGGTTGTTATTATGGAAAAAACTGGTGCAAGATTACAACTGAAACTAGAAAAATTTGAGAGAAAATGGAAACCAATAATTCAAACGATACAAGAGCTCTAAATACCTTTTTTTGTTTTTAATATTGCTCTTTTTATTTACTTACACATGTTGCTTTTTAGTAGCTCAATTATTTTATTCTATTTCTTTTCCTCAGTAGCACCTGTTTTGGTTTTGCAAATATACTTATCTGTGCTGGTGGAATATTGAAAGTCAGATTTCAAGAATGTTGTTGGTGTCTGTGTAAATTATATATGGCCTTGACTTGTTTGTGACCTGTATGTAAAAGGTGTAGTATAAGTAGTTATGAGTGAAAGTAATGTGACATGGATTGAGTGATTTGTAGACTGAGGCTGGTGTGGTTTTTGTACATCTTCATGTGTTTTATATTGGAATAAATAAAAAGTTAAAAAAAAAACAACAAAAAAAAAAAAATTAGAAAAGATCTGGGACTAGTTTTCCTGGTTCTTTGCAGATGAAGGTGGTCTTCAGGCTACCACAGGGAAAAGGGGTATCAGTAGTGACGTTAACATTGGCTTAGAGTTTAGTGTTACATTTGTGTCAGTATTTCAGAATAAAAAACTATGCATGTCGTACTGATGGTTTCCTGTCCTCTTCCCTCCCTCCTGAAGTGTGAAGAGGACGGTCAGGTGTTCTTCAGCCTTGACGACGGCGCCACCAAGTTCACAGACCTGATCCACCTGGTGGAGTTTTACCAGCTGAACAGAGGAGTGCTGCCCTGCAAGCTCAAACACCCTTGCACCGCTGTGGCCTTGTGACAACCCACCCTCCCACCTCCATGTATTCCTTCATCCCTTTTTGCACACCTTTTACCCTGAGATCCTGCCCCCGTGTGCCCCTTCCTCACAATGCAATGAGGCTGAGGAGACAGAGAAAAGTTAAAGTCACGTTTTGGGGATGTGAAGAACAGCTCGGCAGGGGATGGGGTTTGATTTCCCCATAATACACTGTGGTTTTCACCACCTTATGGCTTTTTGGATGTTTGAATAAGAACTGTTCAGATAGTCCAAGCATTACAGAATGTGGACCCTGCAGTTGCCCAACTCCTGCGTTGTTCTCATGGGGACTCATGGTTATTTTCGTGCTGTTTTGACCGTGACCAGTGTGTAAGAGAGCATGCATCATGACTAAACAGACAGTGTAGATCTGTCCAGCAGGAGTTCTGCAGGTCTCTCTCGGATGGGATCCTCCCTGAAAGGCCCTCCCCCCGAACCTTCAGACCTTCACCCTCCCTTTCCCCCCTCCCATCTTCCAGGCCTGATAAGCTGTGGTGCCTGTCCCATCGGCGGGAAGCGCCACCCCTCTGACTTCCTCATTGATCATCAGGGATGGACGGGAACCTCTCTGGGTCTCATCAAACTCGATCCAGGAGTTTTCTCAACCTGTGCAGTCCAGTCTGGATAAGCTGACACCCTGCCCACCCCTATCCCCCCATACCCTCCTGCACCCCAGCCCTTACCCAAGCGGACTCGACGTGGCCTCAGTGATCTCTGCTGTGTCTTGTCCTACACAAGCCCCTGGTGCGACCCAGCCCCAAGTCCCGCCTCCACACAAGCTCAGAGAAAAGTCAGGAGAAAAGAGAAGTAGCTGAAGGCAAGATAAGCAGAGCAGTGGCGAGGGTTTGCTGAAAGGACAGAGGAATCTTTATCAGGAAGGCTGGAACAAGCCTCTCTTGTAGAGTTGATTACTTGATGTCATTTTAATGCTGTTTTATTACTGTTGATTCAATGCAGAACTAGTTTTGCACTCCCAGGCAGACAGACAACAGCTGTTCTCTTTAGCTAAATGAAGCTGCCTGCTCTCTGGTTCGTCATCCTCCGCTTCCTCCTCCATCCCCGCTCCCTCCCTCCCTCCGCCCCCTCTCTTTCTGGAAAGCATGCATGTGAATTTCCACCAGCTCTGATTGGATTACAGTGGCGTGGGAGAAAAGAGAGTCATGGCTAATTGTGCAGTGCCTTTCAGAAAGGTTTGGGAATCTGTCGGACCTCGGTGTGGCCAGCGCCAACATGACCACGCCACAGTGAATGTGCTCCGGAACCAGCTGCAGCAGCATCCTGAGACTGTGAGGAAGAGGAGGAAGACTCCTGAAAGTGTGGCCCCCTCAAGCTTGTACCACTTAAGTCATTTTTTTTAACATCTGAGCGGCCAAAATCTGTTGTTTTCACAGTTGGTGAATTTGTCTTGAATGTTATTTTCTTTTCCTAAGTCTGTTCTGAGCTAACTGCTTGCACGTCTGTCCTGATTTGAGTGGAGATACTGACCACTGTTCCTCCAACCAGAAAACAATCAGTCAACAAAAACCCTCCCGAATCTTTTTGGGGATGTTTAATAATGAACTTGAACTGGAAACTAATGAGTGCCTCTCGCCTTAAGTGAAAATTGTGACTAACAAATTGAAGCTAAATTAAAAATGCACGTACGATAAAAGATTTTAACAGAATGGAGCAACATCAGAGAATGATTGTGTTTAAGGTGCAATGTGTAGCATTTAGGGGAGGGGTCAATAACTTTTACAGTGACCTGAAACAAGAAAAAAAAAATCCGTCTAACATATTCAACCCCTTCTACATTTTACCTGCAGGTGGCTGCTCTGTGGTAGCCTATTTATGATTATTTTGTTAGTTAAGTTTTCATTTCAACTACCATTTGGTGCATTTATAAAATTATACTACGACAAAGAAGAAAACAGTTGAGATTTTTACTGTTTTTATTGCTTGTGTCAGTTCCAAAACAAGTAAACAAAAAAATTCCAGTGGCATTTTTATAGGCTTACAGTGAAAGAGTTTGGCAAGAAATATGTAGTGTCTGACATTTTGATTGATGAAATTCTTAAAAAAAAACAAAAAAGGTTTTACCACATGTACATTCTGCACATTTTTACACATGGACAATGTAAGAATAGCTTGAATTCACAGATTCAGAGTCATTCAGGTCATTATATTCCTTATGTTTTCTGGGGCCATGGACAAAACCTGAAGGGCCACATTTGGCTCCAGAGCCGTGGGTTGTAGACCCCTGATTTAGGGAGTTCTGTTTTGACAAGTATTTTCAGAATTATGTTTTCATTGTAATAAGAATAAGCCATCACTTTGCTACAGTATAGAACCAAACTGTCATATTCTGTAGTGACTTCTATGTGTAAAGGAGGATGGTTGCATTCTTCAACTCCACCACTGGATGCCACTAAATCCTACACATCGCACCTTAAAAGTTTCTGTGAAGCATCCACTAGAAAGAAACTGAGAAAACAGGTTCATCTACTGGTGATGTACCTGGTATTTCTGGACTGACTTTCTCCTTTTGGTGCTGTATGTTTCTTATTTTTGCAGACATCTAAATGCAGAAGCTAAATGGGTTTGGTAGATTGATTGTGGCGTCAAAGAATTCAATTAGACCTGAGGTGCAAAACGCCGTCACCAGCAGGAGTGGACTCAGTAGACCAGAATGCAGGGCAGTATGCTGTCACTGAGGGGCTGTATACTTGAGGCGAACTTAACAAATAATTGTTCTGCAACTTTTTGATAATCAGTTTAGTCATTAATTTCACAAGAAAGAAGAAATGCCAAAAACCTAACAATTCCAAATTCCTTGCTTCCTTATTTTACATTTTAGTTTAACTTACCATATGTCGACTTTGGACTGGTTGTCAGACAAATTATGGACGTTTTACAAACCAAACATTTCAATAAAACAGTGTAACTGACAATGTAAATACCCAATAATATTAAGTGAGGTGGTAGTAGACCATGGAGGTCTAAACATGACCATAGAAGCCATTATGTGTAGCACTTTGAAGGTTTCAGATTTTGGCGCCCTCTAGTGGACATCAGAAAAGAAACTTGGATCAACAAAACAGTGAATGAGAATCAAAGTCAAAAGGTTTTCAATGAAGCTCATTTTTACTACAAACTAAAAATAATGTGTTGAAGCCCATTTCTGCCACTTTGATGAATAGAAAATCCTGTCAATGAGACGTATGATTCCACCAGACAAGGAAAAAAGTAAATTATTTAACAAAAAACACAGATTCAAACACAAATTATCAAAGAGAAAAAAAAATATAGTGAACAGCTAAACATGAAGTGTGGGCCAGTTGGTGTGGTTCTGTTATCTCTTTTGAGAATAAGTAGCAAATGGGTGATATTCTCATCTATCTTTATTTGTTATTATTTCAGTTTCAGACCAGGTTGAAACAGTTTATAAAAGACAACAATGTTTTATAAAAGTTTTTTTAATGAAAATTTGATCTTTTCTGAATCAATGTGCATGAGATTTGCATGGATTACACTGTTATATATTTGTCCAAGCCAGTTTTCCCTAAATTTGAGTCTAATTCTATTTTTCAATTTAATATCTTAATATTTCACAATAATGATTAACAAAATTAAAAGCATTTATTGTAATATTTTGGGATTATCATTATTTTGACACACTTTCTTTTATGATGTCAAAGTGGCAGAAATGGGCATCCATACCCACATCCATACATTCACTTACAGTAAAACTCCTCATAGAGCAGTTGATTTATTTTCTATTAATGTGTCCATCACTGTCCTGCCAGTATCTGAAGGAAAAGTGAAACACCACAACAGGCAGAGAGGTTAGAGATAGAGTGTAGAAACTGCTTTGCTCTTATTGGACTGGTTCTAAATGCTGTGCGACCATTGAATGAAAAGCTGCCGTCATGTGACATAAAACCTGTGGCAGATTTAACCTTGACCTCTGGCTGCACCTCCTGTCCATCCTGGGCCGGGTTCACAGTGAGCAGGGTTACCATGGCCACCAGGCATCGCCGACCGGTAACCCCTACTGTCATTGACACACATTGACCACTGCCGCTGCCAGTCGACCAATCACAGGACGCGACTGACTCACCAGCTCTGCGCTCCACCAATCAGGCCTTCTTAGTCAGCCAGGGCAGATTCTCCAGGGATTGGATAATGCTTGAACCCCCCTGCCCCCTTTCCCACCTGTGTCCAGCCTGTAAGCTATGACCCTGTGGTGAATAAGTGTGTTTTTGTGTGTGTGTGGATGGCCAGACTGTTATATTCACTATTCAGGATTGCTAACTCTGCTGGTTATCATACTTGCCTTTTTTTTTCTTTCTTTTTTTTAAGAGAAAGATGCTTTTCAGCTGGAAAAAGTTGAGCAAAGTTGTGGAGACAGACAGGAGGTTTGGCTGGAGCTATCCCAGCATTCCCAGTTCAAAACAAACAAAAAAAAATTAAAGAAAGAAAACACACTTGAGGTTCTTTCCTGTCTGTCAGAGGTGATGTGAAGTCACATTACTGTGGGTCTGTGGGGACGATTCACCGTCCTCTCTTCCTCTTCCTCCTCCTCCCTCCATTTTTAATCACTGTGCTACAATGCAATCCTATACACAAGTCCGAGTATATGAAAATACCAGTATACAGTATCATTTGTTTTCTAAGTATGTGAAGCTATGGAGAAGACGTAGATCTAACACTGTACCTAGGTCACAGATCACTATGTATGGGGCGTTATGCTTTTGCTCATAACTCCGTGTAAAATGAAGAATGATTTATTTTGTCCTTTTTTTTTTCCATTATTTGATTGATTGTGTGTATATTGACATTATTGTGTATTTTCTTTGGTTTGCCACAAAATGACCTTTTATATAAAAAATATACCACAGTATATACAGTATTAAATTAAGCTGTTTTTTTTATTTTAAGAGATCAAACTGGATTTTTGGCTTGTGTCAAATTTCTAAACATCAGTTGTGTGTATAAGCTGACAGGCTGTCGGAGTCTGCAACTCTGCCAGTGTCCAATACCATTTTTGTTTCCATCTTTTGACTATTCCTTCTGCTTCACTCACTCACTAACCTTCAGTTTTAAGGAAACACTCCAGTAAACGTGTCGAGGTTGAGTATTAACCTTATACAAACACACACACACACATACAGTGCAGTGGATTTTTATCAAGAGCACACATCAATACTTAACCCTTGCAGCTTTGACATTTAGACACAAGTAGTGCAACTATACGCTGTAGCTCCAGAGGGTTGTGCATTTCATTATTTCCATTTACTCAGATTTCAAGGTGCATAACAACGTTCTTTTTTTTTTTTTTTTTTTTTTTTTTTTAACTAAGCCTCTTGTTGCAGCAGGTGCCTCTTGTTTCTAAACAGTAACAAGTTCTTAATAATCAGCATCCGTCCACCGCATTCACTTCCAGTTAGCTGCGACTGAAACATAATCCTACTGGAACTAAATCCTAACGTCAGGTCAACGTTGCACAGAAGTTTCATCGACAGTGTGGGTGCAAGTGAAACTGACTCAGTGTTGGTTATGTTTTGTCTTGGGTTGAAGTCATCATAAGCTGAAGTAAATAAATATTTCAGGGAAAGAAAAGAGCAAATGAACCAGTTTTGTTTTTTTTTCTCCAGATAACCCCACTGTGCTTTGCTTCACTCTGTAAAAACGTCTGTACGGCTCCTGGATCTACATTGTATCCTGTTCAGGTATTTTTGTACAAATAAGGGACTGATATATTCTCTGTTTATTGGAAATTAGAATAAAAGACAACATTGCTATAAACCAAATGACTGGACTGGTGCTGTGCATAATTATTATTATTTTCATGTACTACAAGGTAACGAGTAAAATTAATAAACCAGCCAAAAAAACAGCATCTCTACTGTAAAAAATATATTATGAAAGCTGCAAATACTGGATATAGCATGAATGTATATTTTGTATGTTTATTTATGCAGTTTTTAATGCGAGCTGTATACACTGCATGGCAAAAAAAAAAAGAAAAAACATCACTTGGATTTAACTGAGTAAATTCAAAGTTCAGTTCCTTCCAATGGAAAATTAATGCGGTGATTAATATGTTTCAGCTGCATCAAGTTCTTTAACCTTGTAGCAACCAGTAATTTAATAACCTTGATAAATTGTGTTTCAGCCAATAACTTAATAAGTTATTACAGTAATGGCAAATTATTAGATTATTGGCTTTATTACATTTCAAATGGACAAAGTTATTAAGTTACTGGCCATTATTACATTATTGTTTATTATAAACTGATGCAGTGAGTAGGATCTAAATTCTTAAACGCCCATGTCAGAGAACTTGTGCTTCTGGAAAGGATACAACTCTGACTCATAAGAGTCCAATTATTGGAATCAAGCAAAGAGATTTACTAAGGAGATGTGTGAAACTGGCAGAATCAGTAAAACTGAACCAGTGGCTGAACTCATAGAACACATCCCCTCTCTCCGCTATACACTGTCTCTAAAAAAGAGAAAAACAAAACTGGTCGATGTGTTATTAAAACCTGGAAGGACAGTCATGAACCAGCATCTTTTAAGAGAAATATGGTTAACAAAAAAAGCTTAAATGATCATGACCAAACACTTAAATGTTCGGTGAAACTAAATCATAAAAAAAAGAAATTACAATGTGACATTAGAACTCAAGGTTATGTTTAATATCTTAGCTATAGTTAATAATAGTCTAATGTCACTGATTCTTGAGACATTGGAAAAAACATGTTCCACGAAGAAAATAGTTAATTCTGTTGAAAATGAATAATATTTTCATAGTAAAAATAGTCAGGGTTGATCTTGGTCTTTTTCACAAACGTAATCTTTTTTTCTATAAGTTTGTTTTGATTTAATGAATTTTGTGATCATATGTTTGCTCATTATCCACAAAATGAGTTGTCCACAGACAAGAGATTATCACTGAAAAACTCTTTTTAAATGAATAAAATACCAGATGAAATAATAGAGTGAAAAATCCCTTGAAAACTAAGAACTTTCATTAATATTTACTATTATTTTGCAGTTCCTCAAAATGTATCCCATGTTTCTGTCAACACAGTCAGATATACTGTATATCCTCCTCAGATCCAGTAAGTAAAAGTTTTGCTTTTTTACATTAAATAATTGCCTTGATTAGAAACAGCATGGTGCAACAGTTTTTTCAGATACATTTTTATATTATATTTATATTTTATGTTATTATTATTATTATTATTATTATTATTATTATTATTATTATTATGTTCTTTTAAATTTTTTAAGTAAAGCAGTGAAACTCTTGTCCATTACAGAGGACAAAAATGCATTGCTGGGTCCTAGTATTTAAAAAAAGAAAAATAATAATAAAATAAAATAAAAAATCAGGCAACCGCATGGTCACCTATATTCCCAAGGACCCTCTTTGCCCACTTTTCAGATCTACAATAGGCGGCACGTCCACTCAGGCTCCAGTAAGTTTTCTGTTTCTTTCTAAGTCTTTGCGTATGTATTGATATCTTTAGTGTCACAACATCGTCTCTTTTATATCGGAAATATCACATTGAATTATTGCATACATTTATTCATTTTAAGTAGGGATAATGGTAACTAGCACCCAAAGCTAACAAGCTAATGTCCTATATCATATAAAACAGAGGCTTGAATATAAATTATTACTAATATGGCTTTTCAAGTTTCATCAAACTCTTTATTTACTTTAATCATTATTTCTCCTATATTTTTCTCATACAGACCCAAAATACATGCAAATTGTCGTTGCTGAACAATACTATTTATAGAGGGTATGCATGTGACGTCACCGCGGGTACGCCCACTGAGTGGCAGAAAGAGGGAGATGAGTGACAGCGTTGGCTTTAATACTGTCTAAACCAGGGGTGTCAGACTCATTTTAGTTCAGGGGCCACATTCAGCTAAATTTGACCTGAAGTGGGTTGAACCAGTAAAATAATAATATATAAATAATGTCAACTCCAAACTTTTCTCTATGTTTTAGAGCGAAAAAAGTAATGTTACATTATGAACAGGTTTACATCTACAAACTATCCTTTCAAAAGATGTGAAAAACATGAACTGAAAAAAAAACAAGTGTAATTTTAACAATATTCTGCCACAGTTGATCATTTATCCATGTACATTATAACTTACAGATCACAGTGGATCTACAAACACACAAAACATTTAATAACAGACAGAATATTGTTAAAATTGTACTTACTTCTCTTAAGACATTTCAGGTTATTCACATTTTTTTTTTGCAAAATTATACTTCGTTTTAGTGTACATACATGTAAATATTTACATTTACACAGAAAAAAATTTGAAGTTATTATTATTTATATGTTGTTATGATAGTATTTTACTGGTCTGACCCACTTGATATTGAATTGGTCGGAATGTGGAACCTAAACTAAAAGGATTGTTCATATCTTAGTGTGATTTTTGCATTTCACAAATTCATCCCAGGGGCCGGAGTGGACCCTTTGGCGGGCTGGATTTGGCCCCCGGGTCACATGTTTGACACCTGTGGTCTAAACTTAAGAACAATATTCAATAAAAATGGGGAAGAGCTGTTGTGCGATTGATTGTATGAACAGGTTTGAAAAGCAGTCAGAGCTGTCGTTTGTTTCAGGTAAAAATAGCGATAATCCCCTACGTCCTGGATGTCTGGATACGCGATTTCAGGCCACATGTCAATGTTTGTGGACCACTTGTTCTTTGGTAGCTCGTATGGATCCATGTCCAGTCCAATTGTCCTTAATTTAATTTCATATTTCACATTTTCCTGGTCTTGCTGTGTTTACTGCTATACTCCGTTGGTTTTTGCCCCTCAGTCTGACTTAGAGGGGCGTGGCTCAGGGGGGAAGTGATGTATTTGCATACCCTCTATACCAGGGGTGTCAAACTCATTTTAGGTCAGGGGCCACATTCAGCCCAGTATGAGCTCAAGTGGGCCGAACCAGTGAAATAACAGCGGAAAAAAGTAAAATTAAATGATCATAATGTTAGTATCTACAAAAATATGAACAACATGAACAACTGGAAACATCTTAAGAAAATCAAGTGCAATTTTAACAATATATATTTATTATTAGATTTTTTTTGCTTAATTCAAGATTTTTTTTTTTTTTTGCTTAATTCAAGATTTTTTTTATTTTGCTTAATTCAAGATTTTTTATTTTTGCTTAATCCAAGATTTTTTTTTGCTTAGTTCAAGATTTATTTTTTTTTTTGCTTAATTCACAATTTTTTTTTAACATCTACAAAAATCTGAATAACACGAACAACTGGAAACATCTTAAGAAAACCCAGTCCAATTTTAACAATATTATGCCTCAGTTTATCAGTTTATCATTTACACATGTGCATTACAACTTACATTACAATTACAAATGCACAAAACATTTAATAATAGGCAGAATATTGGTAAAACTGCATTTATTTATCTTAAGACATTGCAGGTTTTTCACATTTTTTGTGAAATAACAGTTTTTAATATAAACATTTTCATGTAACTTTACTTTTTATTTACACTAAAACAAAGATAAAATTAGCTGTTTTCATTATTTATAGGTTTAATATGATAGTATTTTACTGGTTCTGACCCACTTGAGATCTAATTGGTCTGTATGTGGAATCTGAATTAAAATGATTTTGACATCCTCGATTGTTAATATCTTCAGTGTAATTTTTGTATTTCACAAATTCACCCCACGGGCCAGATTTGGCCCCCGGACCACATGTTTGACACCCATGCTCTATACCATTTTTAACCATTTAACTGCTCTGCAGCTGGTTGTGCTCCATCTGTGTGTCATGCAATAAAATGTCTGTTCATACATTTAGTCACTGTGGATGTGGGTGGATAGAATATTGTGAGCCTTCAATATTCATCTCCAATGACTAAAACCAAATGACAATGAATTTAACCAGCATTTAACCCAATTAAACATTAAATTCACAGGAATGTGCCCCAATTTCAAGGCAATTTCATTAACCCGACTTTTGTTTTTTATAAAGGTATGACTAGGCAGCAGCTACAATGCATCTGGAAAGTATTCATAGATTTTTTTTTAAAATACATGTTCTTGTGTTACAGTCCTATTCCAAAATAGATTGACTTATTTTTACTTCAGTATTCTACTCACAATGCCTCACAATAACAGGGTGAAAAAAGTTTGACACTTTAGCAAATGTATTAAAAATAAAAAACAAAAATATAAGTATTCAGACTGTTTGCCATGACACTCAAAATTGAGCTCAGGTGTGTACTGTTTCCATTCATCATGCTTCAGATGTTTCCTCAGCTCAGTTGGAGTCCACCTGTGGTCAGTTCAGTTGATTGCACATGATCCAGCAGTCAGGCCTGTTTGTAGAGTGGACAGACGGAAGCCCCCTCCTCAGTAAAAGGCATCTGAAGGACTCTCAGACCATGAGAAACTAAATTCTCTGGTCTGATGGACCACAGATTGAACTGTACGGCCTGAATGCTAAAGCGTCATGTCTGGAGGAAATTGTCAACCGCTCATCACCTGCCCAACACCATCCCTACAGTGAAGCATGATGGGAAAGATGAATGCAACAGTATACAGAGACACCCTTGATAATAACCTGCTCTGGATTATGACTGGGGAGAAGATTCATCTTTCAGTAGGACAGCGACTCTAAGCATACAGCCAAAATGACAAAGCACAGGCTTCTGTTACGACTCTGTGAATGTCCTGGAGTGGCCCAGGTAGACCCAGACCTGAACCCTATTGAGCATCTGTGGAGCGTCTGAAAGTGGCTGTGATCCCCATACAACCTGATGGAGCTGGAGAGGTTCTGCAGAGAACAGGAGAAACTGTCCAAAAATAGCTGTCGAGTTTGTAGCAGGGTCATTCCATCCCAAATCAACCAGATTTCAGAAAGTGCCCCGCATGACCCCCTCAGAAAATTCTGAAAAAAATCACACTTGTTCATCTACCAGATAAACAAACACATCCAAAATGTTAATGTCATATCTGTAATAGTTTAGGAGATACAGCCCTTTGAAAATTAATGTTTGTTTTTTTTTTATTTTGCAAATTTGCTTTTCAGCCAACTTTGAGGAGCTCTGTCTTCTTAGGTGTTCAAGCCACACTGCTGAAACTTACTGTCTGGGGTGAAATCCCCCTGAAAAGACAATATTTTGCATCAAAATAATTGTAGATGCCTTCATGTTTGGTCCATGAGGCCTTGAAATCAGGCGAAAAGGCTAATTCTTCCAAATGTCCTCTCTCTTCAGGCTTGCACTGTGCCATAATGGATGAATGTACAGACCTAATTTTTTTGCATGGATTCTTATGGTCAAGATGCAACAATATACTGCAAAAAGACTACATTTCAATGAAAAGTGTTGCTGTGAGGCAATGAATAGTTCCTGAAAGTTGGCCGAAAAGCAAATTTGCAAAATAAATAAAAAAAAACACATTAATTTTCAAAGGGCTGTATCTCCTAAACTATTACAGATATGGCATTAAAATTTTGGATGTGTTTGTTTATCTGGTAGGTGAACAAGTGTGATTTTTTTTCTGAATTTTCTGAGGTGGTCATGTGGGGACCATTGGTTGAATTGCCATGGAATTACCCAGCATCAGACTCCACCAGACTTGAAGCTGTAATTGCTGCCAAAGGTGTATCAACAAAGTATTGAGCAAATGCTGTGAATACTTATATAAATGTTATATCTTTGACACTTTTGCAGATGTATTAATAATAATAAAGTCTTTTTCACTTTCTCATTATGAGGTATTGTGTGTAAAATTGAGTTAAGATGTAATCTATTTTGGAATAAGGCTTTAAAACAGTATTGAGCTGCGAATACTTTCCAGATGTACTTTATCAGTGGAGGAGTGAAAGGGAAGAAACAGGAAAAACCAAAAAAAGAGAGACTTCAGAGAGAAAATATAATGAGGTAAAGGTAAAAGAGAAAGGAAAAATGGAAGAGAAAAAGTAAATATGGATTAAGATTGTAGAGATGTAAAACAGAGTTAGAGAAAGTTGTGGAAATTAATTTAAAAAAAGTCAAAAGAACGTAGTGGGTCCAGGTGTTTGTTAATGAAATCATAATGTTCACAGAATGAAATAAATGTTTAATTATTTGTTGCAAGAACACTGACTTGAGTGAAAATGTTGGAATTGTTTGTAATAAAGCCACTGTCAAATAGATTTTTATTTGTTTTAAGTGAATATGATTATAATGTGTTTTATCTTTGAGTTATCAAAGTACTTGTCACTTGAAAACTTAAAATGCGTATTTTTTTGTGGAAAACTGTCACTGTTTAAAGCTAAACATGAAAGTTGTTCAACGCAGTTTCATGATTAAGAATAAGTGAACCAGTAAAAAATAAACAAAACTGAATATTCAGTATTTAGCAGCATATTTCTGTAAATATGGTGTCGAAGTCAATAGTTTAAAGCTCAAAATTTATATTAGATTATATTTAGTATTTATTTACTTAATAAATAGGAGTAATCAGCTTTTTGTTGTGTGACAGTGTTGACAAAAACAAAGTAAAGACAGGAAAAATACGTATGTTTTGAATAAATTATAAAACGAGGAGATTCCATTACATTAAAGCTCACAAACCAAGAACTGATTCTGTGACCATAAGACTTAAGGTTTCATAATTTTTATTTATTTTTTTTAACTTTTAATTTGATTTATCCAAATCCTCAGTCAGTCATGTTTAACTGTGTGTAATGGGATGAGTAGTAAGACTGAAGTTCCCTGTAATAAAGTCAGTTCACCTTTAAAAGTCAAAGTAAAAGCATTTCCACAATAACTAGAAGCACTCGGAGAGCGCAGACCTCCGCCAAGGCTGATCAATGGCGCCCCCCGTGGGCCCCCCCACCCCCGATCACCACCAAAATTTAATAATTTCTTCCTTATCTCATTTCCAACAAACCCTGAAAATTTCATCCAAATCTGTCCATAACTTTTTGAGTTATGTTGCACACTAACGGACAGACAAACAAACAAACAAACAGACAAACAAACAAACCCTGGCAAAAACATAACCTCCTTGGCGGAGGTAATAATAATAAAATAGTGTAGCCTTAAGAAAACCACTTCAGTGAGGATAGTCAGAAAAAGGTTTCAGTTTGATAAACAGCATAAAGACTGGCGTTTCAATTTTTTTTGCATATATCTCTTAAACCACTTGAAATCTGATCAAAATTACCAAATGTTCAATAATTTCCTGTATTTTAACCCATTAAATGCCCATTGAATGTGATGCCAATTGCTTAATAATAATAACAATAATAATAATAATAGTAATATTAATACTAATAATAATAATAAATGATTTTACCTGTTAGAGGGATGCGGTGTTTTATCAGTCTTGGACGTGTCAAAGATTAGCAATAACACTGATGTTGCATTAGTAGTTTTTGTTCAGCGCAGGACCCTCATGGCAAAACATGCCTCACCAGTTTACACTGGAACCCCATTTTATTAATCTCATGAAAACTACTGATGTAATGAAAAACTAAAATACATGCCATAAGCTTTAACACAGCCATAATAATCACCAAATCAAAGAAAAATGACAGATGTACCTCGGGGTCCATAAACATTAATGTTTTTGGTGTTCTCTATATATTTCATGAATGTGTGTAAAATGCAGTTGTTCAAACAAACACAAAATAAACCAGACAGGATACTTAACAAAACAAAATATCAAACAAGGTACAAAGACGGAAATGTGTTCAATATTTTTAATTTCCAAATAACTGATGGCAAAATGAGAATATTTACAAGAAAATATGTATGATCTGTACAAAAAATATACATGCAAAGATAGAAAACAAATGGCAAACATGTAACTTATGAAACAAAAAAACACTGGAAACACATAACAAAAAGACAAACAATGGAAAAAAAAACCTAAACTGAGGTATTCAGTCCAAGTTTCCTTGTTTTTAATGGCCTTTGTACACTGAAATAAATAACGGTAACAAGAGGGCTGTGGTTTATGTTCATCGCCCTCCTGTCCTCTTGGTGGATTCATTCAGGACTCTGGGATTAAACCAGCTGGTGTGTGTTTTCATTTCCAAAACCACTGGTCAGCAGTTGTTTGTTTTAGGATGTTTTTTACGTGTGAAACAGGGATTTCTAAAAGAGATTTTGGCAATAAGTACTGTATCTGTACATACGTTTAGAACACCATTGAACAAATGATGTATAAAAGTTAAACTAGAACACTTTTCTCCTAAATCAACACAGGAGATGAAGCACACTAAAGTTCTTCCAATTGTGTTTTTAACCGGTGTAAACAATTATTCTACATGGTCAGAGTGAAACAGAATCACAATAAAGTATTATAAAGCTAGAGCGACTTTGGTGTACCAATACTACATAGGCATACAGTACAAAAAGTGTTAAATTAGTTTTGATCAAACCGTAATATGATTGTAGATGGTGACCTCTAAGTGGCCTGGCCTGGAAGTCATAATACTCAAAGATCAAATAAACACAAACTACCAGCAGTGCTTGCAGTACCAAGTACATGCTTTTCTCTAGATTTATTACAGATACAACAGATGTCTTCATAAATAGTTGCATAAAATGTTAAAGCCGCAACATTGCACATGATAATCAAACATAACATACAATGAGTGCATTTACAGTAATTCGTCTTCCTCTGCCTCCACATTCACTCCATCAGATTGGTGATGAGCGCTGCCGCCCAGAAGCAGGAATCTGTCGTGAATGTGAGGAAAAGAAGGCAGAACGAGTCTATGTACAAGGTAAGGCTTAAACATCTCAGAACTGCGCAACACAAGTTTTGTTCTAGGAAAAGCAAATGATGAATGTCTATTGGTTCTTCTTAGACTGGACAGTGCAGCATAGTTACTTGCGACATGGTCATCATGGTATCTTAGATTAGTTACATTATGTAAGCGCAGCCATCAAAAAGCTCTGATCAGACGTATAAATGTCTCAGTAAAGTCGAGAAGCTCAGTCACCGTCTCCAGGATCCATGTCAACACAGTCCAAAGTAGCACAGCAACTTTCATCTGAGGACAATTTTCTACGCTTTTTTTTTCCTGGAAAGGCAGAGACAGTAACGTTCCTTCCAATAAACTGTTTCTATAAGAAAGGGTGCTTCTCAAAAGTCTTTGAGTTATATTTTAATGTAAAAGAGCAAACACAAATCGTCTCTGTCCCTCTTTACCAACAAGAAGGAAGGGCAGTTTACTCTGCGATGTCATAAGCTTTGATGGCGTCACTTTCTCCTAAAAGCTCTGCGTCTGCAGCGGCATCGAGGCTAAATCAACTGGCTCTTCTCATCGGCTTATCTCTAGTAAAGGAAAATAAATTACTTCATTATGTATAGATTTTTTTTTTAGTTTTTCTTTACTTGGCTACAAAATCTGTTGAGTTGAAACCAGCAAGCAGCAGTAGACGAGGGCATCCATTTATTTATGGTGAGAACTCTGTTGTCGAGGGCTCTGATTGGCTGAAGACCTGAGCAGGTCTGTTTGAATGGTGAAAGGACTACAGGCCTTTAACATCACTAGTCTGTGAAAGAGCATAAGATCAGCATTCATTATTCCTCTCTTTTTCATTTGAAACATCAAGATGCTCCAGCCCTGGCACTGGACAGTTGGTCAGATGGCGAGGGAGCAGAGGCGGTGGGTGGGGTTGGAGTTGAATCTCAGACTCTGGACTGAAGGCGACTTTGAATGAAGCTCCTGACTCCTCCGATGGGTCGGGCGTCAGTTTGATGTTTCCTTCTGTCGATGAAGGAGATGAGGCGCGAAGTGTCCAGGCAGCAGTCCCCTCGGGCCCGGTCGTCGTCTCTGCAGGTCTGCAGCCACGGCTCCTGGAGACAGAGCCCGGCCGGGGGCCTCCTGCCGGGGTCTGTCCTCAGAAGCAGGCACACAAAGTCCCGGGCCGTCTGGCTGACGCCGTGGAAGTAATCCCGAGGAAAGCTGAAGTCCAGCCGGCAGATGTTCAGACAGGTCTCCTCCGCGCTCTCGTCCAGGAAGGGAGACGCACCGCTCAGCAGCACGTAGGTGACCACGCCCAGGCTCCACAGGTCGGAGGTCAGCGACACCGGCTCCCCCAGCACCAGCTCTGGGGAGGCGAACTCAGGACTGCCCAGCAGAGGATGGATGTAGTGGGCGCTGTTGAGCTGAATGGCATCACCGAAGTCTGTAAGTTTGACCAGTGGCTGTCCGCTGGAGCTGTGAGCCACCAGCAGGTTCTCAGGCTGCAAAAACAAAAACAATCCTCCTTTTACTAATTTAAATCTCAGAGGTCTAAGGGTATTTTCTTGAGTTCTACAAACTTTCTTAAATTGATCTTTTTAAAGGTACTTGTAAATAACACAATACCCAAGTGTTTTATATCAAAATGTTCAGGACAATCTCAGCTTTATGTAAACTGCGGCCAATTATTGTTCAAGGGAACTGTAGAAAGAGAAAACTCAGCCCAAATGCTGAAATGTTGAAGTCAGGTTTGTGAAAACGCACTATTTCACCTCTGCGTGAAAGTAGTGGAATATATGAATAAAATTAGTGTAGAAAAAAATGTCTACTCTGAAATTTTGCAATTCTGTCTTTGAGTATAAATGTTGTCTGTCATTTTGTTTCCAGCAGATGTCTCAAATGTGAGTTAAATGAGGCTGAATAATGACTTCATGTTACTAGTATTAGTATCGCTGTTCTACAGCATAAAACAAGAATATTAATAAAACATACCAATATGTCCACCGTCCTTAGAATGTTTTTAACACTAATATAACGTCCTGAAACCCAGTAAGTAGAAGTTTTGGCTTTTTTAAATTAAATAACTGCCTCAACTGGGAATAACATGATGCAATGTTTTTTTTTTTCAGATACTTTCTTTAATCTTATTTTCTTATGAAATTTTTTTTTTTATAAGTATTCCCCTACAGAGGACACAAATGCATTGCTGGGTGTCAGGAGGATATCTCCGATGAAAAAATGCATTTTGTAAAGATGTGACCAGTAAACACATGCACAAATCTGTGCCGCAAGAGTGGCAAGGGTTAATGGTGGGGTTTCCAGTCTTTAACTGTAAATAGTTTTGTTTTAGCAGCTGAACCTGCAGTTAGATCTTTGTAAGACTGTAGAGACCAACTCTACACTTCAGGTGTCAGTCCTCACTGAAGTCAAGTGTTTTTGTATCATAAAAGATTACAGTGTGAAGTTGACTTGCCTTTATGTCCAAATGTACTATCCTGCTGTTGTGTAGGTAATGTAAAGCTTCTAAAACATGCCGTAGGTAGCAGGCCACTTTCTCCTCTGTCAGATTCCCCCAGCTCACAATGTAGTCCAGGAGACGGCCCTGATCGACCCTGAAACACACGGTAAATGCCCATGAAAACCTCACACTGAAGGAACACTTTGATCGTATGAGTGATGGTGTTTGAGTCCATGTGTGTCTTTGGTCCACACTCACATCTCCAGGACGAGGGCGTAGCTGCTGGGGGTTTCATACGTGTCTATCAGACTGACTATGTGGGGGTGTTGCAGCCTGTGGAGCAGACTGAGTTCCTGAGTCACCCTGTCCCGTCTCATCAGCTTCTTATTCACCTGTTTGACTGCGACTGTGCGTTTGGTCCCCCGGTGGTCGCAGCGCTTGACAACAGAGAAACGACCCCTGGAGAAAAAACAAAGACGGCCGGAGGTCAGTTAGTTTCTGCTTTCTACTCATCGTAACCATTGTAGTGATAATAGGGATGTAAGGAAATATCGGTTCTGTGATATATTGTGAAATTTTATTTCACAATACTGTATCCTTATTAAAATGTACTGTATTGATATTTCAGGTTCAAGGTTCATTTTTGTTTTTCTTTTTTATTTATATTTTTTTGGAATCCTGCAAGCTCTTTTATTTATAAATTCACATGGGTATTTTGCTCTGTTTGAAATCTAGAAAAGTAGTGCTGTGATATTGCAGGACATTCATGTAGTTTTTTGACATTGACACTGATCTTAAACTGCAACATCTGTAAATCATGATTTTATTTATTTATTGTGTTTTTTGTACTGGTAAAGCTGGATTTTAAAACTTTATTTATCCAACAGAGCTGGTAGGTAACTCAGGCATCTTCTGAGTTTTGTCGCGACATGCATTCTGGGAAGTGGAGATTCTGGCAGCGGCAGCGCAACCATATGATATCATATGGTTGCATCACACACAACGTGGAAATGGCTGAAACGCGAAAACGGCTGGAGACAAATGGAGCTCCGCCTGGCAGCGGCACCTGCAACTTCCACAACGCGGAAGCGGCTGGAGGCAAACCTCCGTCTCCCACAATGCAATGCATGTCACGACAAAATTCTGAAGATGCCTGAGTTACCTACCGGCTCTGTTTGTAAACACGTGGTTTGTTTATGGTGGAGTACACTTAGAAATTGTTCACCATGAGGGAAGAGATTCAGGTGAGTAATCACGGAAAGACTTACGAATTCGTGATACTGAGGCTATGACTGGGGTTTTACAGATTTGATGAAAAATTGGTGACGAAAGTCTCCCACAGCTTTAAAGTTTTTACAGAAGAAAGTTTTGTGGTATAGCATTAGATACTGTTCTGATCAAATAAAAATATGTTTAGTATTTGTGCATATTTCTGGTGTAATACAATTTTTTCAGAAAATAATCTTTTAAAAAAAGAAGCAAAACAAAGAAATATCACCTTAACAGTACTGCAGTATATCATATTGTGATTTGTATCGTATCATCAGATTCTTGCCATACACACCCCTACGTGATAAAAGGAGAATTACCTGCCCAGTTCCACCACTTCAGCATAGTGAGACTCAAAGTTGTCCTTCCAGCTCACCCTGATGCCATCGGTGGACACAGCTGAAGGAGACGAAGGCAGCCGGTTAATGATGTCACACTGTCCAATAATACTCTGACTACTGATCTGGTCAGCTTTGTGCTTACCTAACACTCTGAGGCTGGCGGAGGATGTCATACTGCCCAGCTCATTCGTTGCGACACAAGTGTAAACACCGTCATCCTCAGAGGCAACGCCGATAATCCGCAGGGTCGCTTCACCCGTATCGCTGAGAACACAAACCACACTCACACCGTTTTCCATGTTCAACTAAATCACACAAGACTACAGTCTGCTGCTGTTTATGACTCAGTCCTACATGATGAAGGTTAATGGTTGGAAATGATCGCTTACATCCATCATCATATAATCTTATAAAATGCTCGGTTTCCTGTAGAGGAAAGCACTGACAGAAATTCAGAAAAATGCAGAAATTCACCTAAATACCTGCAATATGTATTTTCTTCTGAATTACATACATACATACTCTGAACCCTAAATACTTCTATGAGGACAGTGATACAAAACCTTTCCCGACATCTAATACCTAATACATTCATAATAGTAACAGTCGTTTTACACATGTTCATTTTAACCTATGGTGCTACTTCTGTCCCTGCAAAAATGGATAAACAGACTTAAGACCTCTGTAATATAAAGTATATATGACAGACATGTAGCCTGAGTCCTGCATGTATTGTAAAACTAGGAGTATATATCTGATATACAAGGAGAAGTTCCTTGTATATAGTGTCTATATTACATTCCCTGAAATGTGTGGATATGGATGTATAATACAGCATGTGTAATGATGCATTTGCCTCACTGATTAATGCCAAATAACAGCTGATCACATTGTTCTATAAATACATCATATATTGTGTATATAGTCGGTCAACTCTGCAGTAATATAAGGAAGCGTTTGCTGCTGAAAATGTCACAAAATAAAATAAATCCCTTGAAGTGAGTTAAATGAATGTGTGGATTTTTCTCTTCTACTCGACTAGATGCTTTCTGATGCAGCAGTTGTCCTCCTGAAACTAAGGCCTTGTCCACACCGAGATGAAAACAATCTTTAAAAAAAAAAAAAAAAAAAAAAAATCTAAGTGTCCTGTTATCATGGTATCATCCACACAAAACCACTGAAAATGCTGTAGTATATAGGTCTGGCCTGTAGGTGGTGCTGTAACGCTGCCACAGAAATATACCAAAAACAGAAGACAAGGAGTATAAAATGTAAACTAGAAGAAGGAGTCAATGAATCTGAATGAGGTGGGGCTAATTTCAGAAAACATATGTATGGGTTTGAAACATAGGAATACAAGGGTGATGTTTAGAGAGTTGTTCAATCTGGGACCTGGTTTCAAATATTAGTGTATAAGGGCTCCTAAAACCCCGGTTCCAGGTGGATAAAATGCCCATATGATGAACAACTTTTGTGGATACCCCTAAACTCGTCCAAAGAACTTTTCATGTTCCTTTAGAAAAAATAGTGCCACATTTACAGATGGAATAACAGGTAACAGTAAACGTATATTTAAAGAGCTACTTCTAAACTCAAATGGCTCCAAGTCCATGTATTTTACAGCGTCCTTACAGATCCAATACTTTCATATTCACCATTTGTGTTTGGATTTTTAACACCATCCAGTACAACAAACCCAAAAAAAGCCATATGTTGAACTCCCATCATCCATCTGTGCCGCTCACCTGTAGGTGATGCTAAAGTGGCCGTTGTTGGCGAGGTTGGTCTGGTTGGGTCCCTTCCAGGTGACAGTGGCCCGGGGACGACCGCAGACCTTACACCTAAGGGTGACGCTCTCTCCATTGTCACATGTCACATCACTCAGGGGTACAAGAAACTCTGGGGGAACTGAAGGAAATGACGGTGATGAATATTAATGCTAATCATACTCAGTAGCTGAAAAATTCAGAGTTAAGTGAGTATTAAATGATTAAAAAGTAACTTACCATCATAGATGTAGTTTGGATTTAGAAGCTGGAAATAAAAAAACAACAGTGTCAGCGATAAATGCATATGCGAGTAGCTACATTAGTGTCCTGAAGTGTTACCCACGAACTCACCTTTACAGAAACTTTGTTGGCCAGCCCATCTCTGGACTTCCTGTAACCATTTTCCAGCTTGGTCTCCTTCTTCGCCTCCTTCTCCTTCTTCTCAGACTTCTTTCGGATGCGTAGAGACGTGTGCCAGGACGAGGATTTTCTACTGGAGGAAAACAGCATCATAAAGCTTGTAAACAGATGAAGAGAATGGACTTGACCTTGGGCGTAAAGAATTCATTAACCCTTTATTGGGCAAGTGACCATTTTTGGTAATTTCCGCATGCATTACAAGTCAGTGACAGCAACAGTTCCAGTGAGGACAGTGAGGCGACACTCTCAGGCCAAATGTGGTCTACATGGTCTGCAAGGTCCACCTCTGCATGAACAGTAAGCGTAACTGCTTTGTTAGGTTCCATGAAGTAATGGTACTAATGTAAGGAATGATGTTCAAAGGGAGAATGTGGATGTGGACAGGTGTCTGGATCAGCACTAATGTATTTTAGAATATTAGAACATGTTCCTAGCACCTAACAAGTGTTTTTCTTGTATTTTTTATATTTACTTCTTGTATTTATTTATCTTTAGCAACTTATGAGTAAGGAACCAAATGTGGTAACTTCATTAACCTTGATTTTCTACATAATAAAAACATTTGAAAACAAAGTAATAAAGTCTTATGTTCTCCAATAACACACTAAGGTTGAGTGTTTCTATGAGTGGACTATAAAGAGTTAAACTGTCTTACACGTTTGTTTTCTTTGGTATAATTAAATAGTCCATGGATGCAAAGAGGCCACAATCCAAACTACAGACCTGAACAGTTAGGGTTTGATGTGATGTGAGGTTGTGGTCTTACTTGATGGATCCCTCGGGGCAATCGGGGACGATGGCCGAGGTGTGTCCTAGCACAAATCCAGGGATCCAGCCTTCTGCAGCTGGGCCCTGCTCCGTAGCCGCCCTGAACACCAGGAACATGTTTTGCTGGTTGCTGGCTAAGATCTGGACCACTTCACCTTGAATGACGCTGATCTCATCCTCCTTTACAGCCATGTAGTCCTGGGTCACCAACATGGTGGATACGCTACTGCTGCTGCTACTTTCACTCTACGGTGAGAAGCACAGGTTATGTGGTAACACTGATGAGGTTACTTCAGGGGAAGACAACGCAAAGGCCTTACAGAGTCAATATTACATAAAACACTACAACTATAGGATTAACAATAAATGTGCTTTTGAAAAGGTAAAGGAAGCCAAAGAGACAATAGCTTCAGAAAAACACAGAAGACAAACACTGGAAATAGTCTCTGGAAGAGATCAGCTTGAAGTGTAAGAAAAACAGTGATTGATCATGTCCACTTGAAAAACGGAGCTAGATGAAGGCAAGAAAAAGATGATTTTCATTCGACTCATCTTTGCTTTTCAGTTCCACACAAAGAGGAGGAGAGTTAGGTTGAATGAGAAAGTCTTTGTTGTGTACGTTTGCAGGAGGAACCACAAACGTTGAAGGTTAGTTGTAGGAAAAGTATATTTCAGTAACAAATCATGAAGACAGCAGGAGGTGAAGGACGGCCAAGAGGAAGTCAGGTGTTAGTAGAAGCTTTGTTAGAAAGAAATCTAGGAACAGCCTTCACAGGGATTCACTGAAGAGTTGGACAAGGGCCATTAGAGAAGATTGAACCTGAAAACATGTTGGCAAATAGTGGAAACGGTGATGTGAAGAGCAGTGAGAGTTGTCAGGTGCGCAGTAGGGGACAGATTAGTAGCGCTGGCTTCAGGCAGACAGGACAGACCAGTTCTCCCTATACCTCTGTGTTAGTCGGTGGGCAGCAGGAAGTAGTCTTACCCCATTACTCTGGGTGGACTGGATGGACTGCTCACTGGCCGATGAGCATGTACTCATACGGTCGGCCTCCTTGCTGTGGGTGGAGTGTCTGTGGGTTTGGCTTTGGCTCCCAGATCCAGAACCAGTCTGGATCTGGTTTGAATTCTGACGCACTGGAGACTCTCCTGCTTCCCCCGGGAAGGTGAATGAGCCAGGCCGGCTGGCAGGGGAGCCCGGCATGGAGCTCCAGAACCCAGATCCAGACTTCTGGCCAGGGCTGGGAGGGGGAGGGACGAGGACTTCCTTGCCAAAAGCGGGAGTGGCGAGGGGAGGGGCCATAGGGGACACGGCTCCAGGCCGAGGTTTGGATGAGGGTGTGGAGGGCAGGGGCCCAACTGTGGCCCGGGGAATAGGGGTTACAGCATTGGCAGGAGTGGGGGTCTGTGCTTGGTCCTCTGGGGTCTGGATGGGACGTTTGCCCTGTGGGCTACCCCCTGAAGGGATGAGGGGAGGAGGGACAGGACGGGGTGACACACCTGGATCACAAGTGAGCAAAACTCACACCTCAGTCATATTTCTCTTTTTGTCAAACACATAATGAAAACACACTGACGTACTCCGTACCTGACATCTTGTTGGGGCCATCGGGGTCGGCCCCGGGATGGTGGCGGAGGGGTTGGGGTAGGCGGGAGGGCTGGGGGATCCTGGATGGCCGACGAGAGCCACCCTGGGGCCCTGATGGGATGGAACTGATCTGGGAGCTTCCGGGTCCAGGTGTGGTAGTAGATCCACCGCTGCCTCCACTCAGAGCCCCCATACTGGGACCACATGACCCACCACTCACCCCGACGTGGTTCCTCTGGTACTCTATGGGGGAGGTGAGAGCTGTGGTGATGAAGAGGAAGAGACAGTTAAGAGGGGCACAAAACACTAATGTAATCCTTTGTACAGTATAACTGCCTCTTCCAGTATGTTCCAATAGTCACAAATATTAGTTTTCCTCTAAACAGATTCACACCTTTTTATAATGAGAAAGAAGCACTAAATTAAGTTTCAGTTTAGTTTGAACATTTTAGGACTTTTGAGGGACATTTTTCATCATTTATGGAAACTATGATATATATTATGCCCTTTTTCCAATGCTGGTATCAGCCTTGTAGCAGATTTTTCAGACCAAACAGTAATCATCAGACCCACAGTTCAACGTTATACTGTTTGATGTGGCATTTTTACACTTTTCTTTTGTCATCTTAAAATGCTCCTAATAAGCGTGTGTCAAACTAAAATGTAAAAGAAATCCACCAGGTATTGAAACTCAAAAATGTGTAATTCTCATATATTGCTCATATTTCTGATAAAATTCTGACCAATCATTTTATTCGCTCCAAATGAAATAATTGGCCGAGCCTGGTTGAGCCTCCTGTCAATCATCTGTTACGCCCATCCAGCATCCGATCCATCATCGCCATCCCCGCATCCGATACGGGTACCTCTGAATCTGATGCTTCACTCGTGCCAGAGGTTGCACCAGACATTTTTATTGTCCCTCATTTTGACGGACAGGATCGTAAAAATTCCATCATAACATATTATTATCCATCATTTCAAATTTTTATTTTTTAATTATAATGAGATATATTTATTATTATTTAATTTTCAAAAACATCTCAATGATGCAGCAGCTGTAGTTGCTGCTGGCTCATAAACCAACGTGATATCACGACACATAATTATATACGCCACTTTTAATTGGTGTGTTATCTGTAGACATTCTAAGCTTTCCTTGTGTATGTTCACACAGAGTCAAATACTATGCACTGAAGGTTCGGGTTCTGTGAACCAGAGATCTTGGCACAAATTGACATGCCATCAAATAACACATGAAAGGTAGAAAATGTGTACATATAGCACACCAAATGCCACTGGCATATTCCTTGCTTGTCCTTCATCCTTCACTGCATCAGTCACTCTTTTTTTTAACCGTGTTTATCAGTGCCATCACATTTACTGGGCTTTTGAAAATAACTAAGGAGACTCGGCTGTCTTCACATTTTGCGCTAGCAAAGTAGCATCTAATTTTGGCTGAAGTCAGCTAAACAACGAGACAAGACTTGACACTGACTGATTAATATGCACACTCACCATCACCTGGACAGGGGGTCTACTACAGGTGAACTAACCGGACAGGGGGTCTACTACAGGTGAACTAACCGGACAGGGGGTCTACTACAGGTGAACTAACCGGACAGGGGGTCTACTACAGGTGAACTAACCGGACAGGGGGTCTACTACAGGTGAACTAACCGGACAGGGGGTCTACTACAGGTGAACTAACCGGACAGGGGGTCTACCACAGGCGGACTAACGGTGAGTCATTTGACTGAAGTACCGTTGTATTAAGTGTAGTTGTGAACAGTGGTGCTGTTGGGTTCTATACAGGTAGGATGCTGTTACAGAATGTTTGATGACTTGTTAAGAGACAGGCAGAGCAGCGATCCTGCGAGAAGGTTCTGTTCACAGTGTTGTGTGAAAACTTTCTTCTGTCAAAATGATGGACGGCCTTCAGAATTTTCCATCATTTTTTAAAAAATCCGTCAATGACCGAATATTTTCAGTTAACGCGACCTGTGACTCGTGCTGCTCCTCCTGTCACTGACCACAGTCTCCTGTCTAGGATGTGTATGGATAGAACTCAAATGCACATGAAGGGAAAAAACTGATTTATTAAAAGGAACAACAACCAAGGGGAACAAACAGGAGTCCGATGAATGAAGGATGGAGGTAAAGTCCAGGAGTCTGGTGTACTGGACTCCACAGACAGGTCTGCACAAAGCTCAGATTTTATGACCGCGAGACTCATACAGGTACATGTACTTGGTGTCACACAATGTAGGATTATGTAGGATGATAAATGTATGAACTATGAAACTTCAAATGTCCACGGAAAATTTACGGAGACCGCGTGTTCACAGTGAGCGCACCCATTGCTTGGGCATCTCATCTCCCAGGTGATGAGGTGCAGTGAAGACACTGACCCAGCGCTGCACAGACCAGACCCTTAAATACAGGGTCTACTGATGAAACAGGGGCAGCAGGTGGATGATATATCTGATTGCTGAGGGAGGGGTCCGCGAATATGCCGAAGTGGACTGGACCTCCACCTCTGCTTCCACCACGTGCATCAGCTGAGAGCGTCAGAGCTCAGACAGGGGGAAGCGGGCGGGGTTTTGGAGGGAGGCGGGTTGTTCATGTTAAAATTTTTACTAAGTGCTGTGAGAAATGACACATTGGTACGCTATAGCTTTAGGTAATACTGAAGATGATATAAATGATGCTATAACCACCGTATTGTTATGTGAAAAAAATCATGATACCATCCATGTTCATTTTGGAATGAGGTAATGGATATCCATAGATATGTGGATATCCAAAACCCAGCCATGTTGAATTCAGGCAAGTTGAGCTGATAGCATCAGCGGAAAAGCATCAACAGAGGATTGTCTTATAGTTGAGGTCTTATCAAGTATTGAAATAACCTTCATGATACAATGGTCATACTGTATGTGCATGTATCATGGTAGTATCGTAGTATAGAAATGTGCTTTGGTGAAACATGTCCTCTGTGTGTGTGTGTGTGTGTGTGTGTGTGTGTGTGTGTGTGTGTGTGTGTTAGACCAACCGTTGAGGAAGTTGCGTTGGCTCTCAAGTATCTGGGCAATCTGAAGGGTCCAGACCTCACGCACCCCTGGGTGGGAGGAGTGAAGGACAAAGGACTCCGTAGTACCGTTGGACAAGCGAGAAGTCAGCATGAACTTACAGGGATCACCTTCAATGTTCTCCTCCAAACCCAAACAGCTTATCTAGAGGGTGAAAAGGCAGGAATTAGTGAAAATGGAACATGTATGACTCATTTAACATTTTATAGTACAGAAGTTATTGAACAATTGTGGTATCATACATATATCTAGTTTAAGAGTATGAGGAATTTTATTATCTTGTTTATTTTTTCATGTATGGTTTAAGTTAATTTACAAATAGATTAATCTCTAACAGTGTTCTTTCTCCACCACAAGAGGGAGCACTGAGCTATGCTGAAGTTTAGATTAGTGGCTCGTTATTACATCCTTAATTCCACATGGATTAAGTTGTAATCTACTTTAAAAGTTACAATCAATTCTATACACCGCTGCCTTTGTGTGTTTGTACCTTGATGCTGTTTTTATAGAGGAAACCTGGCAGTGAGAAACCTTTCTTCTTGTCTAAGGGTTCACTGAAGATCACCAGCTGTTCAAAGAGGAAGACTCTCCTCTCCTTCATCCGGCCGAGCAGACCGCCCTCTGGGTCAGACACCATAAACGTGTCCTGCAGCAGAAGACGACCCTGAGCCACAATCTTCCCCTGGAAAAGGAGGTGGACAAGGTAAGAGTCGGAAGCAGCTGACAGAGATGAAGTAGGAGTTACTAACAATGTGGTTTATAGAAGACATTGTGTTTACAGGTAGACTGGAAAACTACAAGTCACAAAAAACTTATTTCTTACATCAAATCCCTGAAGTCTTCCAACATTCATCATGTCATTGCATCTTTTTGGGACGATGCACATGACCTCCACTGCTTTCTGTAAGAATTACAAATAAAAAAAAAAGATTATGTGATTACTTATCACATCTGACTTGGCTTAAAAAGCAGCACAGGCTGCATCTTATCTTACCTCCAACTCCATAGACTCCAGCCCAGCCTTCTTCGAGTGTTTCAGGAAATCCTATAAGCAAACACAAAAAGACACATTATGTAAAGAAATATCAACAATTTATTTACAGGGTTCCTACAGGTCTCTACAAGTTAAATTTAAGACTTTTTAGGACCTTTTGAAGACTACTTAGAACAGAATTTAATGCCCAATTCACAGTCTATTTCATGGCCATACTGGCAAAAATTTGTGACTCCTAGAATTTAGGAAAACATATTTATTTACTTCAATGTTTTGATTCCCACCGTTCCAAGTCATTTCTCACCAGGGGGCTGCAAAGTTAAATAGCGATATTTGGTTCCTAATTTCAGTATCAATTGTCAGACTGGAATGGGTGGAGCTGTGTAGACCAGTGTTTCTCAACCTTTTTTGAACAAAAAAAAATTTGTGACCGGTGGGGGGGGGAGTATGTGCTTCTGTTATACATCGGACATGGGCTCCTTACACTGGAAGGGGGGGCGAGTGATGTATAATGCTGTAATGTACAACAGTGACTCACACCCCCCATCTGTGCCTGAGCACCCCCCTCTCAGCTTTCTTGTCCCAAACGCCCCCCGAAGATGTCCCAACGCCCCCTGGGGGGTGGAAACACTGGTGCAGACTCACGTTACTTTGCAGCTTGGACATTTCCCAGAGACATTTAAAGCAGGGGTGTCCAATCTTGGTCCTCGAGGGCCGGTATCCTGCATGTTTTAGATGTATCCCTCTTCTAACACACCTGATTCAAATGATAAGCCTATCATCAAGCTCTGCAGAAGCCTGATAACGACTGTCAGGTGTGTTGGAAGAGGGAAATATCTGAAACATGCAGGATACCAGCCCTCAAGGACCGGGATTGGACACCCCTGATTTAAACACATTTAAGGTAGTTTATGGCAACATTGGTTAAGATCTACCATACCAAATTTAATACTGTTTAAAGACTTTTTTAAGGCATTAAGTGCAGATTTGTAAATTCAAGACTTTTAAGACCCCATGTGAACCCTGTATTTAGTCTCATGAACAACCCAGTTAATATCAGCGTCAACACATGGAGCAGGTGGAGCGCTAGGTCCCTCTGCTGTAGATGAGAGGACCAACCTTCAGCAGCAGCTGGTACTTCATGATCCTCTGGACCGGCTTTATGAGCAGGTCAGTGATCTGCAGTCTGTGGCCGAGCCGCTGCTTCAGGTCCTAGACAGGATTAAAGGTCAGAGGTCACTGGAGAGCCTCACACTGTTTCTATTGACCACTTTGATGAGTAAATGAGCGACTCATACCTCAAAGTAGGTGTCGATGTACTCTGAGACGATGTGCTCCGATTTGGGCTTGTTTTGACAGTAGACGACGTACATGTTGAGTCTTCGTTCCTGAATACAGACCAGAGTTATACGATGACTAAATATAAATGAGTGAATGCATGACTGTTTTATTTTGGACATTAAAAGCACAATACATCACCAAATTAACAACATAAGACAATAAGAAAATAAATTTATTCTATAATTCAAAAGAATTACTTAATTTTAGTGGTATTTACACATCTGAAAAGGAGTGGGAAGAAGTTAAACACTTGTTTAATCCCACCCCTTTATTACAATACCACACACAAACTATATTGATCTATATTAATACAACAATGTCAATATCAATCAATATAGTCAATATAAGTCTACATTATAATCCACTACATATGTGCTAAATGTAAACCCATATAAGTATGATTGGCTGTAATTTATAGATATATATAATTTTACAAATAATTTATACTATATATGATTATCTCAATGCAAATAAAGCAGATTAAACCTCAATGAGAACAAACCTGCTTGAGAAACAGTGGTCCGAGTCTGTCAGGGTCCTCCAAACACTTCTCCAACTCCAAGAGAAAAAAACTGACAGATGACAAGAGAAGGACATTAGCTCCCAGTGATCTATGCCTTTGTTGTATTTTCTCAGTGTATGTACTGCTTACTCTTTGTGCCAGTCGTAGATTTGATGGATGTTGCCAAACACAATTTTGTCTTTGCCCTTCATATCATCAGGGACGCCCTCTTCCTTCATCCGACTCATGTAGCCCTTCAGAGAGATACATCCAGCTTCTATTTACACATGTCTTCAATTCTTTCTGTCTGTGATATTTGAAATGCTGGAAGTTCAACTGTAGTCAGCTTAATGACTGTTTAATAATCATCAACTGACCTCCACGACCAGGCTCAGGTCTCTAACGTAGTCTCTCTCCGTCTCCACCAACTCCAGCAGAATGTAACTACAGCAAAGAAAAACAGCTGAGACCCAAAACCGAGACTAGTGGAACCAATCGGAATACCACAGGGTGTATGCCACTTTAGCACTTACTGTCTTTTCTTGAGGACGCTGGTCCTGCGTTCATCCATCTCTTCGATGGGGGATGAGGAGGAGAGGAGGGAGTTGTCTGAGGGGTTGAAGGAGGGGGAGCTGCTGTCGCCCTGTTCGACTGACAGTGAGCTGGGTCTGTCCTCCAGAGCCTGAACCAGGAAACACAGAGGGAAAAACAAAGGTCAGAGGTTTACATCAGGAAGAACATCAGGGCCATAGATACTGTATGTAGATGTTCTCAACAGAATAGAATAGAATAGAATAGAATAGAATAACAAACTCAAAATGCTGAGTTTTGACAATCTAATTTTATAGTCAAATTTACAAGTCATTTTCAAAATTTTTAATAATACTGCTCCGCCTCCATTAAAGACATTTATTCAACTTTGTTCAGAACAAACGACCCGGAGTTCTAGGTCCATGGCTCACAGAAACTTTTCTTTTAAAACCATCAAACAATGGAACCACCTGCCGGACAGTCTGAAGTTGCCTATTGATCTAATAGTTATTCACAAAATTAAAAAAAAAAAAAAAAATCAATTCCCAACCGTGCCTTAGCTTTGTTTAATGTATTAATCATCATAATGTCCATGTGTTAAAAACACAAATCTACAGTTTTGTACTTGAAATTGTCTTTCAGGAATAAAATATGGTAACTCTTATATAGGTTTGATAAGATGGATTACTCATTTATTTTATACTATTCATCAACTCATTGTCCTTGTGTCTAGTTGAATGTTTGTTTATATTAGGTTTATGTTTAAGTGTGTTCATGTTTATGTTGAAATTGTACGGCATGAGCTAAGAAAATAGAAGCCAAATTCCTTGTATGTGTTCACATACTTGGCCAATAAAGTTGAATCTGGTTCTGAAAACAAATGACAAAAGCGCAGGTTGGCGGATGTCTTTAAGATATGCGTTATTATTACAGGTATATATTGATTTAAGTGCGTTTACACAACAGATTTATAAATCTTACAATAGAATGAAAATTAAAAGTGGATGTATTCTAATACGCTAATAGTTTTGAGGCCCAGACACAATTATTTCTTTTCTTTAAATCCCATTCAGTCAATTAATTCATAGAGTTTCACATTTTGACTCAATACTGTATCTTGAAAACAATGGCAAAGCAGCACATTTGAACGAAATTTGGCAAACTTTCACTTTTATTCTGGAAGTATTTTGTGTGTAGACTAATGTAATGAGTTTTGATCAGAGAAATGAAACATAGTGAGAAATGTTGACAGGTGCACATATTTTTTTTTCTGTCTTTAAAGTGTTTCAGGCAGTTTTTTTTTCATATATGATCATGTTGTGATGACAACACTATTCACCCAGCAGCTGAAAACTTTTAGCATTTTTACATTTTACATATATAATTCATATACATAAAACACACATGACTGAACCAAACCCTCATTTTCCTACCATCTTGCTTTTGACCAACTCCTCGATGGCGCTCACCAACTCTGCAGCACTGGGAGTCTCTGAACTGGACGGACGAACAGACAGACGAGACGAGGTCTGCGCAGAAATATAGAGGAAGAGGAGGAGGAGGGAGGAAGATCAAGAATGAGATGCAGATAATTCAAAATGTCTTAGCTCTAATGCTGCTCTTTGGCTAGTGTGATGCAAACTCTCCAGCTAATGTAAAGATCTACTGTAAAAAAACTCTGTAAAAAAAAAAAAAAAGTCTTCCAATTTGGTTACGTTCAAACTAAAATATTTCAATTTTAAGTGTACATAACTATAATTATACACTATAAAGGAATGTTAAAAATGTTTTATTTATCACATTTGACTTATCTTTTAACCTGTTAAAATATCTGAGAAGGAATGTTATGAACATTATTTTTTCCTTATTAGTTCTGTAAATATCAAGGTGAATGTTTCATTTTAGTTATTTGACCAAGCAATGATTTAGTGAAAATGTTTGTTAAATGTTTTAATCCGAGGATAAATTCAGAAGGATGTTTCAGCTAATGAACCCTGAATGCAAGGGCTCCAGTTCTACAGGTTTCAACAAAATGATAAGAAAAATAAGCATGTGAAACCAAAAAAAAGTGTTGATAAAAAGGTAGAAACATGAGGCTGAAATTAGGGCAAATGAAATGAAGATATGAAAAAAAGCAAAATGTCAGAAAATGCAGAGAAGTAAAAAAAACATGAAAGAAGATATCTGAATGCATTTTTAGGTGATGATGATGAGGAGCAGCCGCTGAAACAAAAAAAAAAATTAAAAAAGGATGCTAACAGAGCAGGAATGAAAGGTGTGTATACATGTATGTATATATAGTTCAGGAGACTCTCACCCTTGCTGTGCTGTGTGTGCTTCAAGACTTTCCCCAATTAGGTTTTCTGGGTGAGGCTGTGTGCCCTTCTGGCCTCGCCAGCATTTAGAGATGCCAATTACTCGCATGGGTAATGAGGTTAACGCACAGAGGGTAAAAGGGAGATGAGGACGAGCGGAGGGTAGTGAGGGGTCAGGGATGACGGGAACAGGGGACGAGCTTTCAGATTTTCCCCTCAGCATGGGGTCACCACCATATTATCATACATAGGAGCTTCTCACATGGCCGACAGAGCAGGTGTTTTCGTTTTGAGTTTCACTACGAACCTCCTCAAAACATAAGGTATAACCAACCATGCAGAAGAGCTTCAATGCTGTTAAATGTCCTTAAAATCTGTTGGTGTAAGGTTTAGTAATTTATTGATATTTTGTTCAAATGTTCTCACTCATCTATCCGATGATTCTACTTTACAGCTGTGTGCTCAAGAGCCAAGGCAGAAATTACACATTGAAGTGAGTGAAATTAAAAAGAAATTCAAGAAAGGTTGGAAAAATATTTTAAAAAAAAGAGCAAATTTTAGGAAAAGGAGAGGAGGAGTCTAAAAAGCTGCTAGAGTTATTTCCTGTCAATCTGGAGACTGGTAGAAACCAAAGATAAAAGTCCTCAGAAAAGAGCATTTAAAGCTGAAGAGGGAAAAACAGAGCGTTAAGGAAGTTGACTGAGGGAAGAGACAGAGGGGGAAGAGCGGGACTTTTCAGATGGAGAGATATGGAAACTGAGACAAAGCAAAGACAGGACATAAATCAAGGTAATGCTACAGCATGGCAAACAGCAAACGATACAACCAGGAAACAAAACAAAAGAGAAACAGAAATTAGTGTCAGAGGAGTCTCCGCTTTAGTCGAGGAGGAGACGTGAACTGCCTGAAAACTGTCACTGTCTACGGCTTTAGAAGGGAGGTGAGACTGTGATGCAACATGCCAAGATAAAATGTCATGTACAACAGAAACGTTCAAGTCCTTTAAACTTTTTTGGTAAGAGTGGAAGAATAAAACTGAAATGAGTGAGAAATGTTCATCTCAGAACCAAAAATTATAACAATGACAAGAAAACAACACTACATAGGTAATAAGGTAAGTTCTGTGTCAGAATGCTTTAGTTTGTCCAAATAGTACATTTGACCCGGACAAAGGAACTGCAATTGAGTCACCGATTTAACCCATAAAGACCCAGTGCTACTTTTGTGGCAGTTCTCAAATAAATTTTTCTCTCTATTTAACCTTTCTTAAGTGATTTACCACCATTTATTATATTATCCTCTATATTTTTTTTTCTTTTTTTTTGTCCTTTACTGTAAATCTTGTATTTTCCTATATTTAATTTCCTACATTTAATGTAGATGTTCATAAAAACTCAGGTTAAATTCAAAGGTCATTATATCAAAACAAAGAAAACTGAAGAAAAAGTGGCATTTTCAGTCAAATCTATCATTAACTGAACATAAACCCAGTGTCTCCATCCACTGTCATTGATCCAACTCCATGGGTTTTACTGGTGAATCAATGTTGTAGAAGATGACAGTGTTTCCACGGTCACTACGGAGCTTCTGAACGTCCAAATGGCTCATATCTGATGACCATGAAAAGATGACAAACTGCATTTTACACCAATTATTTACATGTATTGATAGGATCAGTGAATTTATTTATTTATTTATTTATTTAATAGGGACAGTGCATATTAATGAACATCTACAACAATTGCTGCTGTAAATATGCCAGATTGTAGCAGCAGTGCTAATTTCCATCTGTAGTCCCTAGGCAATCAACAGGTATTAAACAGTTCAGATCAGTATTTTGGTCACCAGTGGATGTTTGGGTCTTTATGGGTTAAGCTGAATACTAGATAGTGAATAGATGAAACCTGCACCATTATCCACAGAAACAGAAAATCCACAGGTGAGACTCTCTTGAGAATAGGGCTGTATGTAAACCCATCATTACTGGCTGTGTTAAGGTCAAAACATGCCTTAGACCTGAGCGGAAGTAGCAGAAGTTGTTCTTATGGGGTTCCTCTATTTACATTAGTATTTAATGGGGATTTTAAAAGGGAATGATGAAAATCTCAAAAGCAGGAACATTTCAGAATTAAACAAATCCTTAAACATGTACAGTTTGAGTTCCCTCCACATATCACCATCCCTTTTCTCTAATCCCTCCTTCCACTTGATTCTATGACAGGTTTCCCCGTTCCCCATTGGAGCGTCCTTTGCCCCCTTACCTTGTCATCCTGTGAGTCTGGCTGTAGCAGGCTGTGCTGCTGGATGGCCATAGGTGGAGGCAGAGGAACAGCATCAGCACCTTCCTCACCTTCCTCCTCCCCACAGCTCTGCATGCCTGAAGAACTGGACTTCGACAAAGTGCCGCTTGAGAGACCCTCGTTACGAACCCTCTGCAACACGCAGAAAAAGCAAACGGAGATTAAACCACTGCACTTTACAGGAAAGTAACACCTTGGGCATGTGAAGCACCGTGTCCACCCACCTCTTCCACAGTCTCATCCTGAGGCGTGGCGGCACTGTCGTCTGAGTCTTTCTGCGAGCCCATTGTCATCTCCCCGCTCTTCCTCACCTCACGACTCTTCTTGTGTTTGTGAGCGAGCTTCTTCACATGACCGTCTGCCTTCCCACTGCTGAGCCGTCGCACTGGACTTGTAAGCCACTTTCGAAGGGTGTTACCTTAAAGAAGAACAACAAAAAAACATCGAACTCATCCAACAGCTCTGAGGAATAGCATTTATACACAACACAAAAAATATCACTAGGAAGTAAACCCACAGAGTTAATGAGTTTGGATTAATTCAGTTGTTTCTTATACTCTCAGAAGTGCAGTTGTTTCTGAGGTGGTTACTTTAGCAGTAAAGGGTTTCGGAGGAGACATTGCGTAGTGTCATGTAGGTCCAGTCATCTCACCTGGACGTTTTGGTCCTGGTGAAGTATGGGAACCGATGCCATGACCAGGCTGGAGCGTTGCAGATGACCCTGGCATGATGGAGTCGTTGCTGCAGACTGACAGTGTATCTATGGAGCACAGTGATTCCAGTTAAAGAGTTTATTTTTTCCACTTTAAATGTGATCTCAGTCAGACCCAGCACGTATTTTGTACCTTTGTGATTGAAGATACCCTCCATCTCCATGGAGGACCTGGAATGGGCAATGCAGAGCATGGAGCAGGGGACCAGACCCTCCTGAGCTGGGGAGCGGTCCGTGGTCCTGACTAGACACCAGTCTGGCTTGTCATGGCAACGCTCAAGAACCTCAACCGTCTGACCGCGCCGCACTGTCAGCTCGTTGCTGTTGCTGGCCATGAAGTCGTGTATCACCACTGTCAGCTCACAGCCACCAGAGAGCTGGGACAGAAAAGGACGAGACCATCACTAAGACCTGTTTGTTTCACCATATGATGTTCTGATGCACAGGAAAAAGAAACATTGGGCCTGTTTGCATCCATTACCTCAGTGACTATTTTTACAGCAGTACTTATGGCCTCAGGAGCTACTGTTTAACACCAAACAACACAAAGGCACATAAACTAGGACAAAGTGTTGATTCAGTGATAACTATGATCTACAGCTTCTGACATCAAGTTGTTAACATTAGAATATTACAGCAATCTCGTATTTCATGGGCCAGTGTGTAATTTTCAAAGCGATGGTGCACTAAATGTAAAAATTATTAGTAGTCATCTAACCCAATTTATTTACTTGGCACCAATGTAACACTGTTGATGTTATGGTCCTGTTGGTGCAGTGTATCATGGAGAACTGGCTACAGATGAAAAAAAATCCCCAAAAAACCTGTATTGTTTGCCCCTCCTCATCCTCCACGCGATCTAACCTTCCCAAACTGCACCATGCTAACCTCATGTAACCTCATGTCACTGCACTACCTGTTACACTTTATGTTGCACTTTCACAGGTATAATTGCACCATTTGCATTTGCACTGTTTATTTTTGGACTTTTTTTTCTATTTCTACTTGTTTTTACAAATTTGGCATTCTGTGGACAGCAAATCAAGAATTTTATTGTTTCTTCACAGTGCATATGACAATGCTTTAAATCTTGAGTCTAACTGCTATTTTATGGAGGATTTTGTGTCTACTATGAGCCAAGATAGAAGTTGTAACTTATGTTTTAACTGGTGCAACCCTTTAAGTGTTATTAGCACACAAACCAATAACACTAATAGCTGATGCTTATTTTACATTTCTTACATTTTTTATTACTTTTGTATTTATCTTATACCGGAAAGACAACAATTGCCGGCAAAGAATTCCATGTATGTGTTTATGTACTTAACAGATAAAGCTGATTCTGATCAACCTCAGCTATGTTTGAACTCACAGATAACAGGAGCCACCTAGCTCTGGATTTTAAAGTAAACCTCCAACTACAGAGAACGGGCAGTTTACAAGAATATTATGAGGTTTTCTGGAGTGTGTGTCTCACCTTGTCGCTGTCCAGGGTGTTTTGAGAGGTGCGGGATGCCAGGGAGATGGTGTCTGGTTGACTGCTGCCCTCACCCTGACTGTCCAGATCCTCTCCATCCCTACAAGACCAAGAAGATTAGCACAGGCTGTAAACATTTTCCATTCTATTTTTAAGCATTCACCGTTTTGTGGTCATCTCGTGTTTTACCTTCGTCCCTTGTGGTGCTTGGCTGTGGTCGCTTTGGGGATATGAATGGGTTCCTTCAGGGCTCCTCTCAGGTGGATGGTACGCTCCTGGATCACCTCTCTGATGTGCTTGATCCAGTCTTGCTTGTTCTCGATGCTAGACGCCTGTTATTGGTTTGCGGTGAAGATAGTTCAAGCAGTCAGAGTTTAGTGTCGTCTAGAAACGAACGTCTGTGGGAATTGTTCTCAGGATGAATGTTTCACACAAGTCTGAGGTCACCTCCTCCTGTCATCTCTTATGAAATGAACTGCAGTTGAAAATAATCTGCCGGTGTGAATGTACCTACTGTATTTTGATGAGATCTTACACGCTAAAATAATCCCAAACCTCTACATTTTATAATATGATTGTGCTGTTTACATATTTTTGTGAAGTGATGATAAGAGTGTGTGCTTCAGACTTGTGAGAAGTGGCTGAGGGCTGTGTTGTGGGATAGTTTGTACTCACCATTGCTCCATGTTTGGATCCCTGACTTAGCTTTGAATTTAAAATATAAAATAGAAAATTTCACTGGTTTTGTTGAGAAAGTGTTCATGACATTTTCTTAATTTTGACAAAAACTTTCGACAGGATAGAGACATACAACACTGATAATTTGCCTCCACAGTGTAGACCAATTGAACGTGTAGCAGACCATAATGGATGATTCCTGTGTTTGTGTAGTTAGTAATGAGACACACTTCATTTACACTGCACATACCACATGACTGCTTCTCAGCGGTTAGTTTAGTAGTCACCATGTAAGAGTTGTAACGCTCAGAATTAAATGTGGAGTTTGGCTTCATGCTGCTCCAACAGCTGACACAAATTCTAATCCGTCTGTGGCCGTGCTCAAAAAAAAGATGTTTGACAGTTAGTGTGGCCAAAAAACACAAAAACAAAAAAATCACAAAATTTTGTTCCTTACATCGTCAGACACAATCAAATTGTTAAAAAGTGCAGAGAAAGACCTCTCCACACTTTGATACAGCGGCACACAGTCAGGATGAGTGATTGTTGTGGGCGTTAAAGAGCTGAATCAGTGTCAGCGGCGTTGGTGGAAGCATGTCGACCCACAGAGAGATTAGAGATACAAACATCCACAGAAAAACACAGCCCCGGATATACACATGTGTCCGTGTTTGTTAAAAAGATGGAACAAAAGCTAACCAGCAGACAGAAAACAGGAGACAGACAGAAGACAGAGAGAGAGAGAATGGGGAGAAATCAAAGAGACAGACGAGGAGTTTGTGACTGGAGAAAAACTTCTGGGCTGCTTTAAAGAAGCTCATGCAACCAAATGAGACGCCAGAGAGCAGAAGAGAAGACAGAGACAGGAGAGAGCTGAATGTGCAGAGGGTTGCACCGATATTATAGAAACCTGTAAACTGTTGGATTTTACAGGATTTTGCATTTATAGATTTTAACATTCTGTCAGGTTTAAAGTCTAAGCACTTGTTGTAAAACAACAAAATGTTGAAGTTAGTTTACAAATGTTTATCAAAATTTTTGCTAACACATATCAGTCCAACCCAAAGGCAGTTTTCAAAGGAAACAGAAGAGAGGGGGACGGTTTTACCTTAAGCACAATCTTGTTGTCAGAGGTCGGGGTGCGTCCCACCCAAAGAGCAAATTTACAGGGGTCTCCCTCTACGTGCTCCGTCACCCCCAGCTCTGATGTCTGATGAGAGAAAGGAGTCATATGAGAGGTGAAAGAAAATTAAACCTACATATATTCATCATCGCTGAAGAAAAGGAGCTTGGTGAAATACAAATAAAGGGATTCCTTGAAACCTGAGAGCCAGCTTTTATGGGCGGGCGGTCCGGACATGTTCCAAACAGCTTTTTATTGCTTTAAATACAATTTTGTCTTAGTGTCTTAGACTACAGTAGATGGTGGCTATGATGGGAAAGTAAACATTTGATTAAAACATTTTTTTCGTTATGTAGCAGAAACGTGCCCTTTAGTGTGGTACAAAGACTGACAACAAAAGGGAGTGAAACCCAAGTGTGTGACACGTCTGACCTACAGTATCAAAAATGAAATGTCATTTAGAACTGAAATACTTTTCACCTAGCGATGAAGGTCTTACAAACAAAATAATCATCTAGTCATGATGCTCATTCAATTTATTACCAAATTAATGTGTGTATAGATTGATTAGAAAAGATCAAAATGATCATGAAAATGTGTTTAAAAAGCCCTTTCTTTAAATGTGGGTCACAACTTGAAGATCATGAGAAAAAGTATATTCCAAGACCAGTTGAGAACCACTGGTCTAAAGTGTTGAAAGTAAGAATAATAATAACAATAATAATCTAAACATCATCAGCATCAACTTACAAAGAGTTTGCTCTTGTAGATGTACTTGCTCCTGCCGTTGGAGTCTTTAACCTCCTTACTGAAGACCAGAGACATCTCAAAGAGGAAGAGGTGTCGTTCTCTGCCTTTACGGATCAGAGTCTTCGGATCCCAGACCTGGAAGGAATCCTGAAGGATCAGCTCGCCTTGTGACTCGATGTTTTCATCAAAACCTGGAGGCAGGAAGGAAAATTAGAGCCAAAGATTAGTTTCATAATTTGTGAGATAATTTGTGGAATCTGCCCTTAAGTGAAGCTGTGATGTGAAAACGTACCTTCGAGCATTGAAAGGTGCATGGCATCGTTGGCTTTCTTGGGAACGCTGAGCATCACCTCCAGACCGTCTTTGATCTCTCCTTTACCTTCTTCACAGCATGTCAGCAGCTCCTGAACAAGTAAACACACACAAACCATGACAACAGGCACCTCAGAGCAAACTTCAACCACCGCATTTTGGCGGTGTAATCTGTATTTATGTATAAATATGTATGTGTGATGTCAGTGATGTACCTTGAGCAGCAGTTGATACTTGGTGATTCTCTGCACAGGTTTGATCAGGTAGGAAGAGATGGAGTTGGCCAGTCGGTGCCTTTGTTGAATTTCCTTCAAACACAAACAGAGGAACAGTAATGTGATTTGTCCCGACACAACAGAAACCATCTAGTTTCATTTTACAAATAAATGGTGATTCTTACATCAAAGTAGTTCCCTGCGTGCTCCAGGATAAGCTGTGTGGAGTCGGGCTTGTTCTTACAGTAATTCACATACATCTGGAACTTATCAGCCTGGAAAAGTATTGCACAAGGGCAGGGTTATTACACCTACAACCCATCAATCAACTCAACTAGAAATCAGCTGAATGAAGGTCTTTTCCCCCTCTAATTTAAAACAAAATAGCAGTGTTTGCTTCATTAACATTTTTTCCTGGAGTTTCTTTCTGAATGGCAGCTTTGTGCAAACACAGCTGATTGTGGTGAACAAATGATACGCACCCAGGTGACAAAACAATGACCGACATCCTCTGGTAGCTGCTCATATTTCTCCAGCTCTTTGAGAAAGATGCTGACAAAATGTGAAGAGATAGATTGAAATGTGAGAGATGACAAAAACACCTGAGCTTTATCAAATGTAGAGTCACTGTACATCAAGGATATTTTTTTTGGTGTGAAATTTATTCTTACTTATGGTGGAATTCATAAAGGTCCTGCATGTTTCCAAAGATGATGTGCTCCTTGTTGATAATTCCTGGAGGAATCTCCTCCACTCCGCTAGTCATCTCCCACAAGTACGTCTGCAAGGAAGGAGATGAGATTCAGAGACAAGACCAGCCAAAATGTTTGCATATTTTGTGTGAAGAAGTGGTTGCGCAGCTCTGGCGTGGAACAGGTTGAGAGTGGTGGGCTGTGGAGCTGAACTCACATCCATGCACTCCCGCAGGTCTCGCACGTAGGCTTTTTCTGTCTGAATCAGCTCTGCCATGATGAACCTAGTCATACACACACGTGAAAAAAATAAAATTAGCAACTGTCATAGCGTCCTCATCCACAGAATGATAAATGGCCACGCCAGTCGCCCCCTTTCAGCCTGTCTGCTTTATCCATTTACACTAATGAATAATGAAGGAGTAACGGCCCATAAAATTTGGCCATAAACCAGCCGGGGATGTCTGAAATCATGCTCATGATTTGTACCGCTAATATAAAACCACGCCATCTCCTTCTCCTGTGAACTACATGTACGTCCATTTGTTCTCTGCTGGAACCTGAGTGTTGTGTCTGCAGTTCTTGTGCTGGCGCAGCAACAACAGGGTTCATGGAGGAGGAGGAAGTTAGAAACCTGCGAATCTATTATGTACATGGATTTTCATTTAACTCACCATCTCACAACCATAACAACAACAGGGTCAGTGTTGATAGTGCCTGTGACCATCTCAGTGAGGCCGCTCTGCTGTATCTACATTTTCTAATTCCCAGCACTGAGGCAGAAATTTAATTACATTAATAGTTAACCTTATTTTTCATAGCAGATGGAAAAATGCTGACTCTGAGAAGTTCTAGTCACATCGTATATTGCTGAGTTGAAGCCTTTAGCTAAATCCTTTCATCTAAAAAATGGATTTTAATATTTTTGCTGTTTCAATAAACCTGATCTTTCTCTTAATTAAACACAGACAGAAGCAATGACTTACTCTTTCCTGCGTGCCGATTTGCGCTTCTCCTCGTTCAACTCATGGGCAGCATCTCTCAGCTTGACCTCTGACCCTGGAGCCGTAGCCGGAATGATGTCCAGCTGGAGATCTTTACTCTGAAAAGACAGCACAAGAGGACGATTCAGATAGACTGAACCGACAAAAGCGGGTTCACCGGTTTCCTGCGCTGATCCAAACATACGACCACTCACTGCCTTGTTGGAGTCGGAGGAGATGCCCAGCGCTTTCTCCAGGCTGCAGCGGTACTTGTCCATGCGCAGGGAGAAGTCTCGGTAGCGTTTGTCCACGGCTGTCACCCATTTTTTGATCTCCCCGGCGTGACTGTGGCCTTTTTCGCAGAAGCCCTCAGCCAGCTGGATCAGCAGCTTCACACGCTCCTTAGTTTGCTGAAGGAAAAGGAATTTGTCTGTTTTAACATGCTTTCTATTTCTGTGCATGTGGATGTATTAGAGACTGACTAATTTACATTTGCCACTGTAGGAAAATGTAAACGCTGGATTCCAAATCTGAGATCACAATACATGAGGACATAGTAATGTGGACATGTAAAAAAACACTACTTTTCTCATCCTGCATGATTTTTTTTTTTTAATGTTTTATGTTGGTCAAATTTACTTATAGATACAAAATCTAAGCAGAGCCAAAGTTTGGGTCAGAATTGTTCAGAAATATTCCAGAAATTGCCTGAATTATCTGTCACAACCCACAAGCCCATGGGTTGTGGGTTGTGACAGTTTCCCACTTGACGAAACAACAGTAATAACAACCACATTTGGGCTGAAGCTCACTGGTACCTGGTTTCCATTTCAGAAATATCTGGATGGAATTATGGATGAGTCAAGGTTTGAAAGGACGGGATTAATTTGGAGCAACATTCTGCAACCCATCCATTCATAAGTTGCACTTCTTCCCACCCCTTTTCGGGCATGTAAATGGAAATATTGTGCTGTTCTCCTGTCTAAGATTGTTATGATTTTTGATATTTGTATTATCATGTATGTTTTGCTAGTTTGCATATATGTTAAATTTCATTGCATGTTTGGAATAAATCACTAAATCAAATCAAATCAAATGCTTTTAACTGGCTGATCATAAATTAGGGTTCTATGGAAGACACTGAATCCTAGGTTGTCAATTCTTTAGATACTGGACCACCAACAAGTTTCTCAATCAGTGATCCAAAGCAAATTCCAGTGTTCACCATTGTATCAATTTCGAATGCACCAAATGTTTTGTTTAGGTATTGAAAGCACAAAATAAATAAAAAAATGTTGCTATGGAAAAATATTGACTTGCATTATCACCAAAATCATGATGTTCTGGAGGAATTCTGCAACAGCATCAGTGTTAACCTGTGTTATTTAGCACTTTTATGATAACTGGTATTTTTATTTTTTTAAGAAACAGCTGGATACATAAATGAATCTAAAAATGCACCCCGGGTCACTTTGAAATGTCTGTGGGTGTTGAGCAACATCTGATTGGTTAAATATCAAGAGTAATTGCCTATCAAGACTAATTTACTCATTTAAAGAACATGTATTTACTATTAGATTGAATATTACTTATGTGAAAACTGACAATAAATAAATGTTCTAAATTGTACTTGATTTGACAGTTTAAAGAAATTTCAACAAAATTTTGGAGTGGATTTTGTGTAATTCTACATTTTGACACGAAGTTTTTAGTCTTACTGCAAATGTATATCCACCTTTAATTTCCGTGTCCTTCATGACTAACAGGCAGTAGATCCTGGTGTGTGTATGTACAAGTGACAAACCTTGGCTGTAATGTGGAATTCCTCATGCTCCTTCAGCAGTTCCTGTGTGTGGTGGATGCTGGAGCCGGTGGAGGTGTGTGTAGACAGGTAAAACTCCCCGGTGTCGTGAATCCACTCCAGAGCCTGGGATAAAATGGGATAAGACAAGACAAAACTTTATTTATCCCACCGTGGGGTAATTTCACAGGTAACAAGCAAGTGCAGAGAAAGGTTATGGATGTGCATGAGCATGTTTAATAGACACAGAATTAAATGTGTTTCATACCTGTTTGGCACTGCGTTCGAACACCACATACTGCTGACACTGGTCTAAACGTCGTTTCCTCATGGTCCAGAAGTGAAGAACACGGTTTTCTCTCTGCAGCAGCTCATTCAGGATGTCTACGCACAACAGCAGCAACACACAGGGCATTGAACACCTCACTCAGCTAACAAATCTGACTGGAAAACAAAAAAGAAACACACACATGTTCCTGCTGATACTGACTTTTAACCTGTTGCTCTGGTGCTTTGACGTGGCTCAGCATCCCAGGCATGTTGACGCTGTTCCTGTGCATGTACTTGAGGAAGACATCTGCGTTTCTTCTGGCTAAAGTGCACGCCTGACGAACAGAAGTACATACATTAAACATAAAATAAGTCAAGGTGAGCACACACTGAAATCAGAAAGTAAATAAAGGTTCAGGAGCAGCTTAGTTGTGGTGGTGTTTACAGTCTTACCTTCAGGAAGGCCTCTTTCTGCTCTAGATGTTTACTGATCATGGGGGTGACATGATCAGTCTCACAGTTGGGTCCCAGTTTGTCGGCTCCTCCACACCAGTCCTCCTCTCTTTTGTACTCCTGCTCCAGACTCTCCAACACACTGCAGACCTGTAAGAGAAATGCTATGAGTCTCCTAACCCTCAGTGGCACAGCATCATGAAGCCACATCAATCCAAACTTATTAAAAATGATCCCTAAGAACAGGGGTGTCAAACATAAAGCCGCGGGCCAAAACTGGCCCTCCAAAGGGTCCAATCTGGCCTGTGAGATGAATTAGTGAAATGAAAAATTTAGGGTTAAACTCCAAAATGTACATTTACAAACTATCATTTATATCATATTATATCATGTCTATATATACACAATTATATGTGTAGATATGTGTGTATAGGTGTATGTATGTCTCCCCTATCCAACATGTGGTATGATCAGCATGTGCGCAGATGCAAATGGTATTTTTGACTTTTTGGGATTTGTGTTTATTTTTGATTTTGCTCTTTTTTTGCTCTTGTGTGCTTTCTTTGTACTCCACTATTGCTGCTGTAAATCTGGAAACCCTAGTGTTCATCATAGTCTGATTGTTTAAGGCAGTGGTTGTCAACTGGTCTGGCTTTGGCACCATGATCAAGTCAAGGTGATTTACCGTTTTCACCGCCAGCTGCCACAGATTTTGACAAAAATAAAAGTCTGACAACATTTTTAAATGATAAAAAGCTTTGTTTTTTTTTTTTGTTTTTTTTTTTTTTTAACTTCATTACCCAATTAAGATATACTTAATTCATCCCCCATGGGGGAAATTCAAATGAATGAATCTATGATAAACATATGGGTCATGATGCACCAGTTGAGAAGAATTAAGGGATGAATACAGGATTTATTTTATCTTCATCAGAGTGGCTCAGATTCATCCAGATTTCCAACACTATAGATTTTCACCATAGGTACAATGGACGGTCATTGTTTACTCCCCTTTCAACGTTAATAAAAGGTAACCTGCCTGTTCAGAGGTCTTGTAGAAGGCCACAGAGGCGTTGACCAGCTTAAGTCTGTCCTCCATTTTCAGCATGAGCTGCTGCCAGTGAGAGGCCACACTCTCTGCACAGTCTCTGATCAGGTCCATGTCATAGTGGTTTGCCTGGAGCAGAGCTTCGGCCTTCTGCTGGACCTGCAGGGCACTCTGGTGGGTTTTCTGCAAAACGGAACGCAGTTAGATTTACCAAATGCGATGAGTCATTAAAAAAAAGGAGAGAAAAACAACAAGGGCAGACTGATGGTGCAGACTTACCTCAATAGCGTGCTGAAACTGTTCATGCTCTCTTTGCAGCTGCTCGGCTTCCTGCAGGGAGCTGGCTGTGATTAAACCAGCGTTAAGCATCGACTCGCCATTACGAATCCAGCCAAGAACCTGGGCAAAACAAAGAAAAGCTAGTACATTCAAAACACAACATATACCCTGTAGTTGCATGTTTTTGGCCTGAAGATGGCACCAACATCCCTGTTGTGTTCAACTCAGACCTGTTTGACTTCAGCCTGGAGGTGTCTCAGCTGGACACACTGCTCCAGGTGTCTCCGGTGCTGCTCAGCCGCTAAGTCCAGCTCCTGCTGCTTCTCGTGGAGGAACTCAAGCAACTCCTGCACCCGCGTGGCCATGTCGACGTCTCGGTCGCACAGCAGCTCAACACCTGCAGGGACAACACGCTGTTACATTCAGCTCTGGTTGAACGCTGCCAGCATTAGGAGGCTGAACACTGTATGCCTGCCACAGCTTTCACATTAACTTCAAATGATTTCACCTTTCAGGGTAAAAAACAGGTTTATTGAACTAAAAGCAGCCAATTCTCCACTCCAGCAGAAGTCTGAACAATGATAAATCACTTTTTATTGAACAAAGTGCCTTGTAGTAATCTTAAGCAAAACATACAGTTTTTAACACACCTCTCTTCAGTTCTCTATTATTTTTTTGTTAAAGACACAAAATACTTGATAAACACAATCAATTAAAATGCTTAAAAACAGAGCAGAATTTAGCAATGATATATATGTTTACTAAAGGAACCCAGAGGAGAAAAGAGCACCTGATTTCTCTCACCTACTATATTTGTGTTTCCATCTCTAAGTTGTTGTTCAAGTCAGTCAGGTTAAAAGAAGTGCTATATTTAATGTTAGCTTGAGGATGTTATATTTTTACAGTCTGCAACTAATCTATTTACAATGTAAATCTAGAGATGAAGAGTTCATTGTATATAGTTTTCAATGAACATAGATGCTGAGCTTTGAGGTTGTTTAGTATACGTCCAATTTTCAGAGTGGTTTTAGCTCAGCATGTAACTTCCTGATGGCATTTAATGGTTCTGTTTTTCTGACAAAGACGGAGATTTGGAGCTTCTAAACCTTGATACAGATAAAATAAGCACTCACTTTTTTTCTACTCAGAAAACTCACTTTTTTTTAAAATGATTAAAAACTGCATCGGCCTGCTTGCTTCTCTACCTGAACAAATGCATGCAGTAACATATGGTAGTAACCTGCATATTCAGACGACCCAGATGGTGGTTTTGTTGGCGACAGCCTTAATAACAGAATAAACATCTACTGTCTGTGCTGTTTTTGGTGACTGCTGCTGTAAAGGATTTTAATACCATCTCTGTGAATCTTATTATCAGTATGTTTCAGTACATGTGGATGATGTAACTGTTACTTGTGCTGGTTTAAAGAACACCTATTATCAAGTGCGATCACAGGTGAGGCATGATGGTTAGTGAGTGGGAGCCTCTCATCACAAACGCTGACCCACTCTGACCCATGACACCTACACAGCATCGACACTGAACTGATGCAGTACTGAAACTCTGTTATCCTCAGACGGACCACGGGTGACAGATAGATATCACCTTATCTACATTATAACTACTGGACAAAACCAATCTGTAAGCTTCAATGACATGTTGAAAATCAAAGGTTTTGACAAGAACATACAGCTTTTTGAGGTGTTTTCCTTTATGGGGATTTAATCATTATAGTACAGCGACTTGTTCTCCTGTGTGCAAATGTTTAACTGAACCAATTTCACCTCGACATAATTCTGAAAAGACATTGTTGCCACATCCTACACTTAGTTTCACCCACACAAGTGTGATTAGTTTAAAGCTGCCGTTCCCAAACATACACCTAGGACCAAAATGGGTGGTGGGTCCTTTTTTTGGGGTCACTGTTTGTTTACCATTTTGTGCAGTTTTCCATTTTCTAGATTATTTTGATATTTGTTCACTTACTTGATTAATGCCTTACATTTTTATTATCTTTTTCAGTTTTTGTGATTATTTTGCACATTATTGTGTATTTTCTTTATTTCGTTCAAGTTTGTCCATCTTTTTTGCATCAACTTTAACTAATATTTATTTGATTTACTTGACAGTTTTTTTTTCATTATTTTAGTTAATTTTCTTGATGTTTTTCTTAATTTTTTGTTTATTTTGTTGATTTAAGTGTTTTTTTTTTTCCTTTTCAATTTTATATTGCGAAAAGGCATAGTTAAAGTAAACAAAATAAGTTTAGTCTTCAGTCTTACTTCTTATACATACTTATTATCTCTTTTTAAAGATACATAAAATACTAAAATATGTGGATGGACTCATTTTAGTAATAATTAAATGCATAAATAAAATATTGAAATTTGGGTCCCAAGAAGACACCGTATTTGTCTTTGAGATTTTGAACTAGTTTGGGAACCACTGTTTTTTTCCAATTCTAGAATAATAGTGGACTGAGGCAGATCTGTCTCTGCTAGCCCAGTTCTAAATGTGGAGTTAAATCTGTGACCCTACAGACACACATTATATCATTTTGTCATATTGCATGGGTGTTTAATTGTGTTGTTCAAGCTGTTCCTGACTTTCTCCATCAGTTCATCCTTAAATGACTTTATAACATTGTTTTCTCCATGTGGTTTTACTGTTTTCTGGGTTCCTGGGGCCTGTATTCATGTCTCGGTTGTGTCTGGGGTCTGTTCTCACCAGAGGCCTGGACTTCGTTGACATACTGCAGCAGCTCCTGCCCCTGGTGGATGACATCGAAGGTGAGGTTGTTCATGGTCAGGGCCTTGTCTGCGTGGTGCTGCAGCCTCTGCTCGGCCAGCGTCAGGTCCTCCGTATCGAAGTCATTCATCTGGCCTGTCAGCTCCTCGTTCCACGACTCCAGGTCAGAGATGATCTGTGGAGAGACAAAAACCATGTGTAGTTTACCACCAACAACATACCGGCACATCACCACCATCATCACCTCCTTCTCCTCTAACGCTCACTCACATCGATGGCGTCCCTCTCAAAGATTCGGAGCTGGAGGAAGAGCTCCAGTTTGATCTTCCTCTCCTGGAAGAGCTCTTCCATCTGGGCCTGGGCCTCGTCCAGCTGCTGCAGGACGCTCTCGATGTGGTTGATGGAGCTATTGTGGGGCGTCTTGTTGCTTGAGATGGCCGAGTCCCTGGCACAGAAACACAAAACAGCAATAAGCCAAGAGAGGCAGCGCTGTGCAGTAAAGACGCATTTAGGCATGAAGCCAAGCGAATGGAGCCGCTTTAAAAACTCAAACTACTGCGGAGCAGAGCCTGCAGTGGTTTATTCAGCTGTAATACACACGGTTTAAAACAGGAGCACCCACAGATCATTTCATTTAACTGTGGAGAGCATCGCCTGAAGAAAACTAATACAATTTCACATTTTCAACGCCCTGTTTTAAATGGATTAGCTCTTTGTTTGAAGTCACTTTTTTTTAAATTCTGGTTCCTTAATTAGCATTTTCTTTACTTGTTATATCCAATTATATTTTAGCTGATTCTTCCTGTGTTGGGCATGTTTTACAGTCCAATGCTGGAAGTGAGCTGAATGAAAATATGAAAATTGAAAAAAAAAAAAAAAAAAAGACTCATATGGAGGATTCATACTGGATTAAAAAAAAAAAAAGCCTAGCTCATTTTCCATCATAATCATTCTGTGCTATTTTAGTGATTTTTGATATGGTATATTACAATACAAAATGCTTAGATGCTCATTTGTCAAAATACTGGAACTGATCACAAAACTAAACAATAGCAGTTTTTATAGTCCTGAAGTTTCTGAAGTTTTTAGTACTTATTTTAAAATTATGTTTATTAAGTGTTTCAGTTTGGTTGAAAGAATACAAAACCATGAAAAAATAGCTTAGTTTCTGGCCAAATGGGAAAAACAAATGTACTCTTGTCTAATCTTAAAATATTCCCAGTAATACTGAACTGGATTCAACCAGTAACAAGATAAAACTAGAAGCACTCGGAGAGCGCAGACCTCCGCCAAGGCTGATCAGACAAACAAACAAACAAACAAACAAACAGACAAACAAACAAACCCTGGCAAAAACATAACCTCCTTGGCGGAGGTAACAATCCAGATACAGATGCACTTTATTGATACCCAGAGGGAAATTCACTAATAGTATGCAAATATCCCAGTATCATTATTTTCAGAGTGAGTTCTGTTGTGCAACTTCTTAATTAAGAATATTAAGTGTGTAACAAATAACTGGATTCTTGCATAGCTGATAACTTTGGTTACTTTTCTTGTAATAAGCATAAGTTATTTACATTTTTTCCAGTGATATGACCCACTATATTCTCTCAGTAGCTAGATTTTTAACCTAGTTTAAATTAATCTAACAAAGTATAATGTATTTTTTTGTTTCATACAAGACATTCTAGTTATATTTAAGTATATTTGGCTTCATGTTTTTGCAGTTCAGTGTGTTGAGGGTTAAATGTGAATGAGAATGTGAAGCAGGTCGTACAGACTCTGATTCATCGATCTGACACAACACATGCATGATGCACAAACACACAAACACTCCCAGCAGAGAGTGTGCGACAAGAACAATGTGAGTAAGCAGAGGTCAGATGGATTCTGACTGGCTTCAGGTTTGATTTATCAGTGTGACAGATGCACTCCCACACTCAAATACACCTCCACAAACGCATATGCGCACGCGCGCGCACACACACACACACACACACGGAGGCAGAAGGTGTGCATCAGTTAGAGTTGCTTCCCAGGGAGACAGTCGCACAATTAGACACGCTTATAAAAGCAGAATTATGTAAGAATCCACTGTGGAGCCAATACTCTAGGGAGACAAGGATGGAGACAGAGGAAGAGAAAAACATAAGACAGAAAAGGGGGTGGACAATGAAGAGGGACTGACTGGAACATCCTCCGTATGAAAAAAGTCCCATCATGTATTTTTGGTTCTACTTTATCCAGTTGGTTTTCACATATCTCTTTACTTTCTTTCATAACAGGGAGGCGCCTATTGTGAAATTATAGAAAATGAGCCGATTTCCCATAGAGACGCCAATGTTTTTGTTCATTTCTGCTATTTGTTGTCATGTGTTTTTGCTTTTAGTTATTATTTTACTGTGCAGTCATTTATTCCGCTTTTTGCGGAAAAAAAAAAATCTCAAGTTAGAAAAAACATGCTGAGGTTTTGTCATGTTATCTATGAATGAACACAAATTCAGCCATAAAAGTGTATGAAATACCTCATCTACTGCCATCAGCCAGTACAGCTGATACATCTATGCATCCTTATTTTACAGTATCACTCACTGGCCTGTACATTTTGATACTATATTGATGTTTTAGCACTATATCAATGCTGTTTGCACCTGCAGTTGAAAAAAGTTCATTCACCTTTTAATATTTTATACATGAATTCAGTTTGTAGAGGCTTCTTAAACTTTGTACAGACATTGTCAATAAAAGGATAAAATAAATCTAATATGAGTAAATAAGTGTTCTGAGCTGTAAAGTACAGGAATCATAAATCAAGCCAGGGAAAGGGAAACTAATCATTCGAATTAGAGAAAATGTGTTACTGCACATGTCTGTATCATGTATCAATACCACTATCTAGTCATGAAATATGTCTACATATATAGGGGTATGAGGTCAGGGTTCCTACAGGTTACTACAAGTTAAATTTAAGACTTTTAAAGACCTTTTTAAGACTACTTAGAATTAAATGTTATGCCTATTTCACAGCCATACTGGCAAAAATTAATGACTCCTAGAATTTAGGAAAACGTATTTATTTACTCTAATGCTCTGATTCCCACCGTTCCCAGTCATTCCTCCCCGGTGACTGCAAAGTTAGTGATAATTGGTCGGGTTGGAACGGATGGAACTAAGCAGACTAACATTACTTTCTTACCAGCTTGGACATTCAACAGACACATACAGCAAACAAGTTTATGGCAACTTAAAACCTACCATATCAAATTTAATACATTTTAAAGACTTTTTGAAGATATTAAATGCAGATTTGTAAATTCAAGACTTTAAAGCAGCGTATGACTTTCATTACTAATTTTTCTTCAAATTTGTAAAACCCGAGTGATAGCCTTCTTACCACTAATCCATAGTCCAGGCCTCACCACTCACTCACTCCTTACAATATGTGTATGATAAGCCTACACAATGACACATTCCAAAAATGACAAGAAACTGATGTCTAAGTATTGTTTTTCAGGATAACACATCCCATATCATAGGATGACACTTGACTTACAGTGATTCCTTCCATTTCTTCTGACCCAGTAGCAGACATGTTTTCATTGTTTGCTGTCTCCGTGTTTGTTGCTGCTGCAGTTGTGTGAAACTCCCATTCCCACAATGCGCTTCACAACAAAATGTCCGAAAAGGCCCGAGTGACTTATGTATAAACAAACAGACTGCTTGTGATGGAGTCATCTTCGAAGCTGTTCAACATGAGGGAAGTGATTTAGGTGCGTCAGTATGGAAAGGCTAATGGATTAGTGATAATTAGGCTATCACTGAGGTTTTACAAATTTGAAGAGAAATTAGTGATAAAAGTCATACACTGCTTTAAGACTCTGCGGGATCCCTGGAGATTATGGTCATATTACACAGCACTACTGTATAGACTGAATAAGTGTCAAGACTTCAGTTCTCCAGAAGTAGGGCAGGGCTGGAATACAGATGCTAAAAATGAACAACTAAGCAACCACATCCATACTCTAATGTGTACACAGACGTCTCTAAATATTGCTCCTTCATATTTTAGTTTACTGTCATATTAACTTCCGATTTCAGCCTAGTTTAGTTTCGACTTTTGCTGAAGTATTGTTTTCTTTTACACTGCATTTCGAAGAGAATAAGCAAATCAAAGTTGAGTATTTCCTAACAGATTTATTCCTACTCTTCTGCTGCTGCTGTTAACTGGGCATTTTTATCCCGCTGTGGTTTCAGTTTGATGCTTATTACCCTCAGAGCTCCCATTTGGTACCTGAGCTGCTGGATGAGGTCCTCTCCCTCCTTGATGACGTTGACGGTGACCTGCAGCGTGGTCTGCTGCTGCTGACCGAAGCGTTTGATCAGATCCTGGACGGCCTCCACCGACTCCGCGTACACATCGTCCAGCAGCTCCTTCTGAAGCTCCTCCAGCCATGTCCAAAGCTTGAGGAGGGAGGAGTCAGAGGTCAAAGGTCAGGACATTCACTGTGGAGTATTCTGTTACTACACTGTATAACACTATGCTCTGATGAAATCACAGGTTGTTTTTGTGATCAATTTAAAAACATTTCATGAAATTATTTATTTTAGACCAGCTCTGTCATCTGGAAATAATATAAGAAACGCTTATGTGATTCCACTTCAATATACCGATGTTTATGTATGTAAGGGTAACACACAATGGTGGAAAACGCTTTTTGGACACCCCATGCATTTGTGATATCTGCATTAAGATTCACTTTTAAGTCACTGAACCCTCCAAATTATTGTTCCATTCTCTAAACCGACATGCTCCCTTCTACACGTGCTCTGTTCTGTCGAGGTCAAAACTGGACATTTCATCAAAGTAATACCCCTTGAAACACACAAACAAAAACATAATTGACATTTGTTTATGTCTGTCTGATGCAACAACACCTTCTGAAACACAAAAAAGATTTTTCTGCAAATATTTAATGGTAATATTTGAGATTGTTGATGGTATTCAGTATGACAATGACATGATACAACAATAGAAATGTGAACAGACTGGTCTCTTTCAGTATGGTCTGACTGAACCACATCTTTCTATGTCGTGAAATACTTCCGTTCATTTTTCATATTTACTGAAGCATAGTGGACTTCCTTAAAAATTCAACTTGAGCCTGGAGCACATTTACTGTTGTTGATTATCATTTATATTGGTTCGAATAAGGAACAAATGCCTTGTAAGCCAGTATCAGGTTTAAATGGCCTCAGCGGTTTTACAGTTCTAATGAAATTTTAGCATGAGGGCTTGGATTTTATTATAATTTCTCTTTGAGGAGCTGATGTCAACCAGCACCATGATTTTTTTTTCAGTAATTTATAATATTAGTTGAATTAGTAAATTTACTCAAACCATATAACAAAAAAAATATTTAAAATATAGTCAAGTGGTAGTTAGCTGGCTATTGTATAGAGAATGGATCAGGATTGAAGCATATAAGTGATGTGGGAGGAAAAGCTCAGAACCATGTGGTGAGGAAATGTGATACTAAGTATATTAAAGTTACACCCCCCCCCCCAAAAAAAAAAAAACATCACCATGGCAGGCACAATATTTGCTAGAACTGACAGTGGCACAACATATTATCCACCTTGTTTAATTTTTCTGGCTTTTTGTAATGCTTTTCAATCAGAAATGGTCGTTCAGGAACACAAGGCTGAGATTCCCTATGTAACTGCCGAGAAGATAAAGGAAAAGTTCGATAACTTTAATAGTTCTAGAGGATATTTGTAGTTTCATTTAAAATGCTGCTATTAAACAAATGAATTTGAACATCCTATGTGTTGATTCTACAAAAATCGGTGAGTTAACCAATTAGCTTTTCAATTTTTCATTAAACTGACTGTCAGGGTCTTGATAATATCAATCAACTACTTAGATAATCAAAGAATCTAATCAGAATTTCATGATTAGTGTAACTTTAATTTCAATTTAATCAATGTTAATTTCTTTAGGCATCTTTACTGTGTCTGAACTGAAATTCTTAGCACTCTGAATCATGGTGAAACAGTTAATACAAATTTTATGTATATAGACTTTTTCTTATTTTACAGTTCTTACATTTTTTTCTTACATTTATCTTATACTACAAAGATAATAACTTCCAAGCAAAAAATTCCTTGTGTGTGTTTATGTACTTGGTGAATGAAACTGATCCCAATCCATTTTTCACATCAAATAACAAATCAATTAATCCAGAAAATAACTGACAGACATTGAAAATAACCAGTAGTTGCTGCCTTCTTTACACTGGTCTCACCCTCATTGTGTTTACACCGTCAGACTTATCATCACCATTGCAACAGAAGAAACCCAAACACACATAAAGCGACCACATCCTCCTATACACACCAGCTACCTGACTCTGCCATCACTTCTGAACCCCCATCTAAGCTCAGTGTAATCCTGATCCTAAACTTAAACCCTGAAGAAAAGATTAAATATATAAAATGTTTAGTGAATAAAAGAGCGCAGAAATGCACTTTCTCCATCATCTGCTGCTTATTTGCTCTTTGTGAATGTTCTCCACACAAACACACAGCCCACCATCCACTTCAGCATTACGTCACGCTGCCGGCCCACCTCTTTGACGTGCGTGTGGAAGGCGACAGACATGTCCAGCAGGACTTTGCGCTGCTCCACGCGGCGAACAAAGTCTTGGATCCGGTCTTCGAGCTGGTGGGCGGCCTGGTAGATCTCCTCTGGGTCACACTCTCCCGTCTGGGCCAGCTGCTCGGCCGCCTCCAGCAGCTTGTCTGCATTGGTGTACGTATTCTGACAAGATCGGCACAGAGAGGGGGGTTAACCCGAGAGAACGATGAAGTACAAGAGAGGAGGAGAGCAGAGGCAGGGACAAATCAAAAACAGGATATGCAGAAGATGTCGCCGCTGATAGAGTGAGAGAGATGCAACAGAGGAAATAAACAGAAAGTGGGTGAAGGTAGGGCAAAGAGGAAGAGAAAACAGTGCTAAAATAAGGTACCAGATGGTGCTTTGGGCAGGTATTTTACATTATTTTATAGTTCACATTCTTGTATGATCCATTAAATTAACAAATTGAAGAAAAACAAATCATTGCAGTGTCTTTTGATGTAGCAACTGTAGGAAAATAAATCCATGTGATTTCAGATGGTAATTAGCACTCTTTAAAAATAAGTCAAATCAGTAAGCGTGAGAATTAGAAAAATGAAATTAAAAGGGTTATTATAGTTGCTGCAAATTAGCAGTGAACATTTTATTTTAACTGTGACGAAAAAATAAAACTTAATGCAACAGGAGCTAAAACTGTACATGACTGCAGCTTTATTTCATGCTCATGTTAGAATAAAACAGGCTTTAATCAGCACTAGTTTTGTTATATTTCACTTTTGATGCATTCTTTCTTGCTTTTTGCTTCAGCTTTTATAAATTGAGTCTTTCCTCATGATACCCGATGAACTGGGCTACTAAACTGAAAGACATATTATATAAATATATATTGTTTTTGGTTTTTTTGTTGAGAGATTGTCATTTTTATATTTGTCTGCTAATTTTCACTGTGCACAGTATTCACTAGGTGTACATAGTACATGTCAAGTGGTACTCTAAAATAAATGTGTACATTAATCAAAAGTTGTGTGCAATTTTTTTATTGGACTAAATGGACTTGAGATGATCCCTGATATTTTGGGGGTTTTCAGAAAGTAACCTTTAAAGCAACACAAACTAATGAGGACATATGAGGTGTGTGTCCACCTCAGCTAAAGCAAACTGAACTCAGCTAAAGCAAATACTTCAAAAGGAAAATCTAATAAAACGAGAAGTGAACTTAGAATTGAAACTGAAGTACCTGAGCCACTTCCTCAAAGTCTTCGTGGCGTTTCTGAAGAGCTCTGGCTCGGTGGAGGGATTTTCCCACACCTGTGTGTTTGCTGAGGAACGCTTCACCGTGGTTCTCTATCCAGTCTAGCACCTGTCCACACAACCCACCAAGGAACACATCAGACAGAGAACAAGACACAGGCGACCACAGGGGGGCGCTCTAAGGAGTCAGATAAGCTACAAGTGTGCATAATCAAAGGAACGTGATGCAGAAAAAAAGCATTCTGATCAGTATTGTAAGAGGCGTTGCACAGAGCCTCTCTCTTCACACTCCTCTCTCTGCCCTCTCCATAAATGGATGAACAGCATCTGCACGGACATATGACCCAATTCAGTTTCCACGGCAACGATTGCCATGCCAACACATTCAGGAATGCCCATGTTTTTTGGACAGAATGTAAGCGTATTATCATCCTGGACCATTTAATTTGGAGAGGCTCATTACAGTCGTTTTTCAAGCCTTTGTGCTTTGAAGAACACTGACTTTAAGCGTTTATCAGAGCTTTGTACTCGCTGATGCATATGAAGAGTGAAGACACGAGGCTCATGCAACTTGCTCAAGGACGTTTTGAAAGGAAACATTGCTGTTGCTGGGATCAAACCTTTTATTAAGAGCGGAATTCTTCTAACCAGCAAGCTACCCTGCTATTTTCAAATTACTGTCTAATCCTCTCATGTCATACTGAACAAAAAAACTTGAGCTTGAGCCCTGGAATTACCAAAATGTATGTGTGTGTACAGAAAAAGACACATACAAAATCAATGTTCATACCTGCTGGACATCCTGTTGGAAGACGCAGAGCTGCAGGCGTTGGTGCAGCCGGACTTTGCGGTGCTGCCAGATGTTCTCCAGCTGTCTCTGGTGATGCAGAACCTCATGGATGATGTCCAGGACATGGTGCACCGCTTTAGAGTAATTCGCTGATGCTGTGAGGGAATCGGCGCTGCCTGGAGTCAACGGTCGCTGCAGTTTATCCAACAGAGCTTTGCCATCTTGGCTCACCTGAGATTAGACATTGAGTCCTTATGAAGTTCTTTTTTACTAAGTAATGTTAATTCACAGGGTGAAAAGTATAAACAGAATAAAATGCTTTAGATTTACGGTTTTTGCAAATTATTATCTATACACACTACCTGGAAAACACACAATAAACTTATATTTAGAAAAGATTATAATATAAAAAGAAAATTGAAGAAAAAACTAAATTTGTTCTGTTGTTCAGACAACAGAAAATTTTAAAAAACAAATTTAATATGCTTTGTGAGAAATGGAAACACCATTTACAAATAACTGCTGCAAAACATTTAAATCACATGACTGATCAGGTGTTACTGCTTGTAGAGAAGATGATGATGAACATGAAAAATAAAAAGAACACAAAGGAGACTACAAACAATAAGAAGAAGAAAAAGGAGGAGGGTGAGATGGTGAAGACAGAGATGGTATTTCCGATATCCATATCATAATCCTACTGTATAGCATCACCACCACAAACTAAAGCAGACACTGATTAATTGTATCCAAACCAATTGATGAATAAATGTAAAATTCACATATTCTTTTCTGTGACATTTTAAAAGTTCACCTCAAACTCGCTTGACAGTGAGATGGAAACACATCCATTGAGAGAGCAGTTGTTTCCAATAGATTAAATCTGTGGTGCAGAGTCCCATTTGTGTTTATGTTATGTTATCTCGTTGTTTGATTGTAAAAGTTTATCATCTATTTACGGATTCAAGCTAGCATAATAAACTGAATTATGTTCATTATGTAACTGTAGAAGTACTGTGCTTTTACCTCCGAGTAGGCAGCGGTGATGTGTTCGTACAGGCCTTGATGATGATGGATGGCGTCTTCTAAGTCCTGAAGCTCCGAGGGCAAATCCACCTCACCACACGCTTTACACCACGAGTCCACGTTGCTCATGTACTGCAGAGGGGGAAACACGAGTGGTCACTCACACATGAAGCAGTTCACTGGAGACATGGCATTAGACATTGCTGGTGTGTACATCTTCCTGTTCTTCCCGTGAGTCACGTTAGTCTGACGTACCACAGCGCACATACCTTGCCTTAGGAGCAATTTCTTTAGCATTACTGAGCTTAAGCATGCAGAAATATCCTTGAATGCTACTTTCAGCTTGCTCAGTACTTTTTCAAAAGAATGATTTGTGGCTGAATGAGAAGCTCACTAGCCTGTGGTGACTTCTGAGAGCGTTATCTGCCTCCCTGTGGAAGGGCCACGCAAACAAAGCAATCAGGCCTGCTCAAAGAAATATCTCCATCTCATTATTGGCTTCTAAACATCTCCTGGATGATGAATGAGCTGCACAAAGACTTAAAATGAGCAGAAGAGGTTGGGGTGAAAACTCCAGATAAAAAAGCTGTTTCTATTTCAGCTCACAAACATAAAAAGCTGGCCTGATGACGGCAATATTCCAGGTTGGAAAACTTGTACCACCCATGTTCCCTTGTTGGGAATTTGCTCTCATGTGTTTCAGCCCATGAATCATTCTCGGGTTTCCCAGCTAATGAGCCCAGACAGAAATAACAGCAGATAACAAATGCTTTACCTTCATTCTGCATATGTTTATGTAAATATATGTTAATGTAACACATTTGATAGCCTGTATATATATATATATATATATAAAATGAAGCCTAATGGGTGCTTTTTATCCACAAGGTGAGTCTATGTGCATCCATTACTAAGCTGAAGGTCAAAACCTCAGAGAATTCAAAGCTACATCTACCAGAGCAACTCAGAACCCCATTCAAACTGAACTGGCCTTCATCTCAAAACAATACAAAAGTCATTATGTTATTGTTATCCTGAGATAAAATATATACTGTCATTTGTTTTCTACAGACTTTAGACCAAACATCTGCATACATGCTTGTTTGTTGGAAATCCATTTCATGCAATGCTCTATTTTGTATTTAATCACTGTCACAAATCACAACCTTTACAGCCAAATGTGTGTCATTTGAGGTGCAGAAATCTGTACACACAGCAGCGTCAACATGAACAGATAGGAACAGCTCTGAATAGGGGAAGGAGCAGAAAAGACAAAGCAAGAATCTTGTACGTAAAAGGAAGGGATCTGAATTGAGATGGTTCCAATTGTCCAATCCATTGGAATCGTTTGCCTCCAAATGGATCTATTTCTATAATAACATTTACACCACACAGAGACAAAGCAGTGTGACTGAGAAAACCTACATGAAAGTGAATGTGTACATATAGTATATTCTTGAAAATACTCTCTCATTCCAAACAGGATGAAATGAAAACCTGTGTAGCCCTACTTTAACACTGAAAACTGACAGAAATTAAAGAAGAATTAACTTACAAACAGAATCAAGAATGGTATCAATACTATTAAAATCATATTAATTCCTAGTATCCCTACATGGATATGGATTGATTATGAAAAGTTTGACACGGAAGGGAAAATTATTATGTATCAAACACCACAACCCTTTACAAAATCTGCTCGAGAATGACTTCAAACAGCTTGAGCTTTAATTTGTTGAGTATATAATTCAAAATATAATAGAATAAGGTTTGTAGAAGAAAGTATTATTATCTAGCTATGAAATGACCAGTTCAGTGTATCCTGGACTCACCTGATCACACTTCTGGTGGAAGCTGGCTGACATCTCTAGCAACGTGCTGCGTTCGTCCAGAGCGGCAGCGAAGGCTTTCCATTCCTGCTCCAGCTGACCTGAGATCTGCTTGATCTGCTGGGATGCGTAGTGACCCGACTCCAACAGCCGGTTGCCCACGGACATGATGCGGTTGATGTTGACGTACACATTCTGCATGACAGGACACATGGGGTTATGGGTAAAGTTTACACCTGAATAAAGAGGGGAGGAATCCTAAAATTGGACAGACAGGTAAACAGGACTGAAACATAGGAAAAATTCTTCTAATTGTGAAGACAGATTTTAGTGGAAATGGCAAATTTTGTAATTCATTTTCACAAAGTAGATAAAAACAGAAAAATGATGGTGAACAAGACTTTTGCTGGAGTTTGTGCCAAACAAGTATGTTACCTTAAGTCTAGAGAGTCTCTCTAGCACCACAATGCTATAATTTCATATTGATTCATTTCAACTTTATTAAAAAGACTGCATACTTGTGTGCACTTGGTATTATTAGTTGGATTAATTGTTCAGCCCCGCTGAGCATCTTTATTATAATAAATAATAAAATGGTGTAAATCCAGCAGTAAGTGAACTGGATTCATGAAAATAATGCAGTTTGATGAATATAAAAATTTAATAAAAACTACAATGAACAGAGCAATGCAAACTTAAACGAAACAGAATTGTGGTTAAAATTGTTTCTCCTCAGTGTTAATGTTTCATGGTGTTCAACACTAACATGTCCATGCAGAAAATGACCCTTATATTACCAACAGTTTTGTAAATAATATTTGATGTTGTGCATTCTTTTATTGTACCTTTTTCAGCATCTACAAATCACAGCCTTGCTCAGACTGTGTGAAAACCAAAAACTGACACTAAAAACCACATAAAAATGAACTAAAGCAAGTTAATTCCTCAAAATAGAAATAAAACTCAAGGCAAACTGAGATTGAAAAAGTATAGTGTGAAGGACAGAGGGAAAAAAAAAAGCTGCAGTTGGAAGAGCAGAGTGAGCAGAGGGCTTTCAGGCTGTCACCATTGGTTCTCATCGAGAGAAAGAAACTCTGGCGCAGAGATAACAACAGTTTCATAATACTTATGTAAGGCCGACTGTGGATAAAGAATAGGATTACTTAATACCTAGTTGTGCTGCTACTAACACAAAATGTGTGAACACATACAAGCAGAGGCAGCTCCAAACAAACAGTCCCAGAGGTTAACGCTAAGTGCAATAACTATATGATTATACAGAGCAGGACATGATCTTGATGGTCCAAGTGGGTGGAATAACATCACCTCCTGCTGTGCACCAGTGTGTGTGTGTGTATGTATGTGTGTGTCTTACCATGCAGTTCATAGCGAAGTGGTTGTGCTGGGTTTGCAGCTCTATGGCGTGGGGGTGGTTGTTGCCGATTTCTGTGTAGCCTGCCAGGAACAAACCCTTGTTGTGCATGATCCAGTCAAACATCTGAGGCACGGGAAAGTCGGAACAGACACATATGAAAAGTCAACCGAATGAAAATGTAGACATACATAAAAAAAAAAAAAAGACAACATGTGACTGTACAAAGATGTGCACAGTGCAATGACTGTTTCAGCAAATTCAGGTTTAGTTCCTATGCGCTGCAGATGAATGAAAACAGGAGGTTTTTAGCCAGAACAATTGCTTTACACGCTTTAAGATCTGCACAATATGAGGAAAATCTGACAGATAATACTGCAACACTGTAGGATAACAAGAATAAAATTTCTCAGACAGCTTTACTGTCTTATGTCTGAAACTTGATGCTATTTTTCAAAGCAGGATGTGAAAACTCCTCCTTTTGCAAATAAATAACAAAGCTGTACACTTCCAGATTTAGGAGGAAAAGAAGCAGTATCTCTCTTTAGAGATAAATCAAACAGCGCTTCCTGTTGAACAAGAGTAATCTCCCAATGTGGTGAGCAGCTAGATTTCTTTAAACTACAACAAAAGCCTAAAATGGACCCAATGGGAAGCATGCCAAGATTTAGTCTTAAGTTACATAAACACAGTTATTTATAATGCATTTAACATTATTTAACTGAGAATTGTCAGTCTTCAGCCGGAATATTATGCAACCCTTTCTTTCAGCATGTTACTAGTTAAATCTGATTCAATGCTAGCTTCACTATTTTGAAAAGCAAAGTTACATGTATTTATCCTGGTGAACAGCAAGTTTAAAAAAAATTAAAGCAGGACCAATTAACCAGAAACAAAGCTAGTAACTTTCTGGGAATTCTGTCACTACTGTGAGTTTTTTCAATGGCTGACACATTGTAAGGACCATCAATCTTTATATACTCCTGCGATCCTACAGGTACATGATTAACTTTCACAGATGACTGTAAGAGCAGATAAAAACAAACAGCTGGCACTCAGCCGTGTGGGTAAACCTGAGCGTGTTTGTATACAGCCGCACTGTGCACAGAGCTGTCATCTTACCGGGTCGGAATACAGAGAAATGGACTGCCTCTATTAAGAGTATCCTCTCAGGCTCCCCTAGAGAACAACTCGTTGGCCTATGGTGTCCTAGCAACAAGCTCCTACTACTGCAGTGTATCCAAGACTGCAGCTCTCTCTGTTGCTGCAACCTGCTATTTTATTCTGCTCACTCGAACGCAGATCTCAGAATTTTGCCAGCTTCTCGGCCCTGTCTCTTTCCATTTGGTGCTGCAGCTGTCATCAACCTGAGCTGTCTGGTTGGAAGCCAGGGGGGAGGCGGCTGGGTACCTGCAGACGCTCTCCTCCATCTTACTGTCTTATGTTGAGATGTGGTGGAGGATAAACCTAGTTTTTATCTGCCTTTCAAACTGTACTATGTTTTGCAGGCTGTTAAATTGCACATGAATTTATAAACCCTGCACACAGAGCACAGATCAATGCTTCTCAGTGTGTATAATTAGAATTGTTTTTTATTGGCATTTGTCTACCCTACAGTGATCACTGAATGTGGTTATAGATTACAGCCACAGCACTTTGAATGACTCCCACCGACCTTCTCTGCGTCCTGTTCGAAGAGGCGGAGCTGGAAACATTGGTCCAGCTGGAGCTTGCGGACATGCCAGGCCTGATGGAGGTGCTGTCGTGTGGAGTGCAGCTTGTCCAGGAGCTGGGTGATCCGCGGTATGAGACCCTGGGTGTCCGCGTTGCAAACCCCGCTGCTGCTGCTGCTGCTCCCACCACTGCCTCCGCTACTGCCGTTACGGTTGGAGAAAGACTCGCTGCTCTGGATACGCTGGAGTAACCTGGAGACAGATTAAATATGCAGTTTACGTCCAATCTGAATGCATCCTACAACAGGGTGTCTTCTAACTTGTTGGTCTGTAGTTTTCAGTCTGTTCTGAATAGGTCCGACCAAAGCATCCCAAAATTTTTTTGACAGATTTTTAGATCAGTTACAGAAATCTACAGTATTCAGGGGATTCACTGTCTGCATGTAAAGAACCTATTGAAACAGAAAACCCTGTAGAGCTAACAATTCACCACAAGTCATATTGTCATTGCAATACTGACATTACACATGCACATTTTCCAGATTTTCCTCAATGACCAAAATCAAACAGAAAAGGGTCAAAGGCAGAAGCATTCCCATCTACAAACCAATCAGTGTTTATTATGGGAAGGCATAGGTTACATAGACAGAAGATAGGATGTATCTGCTCATGCAAATATTTGTTAGTGCATCCATAAAATTACAGAAGCATAAAAACTTGTTTTATGTGTAAAAACAGCCTGAAGCTCTGTTTGTTGCTGCATGAACCATGTTGAAACAGAACAACAGAAAACTGTACATAACAAGGCACTGATTTCACCCAGAACTTAACTCATATAAATGTAGATAATCTGTTGATATTTGAAAATGAACATTGTATTAAACCAATACTAACTTAAGGTCATTACTCTCATTACAGTTTACTCTAAAGCACCCATTATTATAAATATTCATTTACAATATATAGATATGCAGATGATTGCACATTTTTTCCATACTGAACACAAATTAGGACCCATTTTGTAATTCAACCAAGCAAATATTAATGTATTGATTTAGAAAATGTTTCCATTACACTGAGTTAGTTTTGTGTGGTTACCTCTGTCCCTCAGTGTCCAGCTCCTCGATCGGTGCTTTTATGACTTTCTTCTTCAGCGTGGCATGCTCTTCTATCATTCTCCGAGCTCCTTCCAGGTCTTGAGGGAAGTCTTTCCTTGACACAGTTTCTTGCATCTCCTCCAGTCGAGCCAACATCTGGGTGGCGTGGCCGGAGAACTCCTCAAAGGCCACGCGCACCTGGACAAAGACAACAACATACCAGAGAGCACATCAATCCTCTACTCCACCTCCTACAGCAAAGTTTCTTATTTTTCTTTTCTCTTGTATTGCATTCATTTGCATTGGGTTTTCAGCAGCAGATCCACTGATCAGGCCTTGAGTGACAGATCCCACAGTCTGATCTTACCTCAATCCACTCTTCATGGTTGTAGTCCAGGCTGCCGTCAAAGTCTGCTGTCAGCTGTGAGGGGTCCACGACCTTCGTCAGGCCCTCCAGTGACACCATGGTCGTCTGTAAGGGTACAGAAACATAGACTAAAGTGAGCTAATGCAGATTTAAGTTCATTTTAGTCCAACTGCATCTCATCTCTCCTCTACTCCCCACTGCACTGCGAAAATGTGCTTATTTAGAGAACACAATGCCAAATTCCCAACATGTAGAAATGTTAGAGCGCAGAATTAATGGGATGCAATTTTTAGCAGACAAATCTGTGCAGAGAATGCTGCTGTAGCCATTTAATTATTTATTTAATATATCAACAACATGTCTTAAGCCCCGTTTATCCTCTTTATCCTGACATTTCTGCATACAGCTCACTGCACTATACTTTTTTAAGCGCCATTATAAAATAAATTCGCACAGCTAAAGGCAGGTAAGATTTAAGACTTTCTGCTACTTGGATTCGAACCTTTTAAACTAGATTATTTTCTGGTTTCTTCCCTAGTCTGCGACAGAAACTCAAAATCTTTGGCCTGTGACGAAAGCAAGATGTCTGAGGTTGTGATCTTGGGCTTTTGAAAAACCTGAGAGCATTTTATAACATTTTATCAACCAAGGAAATAATCAGTTAATTGAGAAAAGGTTTGAGTTTTTAGGAATCTGTGGTATAGCTAAAAAAAAAAAAAAAAAAAAAAAAATACAGCATCCACCTTTCCACCACAGACGTACAATATACTAATATATAGCCTGTGCGACTTGTAAAATCAGAATAAAATACTTGAAACACCTCGGGAGTCATTCCTCACTGTGAAATCCAGATCCTCTTCACACACAACAATCGCAATTTTACAATATCAGTTTCAGAGATACAGTGAGGAAATGTCTCCCTGTTTGGTTTCAGTGCCTCTGTGTTTCTGCTAAGCCACCTCCGCACAACACCCCCACACACATGGCCAGAGATGGATGGAGACACAACGATAGCTAGATAGCTTTGTGTAGGCCAAACAATGCAAAGACACACCGTTGGAAAAAGCACACTGGCTCATGCCAGGGGAAAACACTGATGCGCCTATTGTTAAAGATAATTAATTTGTACTTGAATGGAGGGGAAAGGGAGAAGCAGTCAAGTCTGGGGACAGTTTTTCTCCCACAGAAACGCACAATTTATCAGCGATCCAGACCAAGGTTGCAGTCAGAGCCTCAGTTCACTGATTTTTTTCAGAGGGAAGCATGGACAGGTCTTTCATTTTGCTCAAAGAGCAGTAGATTTCTGATGCACACAAGCACACAAAAACATCTACATGAGGGGAGCTGCAGTAAATTCCTGCCCTGTATGGAAAAAATTTAATAATTTGTGCACAACCTATATTGTGATTGGCCATACCAGCAACTGATTAACTGAACTTTTTTTGTTGTCGTTTTACAGAACATATGATGCAGAAATAGATGCTTACTTTCCACTTCATGTTATTTGTGTGCTCTATGCAGCTCATGTGATGTTTTGCTGTTTTGATTAAAAAAAAAAAAATTGCTTGATCACAGCTAAAAAGCCAGGAGGTTATATTAAAAAAAAAAAATCACTGAGAATATCCACAGAATTTCTTAAAGGAAGTTCACAAGAAAAAACAAATTATACTTAGACATACTCCAAGACGTTTGAGTTTGTGAGAGTTCTTTTCTGGGGAATTAACAACTTATGTCTAACTTTTTTTCATATATTCATCGCTTTAATGCCAGAGAAAAATCTATATTTCGTACAACTTTATTCTTGGAAATAATGGGAATTGTTCAGGAATATTTTCCTCATCTTAATCTTAAATTGACTTTTAAATGTCATCATGGAATCACAGAAAAGCATGAATCCATTAATAAGTAACTTTGTCACGAGCACTTTATAATCACGAGGATGTCGCATTTGTTCTCTGCCATCACGCACTATTCGAGGCCATGTACAGATGCCTGAAGACAGACCAACGGGCATACACATTGACCACTGTGCATCCAATCAATGTGGTTGTGGCATGGCAGGGCAGCTGGTGGATAATTGTAGCCTGCCCTGTGGCATCCGGGTAGTCTTCCAATCAAATAATCAATATGGTATCATCGGACCACAGCAGGCCTGTGAGCAATCAGAACTATTTCCACACCAGGACATCCACTCATACAGCTGATGTCAGAGGCTAAAAGAGGGAAATATTTAGCCACATTATCTGAAAAAGTAGCACTGTAGTACATATAGGCTATATTAAAAGCACTATGGGATTATCTGTGGCTGTATTTCAGTTCTGTCAATGAGAAGCTGCTCACTATCATATTAAGTAAAGGCTCTTTAAAGACAGATCAAACAGCAGGGTGGGGAATTGTTATGTTGTCCTCATTAGGGAGTATTTTTTAAACATGCTTCCAGCAGAAGGAGGTACCCTTACTGAAATCCAAATGCAAGAAAATCCACCCCAGCTGCACATGCAGAGCCATTATCAAGTATGCAAGACTAAATTAATGCATATTTTGGTTGAAAGACCTTAAAAGTGTTGTGACTACATCATTAAGTCAGCGGTGAGAATATGCTCTAAGGTTTGACTGACAGCATTACAAACACTTGTCCTCATGATTTGCTGTTTTTGAGTTGAATGTGATTTTTTTTTTTCTTTTTTGGTGTGAATAATTTCCTCGGATAGACAGTTGGGTGGTAATGTATGCATCCAAGGCAGCAGGGAGGCAAAGTGATGAAATGAGCTGACAACGAACATCTCAGGGGTTTCAGGGATCATTATCGGAAAAATAAAATGGTTCAGTTTTAGTTATTGCTTGAATTCTGCGAATATTAAACAGCCTTCACCCAAGCCTATCACAGTAGGGTTGGGTGGTATGGAAAAAATATGATCACAGTTGTTTTTCCAGTAATGATCAATATGGATATTTACTGTGATATTAACACTTAACACAGGGAAGGGTTTTCATCGTCTCAGTGCACTGACAAATGTAGGTTCACGTCCTAAATAAAGGAAAACAAGGGGGAGAAAAAAATCTCAAAGTCTGTCCCTGTTTCTGGGTCAGACTCTGACACAGCAGGAACAGAAGCAGAGCACCTGTAAATGACACCAAAAAGCAGTACAGACTCTCAGCAGAGTTCTTTATTACATGGCTGGTTTAGCACAAGCATTTATCTGCCAGTGTTCAAACCAGCCTTTTGGGAACAATCTACCCATATGTGGCGCTTACAGGTTTAGCACACATTTGTTCTGCACAAAAGGCTGTTAGATTTAGTTGTTTGACACATTTTTCTGTACTTGACATTGTTTTAGTACAGTGTACTTAAATGGCTGGACTTTACACATGCGGCCACAATGCTGACTAAAAAAAAGAAAAGCATATTTGTCATAAATGAGCCAAAGAAAAGAGAGAAAAGTCCTCCTTCTTGCCAAACGAAACATGTTTACCAACTCACCTCAAATTCAAACTTGGAGCTGCCAAAGTTGGTCCTCTGCTTTTGCCAGAAGTTGTCCGGTTTGATGATGAGCGCAACGTGGATGCAGGAGGGAAAAGACTCCTGCAGGATCTTCAGCAGAGGTTTGATGCTGTCCCACTTGGAACCGCGCATATCAACGATGACCGTGAAGCCATGTTTACACACATCCTCGCTGGGATGGATGGAGGTCGAACCGAGTGGGAGGCATTATGAGAAGATAGGGAGGGAGATGGGGAGGGGAGGGAGATGGGGAGGGAGGGAGCGGCAAGGGATTGGAGAGGAGGGAGTATAATCCAGAGAGAGATGGAGAGGAGACAGATGACAGGCGTGGGAAAGGATGAGAGAGGGATGAGAGAGGGATGGAGATGGAGAGAGGACGAGAGGAGAGAGAGGAGCAAGAAAAGAAGAGTAAAAACAAACAAGTGAGATGACGCATTTTCTATACTGTGAGACGCCTACGCAGCAACAGAGCCCACACACCCACCCCCACACACACACACACACACACACACACACATACACACACACCCCCACACCCACGCACATAGAAACCTGCGACAAATGAGTCACAAATGTGCACTTAAATATAAAACACAAATCAGCACATTTTGTGCATCAGCAACCTCATCTCCCTGTGGTGCTGCTGTGTTCTGCTCGGCATTATTATCGCTCTACACACACTTGAGCACACTATATCTACACAACTACAAAACTGAGCGACATCATATTGTTTCTCTTGATCTGGGAGGAAAAACTGCTTTGCTGTATGTTTGGCACAAGCTAAGTTTTTGTTTTTAATCTGGAAACCCGGACAGCCTGTTTGGCAACTGCGTGCATGTTAAAAAATGTCATCTATCCCCCGCTTTACATTACAAAAGCAATTATAAAATCGCAAATGCTGCTTTTAGCACCTCCGTCTTTTTACCAAACCCTTCTCTCTTCCCCTGTCAGTAGATGGGCACTGTGCAGATGTTGCCTTTCCCAAAATAGAACACCTTTGGTCACCGAAATCCACACACTAAGCAAATTAAAAAGAAATGCGAAAACATGAGGTGATGACAGTGTGATTATGAGTGCCTACAGGACTTGAAAATATATTAAGACATGCACATTACACAATTCACAGTACATTTCCAATCGTACAGCGGTTGAGTTGAGATGACAGAGAGAGCAACGACAGATGGAGATGGATGGAGACAGATGGAGGGTCGTCATGAGATGAAAACGAGTAAATAGAGATCGGCAGAGGAGAGGAGTTTTACCTGCGAGGTGAGAAGCTGCGGCTGCACTGCTTCAGCTACTGCGACACTTTGTTTTGCTTTCACACACACACACACACACCACACTTGCTCACTCACTCGCACACACCTCCTCGCACATGCGCTCTCTGACTGCCAGTTTTAATCCCCCCTGCTTCCCCTCCTTCCCTCTAGTGCTTTCTCTCTGTTGATCCATCCTTCTCTTTCCTGTTGTACATCCCTCTCTCGTGGCTCAGGCTTTCCCCTCTCTGTATGTCACTTTTGTTTCTGTAACTGATTTTTTGGCAGCAAAGACACTGCAGTGAGCTAACTGGTCTTGAATTATTTCTCCATCTCCATGGTCACATGCTCGTCTCCGCGTTGCTCACGTGTCGGCTTTACAAAGCCTTCTACACACTTGCTTCTGTTGTACTGTCATTTACGAGGCATGCTGCTGTTTCTCATTCTCCTCATGAAAAAAAAGGAAAATGAAAAAATAAATAAACAAATGCAGTGAATGTGCAACCTGGGGATGCCAGCAAGGTAGGCGATCAGTCTCCTCAGGTCCTCCTGTCGTATTCTGTCATGATTACTGCGTGAAGGAAATGTTAACACAGGTCCACCTCGCCTGTCTCTGCCACCTGAGGAAAAACAAACATGCACAAATATATTAAAAACATTGTAGAAAATTGAATTTTTACACCCATATTTTTTGTCACAATGCACAAGGCTGCCACTGATATCCAGCGTTTAAAAAAAGAATGAGCTTTGGTGGCAAATACAATTTCCATTTTCTCTGCTCTAGTTCTATGCCACTGTGAAGCCATTTATAGTTCAGCCGAATATTATGTATTTGTCACACAATCAGCAAAAATATGACTAGATTACGATGCGTATCAGAGTAACAAGTAAGCTAATGCTATAAATGAAGGATAGACCTGATAAATGCGAGATGCTGAGACTGCAAAGTCAAATGTCCTTGGAAGCAGATTTACAGTTGATGTGAATTAGCACTCGACTGCTGGAAACTCTACACTAATGGAAGCTTTTTATTAATGAAAAACCATAACACAGCGGTCTTTAGATTTAATTCACCAGAATAACATCCTCTGAGAATGTGAACACTTGAGTTTTCAGTAAAGGATGATGGAGTTTAAGTGAGTTAAAGAGCGTGTACTTCTATCTCTAGTGTTTTTCTAGCGTCTTCTGTTTCTAGCTGTTTTGATAATATTTTGTCATTTTATCTGGCTGCTGAGTAAAATCCACAAATAACAAAGAAAATCTCTACAATTGTGAATTCCTTGAGTGCCCCAAGGGGCATGTTGGGGAAGCTCCTGCTTCTGCAAAGACGCACTGTATGCATACTGAAGAGTTTTTCTGTTCCGTTTTCCATTTCATCAAGTTCACAGCTAAGTTCATCAAGTTCACCATTAGCTTGCTGGTAGAATAATGCTATGACACTGCAATGACATCTGAGATTAACACAACAATGGTGTCAGAGCTTAAAACGACCCTGTTGGTACAGGCACTGTGTGAATAAAGTGATGGTCTGCTCAGTCCTAAATCAAATGCTGCTTGATAAAACAGATCAGAGTATTTCACATTATCACTGCTCATTTCAGAGGTGAAATAAACCATGCTGATACAGTATCTTCCTGTTACTGTTGTCATTTTACAAAATAAAGGACATTTAAGTGTATTATGTGGTGTAAATGTAGTCTATATTAGTGATTTAGAACCTGCCTATTGCACTGTAGTCTTACCATATCGTCACACTTGCATATATTTCATTGAAAAACCATGTAAATGTGAGATCGGGTATATGAATCTAACTGAAAGACAATTAAGTGTTCAGGTTGGAGGCGGGTAGAGAATTTATATGCTGACATGCAGATAAAGAGGTGATTATAACAGTAAAGTGGAATTTCAAAATATATATCCCGTGACGCAATAAGAAGGGTCTATGATTCATTTTATTATATTGCAAATTACAATTTTATTAGCAATGTTTGTCATTATTTGGACAAGCCTTTCTTTCTTTCACATACAGCAGAAGCATGAAGGGAATGAAGGCAACGTTAAGGTTGAGGAGAGGAAGAGATAAGGTTACATTTGTCACAACATGGTTTGGCTAAATCGACTAAATGCAGTAAATGCATCAACTGTGAATCTCTGGGTAAACACTGATACTGATGTCGTTTCGGAGCCTTCAATACAGTACAGAGGTGTACCGAACAAATACATGTAGCCTATGTGAAGAACGCAAACACACGCCTTAAGTTTCCACAAGAACCTTGAGGTGGAACACACACAGTATGAGCAGGGTAGCCGCAAGAGGAACCCATGTGCAATATTTGATATCCTAGATGGATGTCTAAGCGGTACACGCACTATACACATGCTGAACATGAACTAGCATGGCAACTCAGAGCAGCGTCACAGGTACAAAGCCAGAGTTGGAAGACCCTCCATCCTCTGTAAGGTCTCTGATTTAGGAGCATTTGGGATTCCCTGTCAGTTATGTCAATGGAGAGAGACAAGATGACAAAACAAGAGCGGTGCGCCGGCATTGTTTCACGAAGATTGGTTATATTTAAAGTTTTTTTAAAAATTGAAATTGGTCTACTTCACTGTATCGAAAATGTATTGGACCGAGACCCCTGTACCGAACCAAAATTTTTCTGTATTGTTACACCCCTGTTAAATAACAACATGGCTGATAGGTGATCCCTGCTAAATTAATACAGAGGAAACCCTGGGATATGTATTTGTACCTGCTTGCGAAATGACTTGTATTGGGATATAGACTTTGGCCATCATACAACCCTTACTACTACTACTACTACTGCTGCTACTGCTACTGCTACTAATACCAGTCGTAATGATAATAAATCAATATCATTATCATTATTATTATTATTGAGCTGCTGTGCTCACATTGGAACTTGTAAACACAGACTGACAACATGCATCCCATAAATTAGTGAGTTTAGTTGGGTTGCTGTGCGCCTCTAGGCTCGACCCGGCTGCTCAGACAAGAAAAAAAAAATCAAATGCTCACGTGGCAAACTGGCAAAACATGAGTGAGGACTAGCATGGCCGTTTTATTAAGGGGGCTGGATTCAGGATAATAGGCTTAGCTCATTTACCCTCCTTTTCACCACTGGTCCCTCCCCTTCCTCCCTCCCCTCCACTCCTCTCCTTCATTCTAAAGCCAATTACACCGTGTATACTATGGGATGCGGTAGCTGACAGCAAGTCATCTCCATGGCAACATAGCCCCGTCTCCCTCTCTCTCTCAGTTTCTGTGTGTTTGTCTGAGTCATCGTCCTCATCATTGTGTTTCTGCCTGTGACCTTCACTGTACACATGAACAGACCAAAGAGGAACGCGTACACGCACTAACACACATTTTATTTTGGCCATTTTCAACTGAAAAGATCTACTGCATGAAGGTTTTTCCAATGGCACACACACACACGCATCCACACACAGAGGACCTGAATAATGTTATTGTGTGTTGTACAAATAGTCCTGCTGGATGTTCTTGGCAGTGTGTATCTCCAGCACAGCCCCCTGTGAGTTCTCCCTGGCACAGCTTGAGTGTGTGTGTGTCAGTATGTGTGTGTGTCAGACATGTTTGAGCTTCCCTTCAGAGGGGCACAGACGAAGGCAGCTGCAGCGCTCGGCTTTGTAAGTCCTGCTGATTCTGGCTAAACAATGGACGTGTGAGTGTGGGCATGTATGTGTGTAATTAAAGGTCAGAGGTTAAATGTCTGGGCCTCAGTCTGACCCTGTAAGTTTTAACAGAGGAGGGGGTTCTTGTTATAGCTTCTTATAATGGTTACACTGAGCTTGTGTCGAAGAAACACACAGATGACAGATCTAAGGAAGGAAACCCCAAGAGATTAGGAATAGCATTACACCATAGAGAGATCTGTGTGTTTATATAACTTCTAACATCTCTGCACTTCATGTTTCATTGTATTAAGACATAAATGCACAGTGGCATAATCTTACCTGACAAAAAGGCAACTTTTTCTTTGAGGATAGGAAGCACCTCCATCGCTCTCATCTCCTCATTTCTCCTGAAACCTGGAAAGAAGAAAGTGGCATGATGAGATTTGTGCAGAAAGAAAAGAACAAAACAAAAACTCCTCTTTCATCATCTTCAAGGCATTAGAGTTTTTTTTTTTTTCCAGATTTTTTAGGACAGGGCAGATTTTGTCCATTTGTAATCTGGTGATCTGCAGCTTTCCAAAGCAAGGGATTGAGTGCCATTACTGACTGCTTGCATCATGAGGAAAATGTCTGTAAGATCCACTCGCTCACACATACACAGAGACACTCAGAGGAAGTACAAAGGCTGTGGTTGGAGAAACCGTAGTGGTGAGACAAAGCGAGGCCAAACTGAGGGAAACAAAGAGCTGTTGTAGCTTTTGCTGTTGGAGGTGAAATGGGGTAAAGTAACAGTAAACCTCACAGGCCACTTCAGCTTCCACCAAAAGAAGTAAAGCCTGTCAAACACTATTAGGCATTAAGAGATTTTCAACATAATCAAAGTGTTTGACACATTTGGTGATCTACCAGTTTAGAAGGTGAACCTCAATGACTTAATATTAGAGGAAGAAGCAGATGTATCCATGGTATTTATACTGCAAAACATTCATTTCCTCAAACTGGAAATGATTTTTTTTTCCCCCAACTTTTGAGGTGCAAGCGGAAGTTATGAAAAGTAAAGAAAAAAATGCTTGAAACATTTCTTCTTTCATGCAGTGAGTCTTGAATATATACAGTTTACACCTTCTGAAATGACTGACAAGAAATTTTTAGGTTTTCATGACGCACCCATATAAAGACTGCACATTACCCATACCTTGTATAAACACTCAAATAAGGAGGATAAATGAGCATAATTGGCTGGTTAATGGACAAATCATCTATTTCTTGATGTTGTTAACACAGCTTAGATGTGCATTATCACCACCAACTGGACAGGAGAGGCAAAAAAGGAAAAAACACAGACAATATGTGATATGAAGCCTACATTTGCTAAATCATGCAACTGAATGAAACTTACAATGAACTGAATAACAAAAGCCTTTGACAGTAGTTGAGTCTCTATGGGAAAATGTTTTATTCAATATACACAGAAGTTACAAATGTCCAACTGTCAATCAAAGCCCACACAGTAGACATCAAACCTCTATTAGACCTAAAATCTTATTGATGGAGCAATAATCACAAAGTGACACCCATACACTTATTAGAGGGTCCAAATAAATTGCACAAGGCTAAGCTGATTCCTGGAAAAAATTACTGACAAAAACAGGCTGACTTTTTTTTTTTTTAAATTGGGAGTCAACAAGACCAAAATCTAGCAGTCATCAGTGGTATTACACTGACTGGAGCGTCTTATGCCTGGTACCAAGGGCAGCCACAGTTCCAGATGTGTTGCCATGGTAATGCTACGTGACGCTTACAGCAATATCCATGTTATACAGTAACCAGAAGAATGTCAGCTAAAAGCTCAACAAAACTACTCGTCAGAAAACAGACAACAAGCACTTAAATGGATGAATAACGAAAACAAGCAGAGACCAGCGTATGTCATGAATATTTTCATAAAAACAGACGAAAGCAACAAACGTTGCATCTTTAAGCTAGCACTAAACAGATTCAACAGTGCAATACTACGTATATCTACACCGCTAAACACACTGAACGAACCAAAGAAGAGCAAATATAAAGGCTGAATTATGAGGTGATGATACTGAATGTTCTCACTTTGGCTGTTTTCTGATCATAACTTGGTTTTCTATGAATGAAGCTTCTGCCATCGGCTAATCCATTGTTTTGCGTCACATTAAAATTATTACCAAATGGCCCAGGTCTGAACAGTTGAAGATGGTACAGCAATGGCTTCACTTTTCCTTGATTAATACATAAATCTTACCAAGCTTCAGCATCCTCAACTGACTGTATGTTTTCAATTTAACAACTGAGACTTCTCAGCTTTCAAAATTTCCCTCCACCTTCTGTACAAACCGCAGTCAGAGGATTTTCTACATGGCACTGGAAGAGAAGGCCAACCATCTGTCAGCTCAGAAGAATGAATATAAGTATAGTTACTTTTCCACTTCAACTCTGCTTGCCTTCTCTGAGAAGACCTTTCCTACAACTTGCTAGTACCCAGTGATGAATCACACAATAGTGACTGAACCTCTAGTTGCTTCCTAAAAGCTTTAACATTTTCACTGGCACTGTGATATTATAGCTCCTTCCTGGGAAAAGGCTTCTGGCACTGCACAGGACGACTAATGTGTTTTACATACTGGTTTGTCTGGAATGACTGAAGCGAGACCTGGATAGATATCATGGGAATAAAGGCAACAGCCCCACAGCTCTAACCTGACTTATAAACTGTCACCCTATAAATGTCAATCTGGATCTCACGGGTGCGATGGTGCAGCAAACGTTCTGTCAGAAGTGGATGAATGGCTGTCAGGAGATCCTCGATAAGCGAAAACTTTTCCAGTGTACGTCCCTGATGTGATTAAACCCTCATATCTACTTCAACACACAGGTGGACAGAATGGGGCCCAAATTTAGTCAGGCCCAGCAGAGGTCTGGTTTATGTGACTGATGACCCAGACAAGTCTTATTACCCAAGTGACTCGTTTTCTGTCCGTCCTTGACTTTTCCTCACTTTATCCTATTTCTGTGGTACAGGAACAAGATTTTTTTTTTCACATATCATCATAAAATAAAA